>NC_054084.1:16693888-17011388 GCF_017562075.2 Anopheles merus
GCGAAAATCGCAGAAGTGTTTTGCGAAAATCGCAGAACTGTTTTGCGAAAATCGCAGAAGTTTTTGCGAAAATCGCAAAAGTTTTTGCGAAAATCGCAAAAGTTTTTGCGAAAATCGCAGAAGTTTTTGCGAAAATCGCAGAATTTTTTTGCGAAAATCGCAGAAGTTTTTGCGAAAATCGCAAAAGTTTTTGCGAAAATCGCAGAAGTTTTTGCGAAAATCGCAGAAGTTTTTGCGAAAATCGCAGAATTTTTGCGAAAATCGCAGAAGTTTTTGCGAAAATCGCAAAAGTTTTTTGCGAAAATCGCAGAAGTTTTTGCGAAAATCGCAGAAGTTTATGCAAAAATCGCAGAAGTTTTTGCGAAATCGCAAAAGTTTTTGCGAAAATCGCAGAAGTTTTTGCGAAAATCGCAGAAGTTTTTGCGAAAATCGCAGAAGTTTTTGCGAAAATCGCAAATTTTTTTGCGAAAATCGCAGAAGTTTTTGCGAAAATCGCAGAAGTTTTTGCGAAAATCGCAGAAGTTTTTGCGAAAATCGCAAAAGTTTTTGCGAAAATCGCAGAATTTTTTGCGAAAATCGCAAAAGTTTTTGCGAAAATCGCAGAAGTTTTTGCGAAAATCGCAGAAGTTTTTGCGAAAATCGCAGAAGTTTTTGCGAAAATCGCAAAAGTTTTTGCGAAAATCGCAGAACTGTTTTGCGAAAATCGCAAAAGTTTTTGCGAAAATCGCAGAAGTTTTTGCGAAAATCGCAGAAGTTTTTGCGAAAATCGCAAAAGTTTTTGCGAAAATCGCAGAACTGTTTTGCGAAAATCGCAGAAGTTTTTGCGAAAATCGCAGAAGAGTTTTGCGAAAATCGCAAAGTTTTTGCGAAAATCGCAAAAGTTTTTGCGAAAATCGCAGATTTTTTGCGAAAATCGCAGAAGGTTTTGCGAAAATCGCAGAAGTTTTTGCGAAAATCGCAGAAGTTTTTGCGAAAATCGCAGATTTTTTGCGAAAATCGCAAAAGTTTTTGCGAAAATCGCAAAAGTTTTTGCGAAAATCGCAGAACTGTTTTGCGAAAATCGCAGAAGTTTTTGCGAAAATCGCAAAAGTTTTTGCGAAAATCGCAAAGTTTTTGCGAAAATCGCAGAAGTTTTTGCGAAAATCGCAGAAGTTTTTGCGAAAATCGCAGAAGTTTTTGCGAAAATCGCAGAACTGTTTGCGAAAATCGCAGAAGTTTTTGCGAAAATCGCAGAAGTTTTTGCGAAAATCGCAAAAGTTTTTGCGAAAATCGCAAAAGTTTTTGCGAAAATCGCAGAAGTTTTTGCGAAAACCGCAAAAGTTTTTGCGAAAATCGCAGAAGTTTTTGCGAAAATCGCAGAAGTTTTTGCGAAAATCGCAGAAGTTTTTGCGAAAATCGCAAAAGTTTTTGCGAAAATCGCAAAAGTTTTTGCGAAAATCGCAGAAGTTTTTGCGAAAATCGCAGAAGTTTTTGCGAAAATCGCAGAAGTTTTTGCGAAAATCGCAGAACTGTTTTGCGAAAATCGCAGAAGTTTTTGCGAAAATCGCAGAAGTTTTTGCGAAAATCGCAGAAGTTTTTGCGAAAATCGCAAAAGTTTTGCGAAAATCGCAGAAGTTTTTGCGAAAATCGCAGAAGTTTTTGCGAAAATCGCAAAATTTTTGCGAAAATCGCAAAAGTTTTTGCGAAAATCGCAAAAGTTTTTGCGAAAATCGCAGAAGTTTTTGCGAAAATCGCAAAAGTTTTTGCGAAAATCGCAGAATTTTTTTGCGAAAATCGCAGAAGTTTTTGCGAAAAATCGCAAAAGTTTTGCGAAAATCGCAGAATTTTTGCGAAATCGCAAAAGTTTTTGCGAAAATCGCAGAAGTTTTTGCGAAAATCGCAGAAGTTTTTTGCGAAAATCGCAGAATTTTTTGCGAAAATCGCAGAAGTTTTTTGCGAAAATCGCAGAAGTTTTTGCGAAAATCGCAAAATTTTTTGCGAAAATCGCAAAAGTTTTTGCGAAAATCGCAGAATTTTTTGCGAAAATCGCAGAAGGTTTTGCGAAAATCGCAGAAGTTTTTGCGAAAATCGCAAAAGTTTTTGCGAAAATCGCAGAAGTTTTTGCGAAAATCGCAGAATTTTTTGCGAAAATCGCAAAAGTTTTTGCGAAAATCGCAGAAGTTTTTGCGAAAATCGCAAAAGTTTTTGCGAAAATCGCAGAAGTTTTTGCGAAAATCGCAAAAGTTTTTGCGAAAATCGCAGAAGTTTTTGCGAAAATCGCAAAAGTTTTTGCGAAAATCGCAGAAGTTTTTGCGAAAATCGCAGAAGTGTTTTGCGAAAATCGCAGAAGTTTTTGCGAAAATCGCAAAGTTTTTGCGAAAATCGCAAAAGTTTTTGCGAAATCGCAGAAGTTTTTGCGAAAATCGCAAAAGTTTTTGCGAAAATCGCAAAGTTTTTGCGAAATCGCAAAAGTTTTTGCGAAAATCGCAGAAGTTTTTGCGAAAATCGCAGAAGTGTTTTGCGAAAATCGCAGAAGTTTTTGCGAAAATCGCAAAAGTTTTTGCGAAAATCGCAAAAGTTTTTGCGAAAATCGCAGAAGTTTTTGCGAAAATCGCAAAAGTTTTGCGAAAAATCGCAAAAGTTTTTGCGAAAATCGCAGAATTTTTTGCGAAAATCGCAAAAGTTTTGCGAAAATCGCAAAAGTTTTTGCGAAAATCGCAGAAGTTTTTGCGAAAATCGCAGAAGTTTTTGCGAAAATCGCAAAAGTTTTTGCGAAAATCGCAGAACTGTTTTGCGAAAATCGCAGAAGTTTTTGCGAAAATCGCAGAAGTTTTTGCGAAAATCGCAAAAGTTTTTGCGAAAATCGCAAAAGTTTTTGCGAAAATCGCAGAAGTTTTTGCGAAAATCGCAGAAGTTTTTGCGAAAATCGCAAAAGTTTTTTGCGAAAATCGCAGAAGTGTTTGCGAAAATCGCAGAAGTTTTTGCGAAAATCGCAAAAGTTTTTGCGAAAATCGCAAAGTTTTTGCGAAAATCGCAAAAGTTTTTGCGAAAATCGCAGAATTTTTGCGAAAATCGCAGAAGTTTTTGCGAAAATCGCAGAAGTTTTTGCGAAAATCGCAAAAGTTTTTGCGAAAATCGCAGAAGTTTTTGCGAAAATCGCAGAAGTTTTTGCGAAAATCGCAGAAGTTTTTGCGAAAATCGCAGAAGTTTTTGGAAAAAGAAGTTTTTGCGAAAATCGCAAACGTTTTTGCGAAAATCGCAAAAGTTTTTGCGAAAATCGCAGAACTGTTTTGCGAAAATCGCAGAATTTTTTGCGAAAATCGCAGAAGTTTTTGCGAAAATCGCAAAAGTTTTTGCGAAAATCGCAGAACTGTTTTGCGAAAATCGCAGAAGCTTTTGCGAAAATCGCAGAAGTTTTTGCAAAAATCGCAGAAGTTTTTGCGAAAATCGCAGAAGTTTTTGCGAAAATCGCAAAAGTTTTTGCGAAAATCGCAGAAGTTTTTGCGAAAATCGCAGAAGTTTTTGCGAAAATCGCAGAAGTTTTTGCGAAAATCGCAAAAGTTTTTGCGAAAATCGCAGAAGTTTTTGCGAAAATCGCAAAGTTTTTTGCGAAAATCGCAGAAGTTTTTGCGAAAATCGCAGAGTTTTTGCGAAAATCGCAGAAGTTTTTGCGAAAATCGCAAAAGTTTTTGCGAAATCGCAAAGTTTTTGCGAAAATCGCAGAAGTTTTTGCGAAAATCGCAGAACTGTTTTGCGAAAATCGCAGAATTTTTTGCGAAAATCGCAAAAGTTTTTGCGAAAATCGCAAAAGTTTTTGCGAAAATCGCAGAAGTTTTTGCGAAAATCGCAGAAGTGTTTTGCGAAAATCGCAGAAGTTTTTGCGAAAATCGCAGAAGTTTTTGCGAAAATCGCAAAAGTTTTTGCGAAAATCGCAAAAGTTTTTGCGAAAATCGCAGAAGTTTTTGCAAAAATCGCAAAAGTTTTTGCGAAAATCGCAGAAGTTTTTGCGAAAATCGCAGAAGTTTTTGCGAAAATCGCAAAAGTTTTTGCAAAAATCGCAAAGTTTTTGCGAAAATCGCAGAAGTTTTTGCGAAATCGCAGAAGTTTTTGCGAAAATCGCAAAAGTTTTTGCGAAAATCGCAAAAGTTTTTGCGAAAATCGCAGAAGTTTTTGCGAAAATCGCCAAAGTTTTTGCGAAAATCGCAAAAGTTTTTGCGAAAAATCGCAGAAGTTTTTGCGAAAATCGCAAAAGTTTTTGCGAAAATCGCAGAAGTTTTTGCGAAAATCGCAAAAGTTTTTGCGAAAATCGCAGAATTTTTTGCGAAAATCGCAGAAGTTTTTGCGAAAATCGCAGAAGTTTTTGCGAAAATCGCAGAATGTTTTGCGAAAATCGCAGAAGTTTTTGCGAAAATCGCAGAAGTTTTTGCGAAAATCGCAGAAGTTTTTGCGAAAATCGCAGAAGTTTTTGCGAAAATCGCAGAAGTTTTTGCGAAAATCGCAAAGTTTTTGCGAAAATCGCAGAAGTTTTTGCGAAAATCGCAAAAGTTTTTGCGAAAATCGCAGAAGTTTTTGCGAAAATCGCAGAAGTTTTTGCGAAAATCGCAGAAGTTTTTGCGAAAATCGCAGAAGTTTTTGCGAAAATCGCAAAAGTTTTTGCGAAAATCGCAAAAGTTTTTGCGAAAATCGCAGAATTTTTTGCGAAAATCGCAAAAGTTTTTGCGAAAATCGCAGAAGTTTTTGCGAAAATCGCAAAAGTTTTTGCGAAAATCGCAGAAGTTTTTGCGAAAATCGCAAAAGTTTTTGCGAAAATCGCAGAAGTTTTTGCGAAAATCGCAGAAGTTTTTGCGAAAATCGCAGAAGTTTTTGCGAAAATCGCAAAAGTTTTTGCGAAAATCGCAGAAGTTTTTGCGAAAATCGCAAAAGTTTTTGCGAAAATCGCAAAAGTTTTGCGAAAATCGCAAAAGTTTTTGCGAAAATCGCAGAAGTTTTTGCGAAAATCGCAGAAGTTTTTGCGAAAATCGCAAAAGTTTTTGCGAAAATCGCAGAATTTTTTGCGAAAATCGCAAAAGTTTTTGCGAAAATCGCAGAAGTTTTTGCGAAAATCGCAAAAGTTTTTGCGAAAATCGCAGAAGTTTTTGCGAAAATCGCAAAATTTTTGCGAAAATCGCAGAAGTTTTTGCGAAAATCGCAGAAGTTTTTGCGAAAATCGCAAAGTTTTTGCGAAAATCGCAGAAGTTTTTGCGAAAATCGCAGAAGTTTTTGCGAAAATCGCAGAACTGTTTTGCGAAAATCGCAAAAGTTTTTGCGAAAATCGCAAAAGTTTTTGCGAAAATCGCAGAAGTTTTTGCGAAAATCGCAGAAGTTTTTGCGAAAATCGCAAAAGTTTTTGCGAAAATCGCAAAAGTTTTTGCGAAAATCGCAGAATTTTTTGCGAAAATCGCAAAAGTTTTTGCGAAAATCGCAGAAGTTTTTGCGAGAATCGCAAAAGTTTTTGCGAAAATTGCAGAAGTGTTTTGCGAAAATCGCAAAAGTTTTTTGCGAAAATCGCAGAAGTTTTTGCGAAAATCGCAGAAGTTTTTGCGAAAATCGCAGAAGTTTTTGCGAAAATCGCAAAAGTTTTTGCGAAAATCGCAGAATTTTTTGCGAAAATCGCAGAAGTTTTTGCGAAAATCGCAAAAGTTTTTGCGAAAATCGCAGAAGTTTTTGCGAAAATCGCAGAAGTTTTTGCGAAAATCGCAAAAAGCGAAAATCGCAAAAGTTTTTGCGAAAATCGCAGACTGTTTTGCGAAAATCGCAAAAGTTTTTGCGAAAATCGCAGAAGTTTTTGCGAAAATCGCAGAAGTTTTTGCGAAAATCGCAAAAGTTTTTGCGAAAATCGCAAAAGTTTTTGCGAAAATCGCAGAATTTTTTGCGAAAATCGCAAAAGTTTTTGCGAAAATCGCAGAAGTTTTTGCGAAAATCGCAAAAGTTTTTGCGAAAATCGCAGAATTTTTTGCGAAAATCGCAAAAGTTTTTGCGAAAATCGCAGAAGTTTTGCGAAAATCGCAGAAGTTTTTTGCGAAAATCGCAGAAGTTTTTGCGAAAATCGCAAAAGTTTTTTGCGAAAATCGCAGAAGTTTTTGCGAAAATCGCAAAAGTTTTTGCGAAAATCGCAGAAGTTTTTGCGAAAATCGCAAAAGATTTTGCGAAAATCGCAGAAGTTTTTGCGAAAATCGCAGAAGTTTTTTGCGAAAATCGCAAAAGTTTTTGCGAAAATCGCAGAATTTTTTGCGAAAATCGCAAAAGTTTTTGCGAAAATCGCAGAAGTTTTTTGCGAAAATCGCAAAAGTTTTTGCGAAAATCGCAGAAGTTTTTGCGAAAATCGCAAAAGTTTTTGCGAAAATCGCAGAACTGTTTTGCGAAAATCGCAGAAGTTTTTGCGAAAATCGCAGAAGTTTTTGCGAAAATCGCAGAAGTTTTTGCGAAAATCTCAGAAGTTTTTGCGAAAATCGCAGAAGTTTTTGCGAAAATCGCAAAAGTTTTTGCGAAAATCGCAGAAGATTTTGCGAAAATAGCAGAAGTTTTTGCGAAAATCGCAGAAGTTTTTGCGAAAATCGCAGAAGTTTTTGCGAAAATCGCAAAAGTTTTTGCGAACATCGCAGAAGTTTTTGCGAAAATCGCAGAACTGTTTTGCGAAAATCGCAGAAGTTTTTGCGAAAATCGCAGAAGTTTTTGCGAAAATCGCAGAAGTTTTTGCGAAAATCGCAGAACTTTTTGCGAAAATCGCAGAAGTTTTTGCGAAAATCGCAGAAGTTTTTGCGAAAATAGCAGAAGTTTTTGCGAAAATCGCAAAAGTTTTTGCGAAAATCGCAGAAGTTTTTGCGAAAATCGCAGAAGTTTTTGCGAAAATCGCAAAATTTTTTGCGAAAATCGCAGAAGATTTTGCGAAAATCGCAGAAGTTTTTGCGAAAATAGCAGAAGTTTTTGCGAAAATGGCAGAAGTTTTTGCGAAAATCGCAGAAGTTTTTGCGAAAATCGCAGAAGTTTTTGCGAAAATCGCAGAAGTTTTTGCGAAAATCGCAAAAGTTTTTGCAAAAATCGCAGAAGTGTTTTGCGAAAATCGCAGAAGTTTTTGCGAAAATCGCAAAAGTTATTGCAAAATCGCAAAAGTTTTTGCGAAAATCGCAGAAGTTTCTGCGAAAATCGCAGAAGTTTTTGCGAAAATCGCAGAAGTTTTTGTGAAAATCGCAGAAGTTTTTGCGAAAATCGCAGAAGTTTTTGCGAAAATCGCAGAAGTTTTTGCGAAAATCGCAGAAGTTTTTGCAAAAATCGCAGAAGTTTTTGCTAAAATCGGGGCCCCGCAGATCCCCCATTCTATAGTATGCCGTATGGACAGAGTACTTGCGACAAGGGCCCCGGAAGGATGGACATTGGGGTCCCGAGGCTGGCGAATTGGGGCCCGAGGCTGGCATCTTCCCCCCCCCCCCCTCTCCCCGCCCGCAAAATTTTAAAGCCTGTGACTGATGACCGTAGGGGCCTCCCCCCGACGGTATTTCAAGTGTACTGTTCAATCTCCCAACAGCAAGTTTAGTGCCGCTACCCCACCCACCACCCCCCCACCCCCCCCATCCATGACACCATTTACCATTTACAGAGGGCCACAACTCGTCTTACCGCCTAGGGCCCCCGATACCATTAATCCGCCACTGGTCTTATATGACTCCTATATGACTCCCGTTAGAAATGGTAAACGATGGAGTAGTATTAAAATATCAAAAAAGCTTGTGCTGCCATCTGTAGTGACATTCAGAAACTCGTTCTTACGTTGCAGAACGATTTTTCAATTAAATGCTGAAAAACAGAATTAATCGTTACAAAATTTTGAATACATTTTTAGTGAAAATTACTTCAACCCTTGAAAAAGCTGTAATTCATACAGTCCAGATGAAACAAAGATAAAAAAATAGATGTATTACAAGATGTCTGTCGGGAAATCACATCAAATATCAAATTTAAAATAAATTGCAATTTTTTTCAGCAATATTTAATGACAGAGAAATAATACAAAAACCCTTGAAACATGCCATACCCACATTCACCGAAGATGATGATTTGAGGTACTAAGTGAAGGCAATCCAAAACAAATCTGCAAAACTTTACAAACGATCAAAACGCTTCACATCAAAGGGAAGCCACCACCACGCACTGCACGCAAATAGTAAGCCTTATACAGAGTGTCTATTGCGACTGTTGCTTTTATGGAAGCAAAAAAAGACCCCGAAAACGATCTCATTCATGTTAAACTCTTTCTGAAACTGACAAATTTGGACTGTAGCACATGATCCACAATTCAATCTTGTCCGATTGAAATACACAATCCACCGCATCAAACTAGCAAAAAAAGTTGATAAATTAAATCTCCAATCAATTTCGAACAAAAAAACACCCGGCCGGCAAAAATATTGACACCTGATGCAGGTGGATGCTGGGCTGAACCAGAACCCAGCCCGGACACGAACACGACGGTGCTCCCAAAAAAAGGCACACGGATACACCGAAGCGGGGAACGCAAAAACAAAACATGACACAATCGAGAAGAGAAATGGAATCCCATCACATCCACACGGCAGCAAATTGATAACGAATGCCCGAGTGTGTCTGCAGCTGGCAGCCACCAACCGGTTCAAATCGTTCGTACGCCAACCGTTTCCATTTCCGGCCGTAATAAGCGATCCCTGCGTCGGGGAAAAAGGGGGCGGGGAGAGGGGGGGGGGAAGGCCGGCCGACCTGGCAACTGCACTGCACCGCACACTACTGTGCACCAGTGCCGCCTGGAGCAGATCAGGAGCGTCTGTCGTCTGTCGGGATTAATAGTTGCACAATTAAATCCCCATTTGTCATTTCAACGGAAACGCTTGTGCCCTGTGAGCCCTGTGAGCATCGCATTCGGGTGCTCACGGTGTGTTTTCGGTTTTGCTGGCAGCAATTAGAGCGCCTGGCAGCGCTAGCATCCGCCACGGAACGCGCGTACAAACCGACCTAGAGGCGGAAGGTGGATTAAAATATATCCCCTTCCCCTTCGGCAACGGTGTCTGCGAGCGACATCATTATTTATTTGGCTTAAAGTGACTTTCCCACCGGTAAGGTAGTGAATTTTTCAAACCATGTTTACCACTCGCAAGCCACAGATTGTTCTTTTATTTCTAACTGCACCAACACCAGAGCCTCATGTTTGCAAAGATACTCTTGTGACACAGTGCGGTGTTTCAATGAAAGTCCTTTAACGGGAGGTCCACAAGCGCAAACAAATGACGTATTGAGTGAAGGGCAGCGTCACAAACAAAACCATATCATCTGTAGAATTCCCTCTAAAATTAGCAAACCCTAAAAATGATGGTTCTTTTGCTTCGCTTCTACTGCTACTGTTACTGTTACTGGGCAAATGATTAATGGAACCGTTTGACAGCAAACATGTGCGGATGTTTGAGCGAATAGAAGGCAAATCAGGGGAAGAATGAAAAAGAAATCCATCAGACATCCTCTGTCCTGCTAAGTTGGTTATTTCTTTAAGGAAATGTTGGTGATCACATGCTCCTTTAGGGTGGAATCGAGAGTTGATATTGGTTGTATGTAATGAACCCTGGTGAAACGTGGTAATCGTTCAACTTAGTTGATTGAACGTTAATTTAATTATTAGTACAAAAAGTTTTAGTGGATATTTAGACACTTAAGGCGCAACAATTATGGGAGTACAACACATATAACATGAAAATATAGTACCCTTAACCGTACGATTGGGTGCAAATAGTACGCTATGAGGAGTATCATGAGTATTATGAGTATACATTGAGATGTGTATATAGATGTCTGTGGATGCATAGATATGAGAAGAATAATATCCTACATTATGCAAGGTCAGGGTAAAAATACTAATGATTAACCGTAGAGTTGGCAACCAGATTTACACAGTAAGTTGACAACCGGCATACCCGGGTATTCCACACGTTTTGATGCAAAAAATTAACGATTTTCATAGGTAAACAATGCTTTCTAAATTTTAATGCTGTAAGCAAGTAATGCCGACTATATATTCTCTTCTATTCATTTATTGATTAAGTTTTTTCATTTTATTATAAAAATAACGGTCAAATTGAAAATAGGAATCGCTTGAATTTGAGGCTGCGCTCTGGCACCAATCGAACACGACATCCGACTCGAACAAACCCATATAATCATATGGAGGTGCACTGTCAGACACAACCAAACAAACAAGACAAACATGTCAAATCCCATACATTTTCATGTTCGATGTCGTGTTCGATTGGTGCTAGAGCGCCGGGTGGCTCAAAATAAGCACAATACGAAAAGAGGAAGATGAGAACGTCATTCTCCATACAAAATGTATGGAATACCCGGTATGCTGGTTGCCAACTTACGTGGTAGAGTTAAACAAAAATCAAAAAAATACTTACAGGCTGTTTAAAATTACAACTTATCCACCAAAAAATCATAAATTAAAAGTTGGGAGGCTACGAAAAATTTCAGGTCAATAAAAGCAATGAATCAAAAGTTATTGCAGTTCGAAGTTGAAAAAATACCCGCGTATCCGGTTGCCAATTTGAAGGTTAAAGCCTATGGCAGCGCTCATCCGATGCGAAAATCGCATCGGATGAGCGTTACCACAGCCCTAACAGACAATGCCTCTGCGAGTATGTTGTAGAGCCAGGTTGCAGGAACAGTATCCTTAGGCTTTTAGGAAGTTTAAGCTCAAGTTTAATAGTTGATGATCCTAAGAAACAGAAGAATTGATATATTGTTTTCGAATAGATCAATTTTAAACAGAAATAATATCCTATAAAGGTAAACAACTTAATTTTTTTAATATCTTATCGTTTACTGAGTTGATTGGAAGGATCGTTATGTTTACATCATCGGGGGCTGCCTCGCTTAACACTCGATGTGTTGAGTATTGTTACTGACTTTCGTCTTTTAGAGGCTTCATTCCTAAAGCATGAGAATGAAGACAACAGTAGTTTCTTTCTTGGATTGAAAATGCACTAAAATCAATCTTTGAAATGGTATTTAAATCAAACAAGAATCAGGATGCACCGATTCAAGTGATATGTATCATTGGAACCGGCAACATGCAAGACGACTGTTGACATGCTCTGTCAATAAGATAACGATGATACAATCCCCGTAATAATCTGTTATCATTCCTACTTCAATGAACTGAATTACATCAATATCAGGATAATAGCTAAGCATGTGTACGTGAAGACGCTATGGAACGGAAGTCCAACCACGTCTGTATTATTAAGATCACTGGACCATAACATTACACAAGACTTAATATAGGGGTTGAATATCCAAGGTGTGGTTCAAAAGATATAATTTGATCGATTTATATTCTGAAATTAAATGCTCGTCTTTATTAGCCAAAAAAACAAAGTGCGTCCTAAGACCAATAAATACACACTAAACTCAGCTTTTCTTGTTGCAATTTATTTCTTAAATTTAACAAAGAAATACATCATTTAACTGTTAAAAAAAAAGTTTAAAAAAATATTTAATCTTTCCAATCAACCTCCCACAGCATCATAAACAATCAATTTCCCAAAAAAGATTCCTTTCATCCGTGCACAATCCACCGCAAAACACCTTGATTTTCTTCTCCCCGTTCAAACCCAATTGGCAGCCATAGAACCCATTCGAGCCGGGGCTAGCCTTTTCACTGGCGTGCTTTATCATCATTTATTTCCCCCTTTTTTGTTCTTGGCGTGGCCCGCCGCCATTGGCCAAGTGGAAAGGAAACGGAACGCACCCCGTACGTGCAAAGCAGCACCGTGGAAGCATAAACGATCCGGTGATAGCGCGAAGTAATTATTTTCTGGATAATTTATGATCTGCATTATCATCCACGAACCCTCCCTTCCCGCGACTGCGAGATTCTCATCGCACGAGGATTTTTAAATTGATGAAACCAAAAAACTCCCCCCCCACCCTCCACCTCCCGATGCGATAACCGGTTGCGTGCTCGGACCGACCGACCGAACAACACCGATCGACACACGACTCTTAATCTTCAAATGTGTACATAAATTTTAATCCAATCCATCATTCAAAACCGAACGAATCGGGACAGAATCGAAGGGCAGGTGACGAGGGGGAGGGGGGAGGGGGGGGTGGGTAATCTTCTTCCACCCTCGCCCATGGGTGGGTAGGAAGTGCCTTGGCAGGGGAAAGTTGATGAAATATGGACTGCACATCATGCTGCACGAAACGGTACGGGAGAACGCATATCGCGTCCCCGAATACGGGCACTGTCGGAAACGGAGGAAGAAGCAGTGGTCCCGGAAAAAGTTAAACCCTTCCGGGTAGGAAAAGGATTTAAGAATCGGTCGGTAAAAATAGTGGTGCCGTTTCCTGAAATTCATATTCATAAGCTAATCTATAAATAAAATCCAAACAAACCGAACAGTGCAATATGAGCAAAGGATAGCAATTTGCTCGAGGCAAGGATAGGGGGTTGCCTTTGACGAGGGATCAGGGTAGTGTGATCAGGACGGAGGTGAGGTTACGTGGCCACTTCGCATGTGGAGGGGTGGTGAAATCGCGCAAAGGATCCCACCGACAGGCTTAAATTTCGTCGAACAAACTCAAACAGGCTCTTCTTTTCCTCACTCTTTTGGGCAGTGAGCTGCATCCCAAAGCGCTCGGGTGGGTTTAATTTTGTCTTTCCGAAATGGTCCGTATGTAGTGAATGCGTGTGTGTGTGTGTCTGTGTTTGGAGTGATTTTTGGCCAACCGGTTGGTTTACAGCTCATACGCTTTAAGGATGAAGGGTGATTACTTTCGGCGCATATGTTTGGCAACACGCATGATGTTGTATCGAGTGTCTCGAGTGAGGTTTGAGTGGGATAAGCGAACGATGTTATTGCGATTTTGTAGTGAACAATATTCTTTCACTGTTTACCACTGTTTCTGCTTTGCCAATGGATGAACAATAAACAAAAGTTTTACATCAAAACAAGATTTAAGGGGGGATACTTGTGTTCACCAAGAATACTAATGTAACATGTTAACTAACAAGTTCATGATTTAACACATTTCTAGCCACTCGTTGTAGAATTCACGCAAATTCATATAACAAAACAAATTGTATTCCATCAAACACCAAGTCGACATAAAATATTGAATGATACTTGTTTGGTGCTTTCAAGCTGAAGTCGTGAGGCCCTTGATTGATTGAACACTGTTCGTATAGAGGGGAACAATAATATGGATACAAACCATTTCGCAAGATTCATTGTGTGGTATCTTTTGTAGAAATTTTAATTAAAATCCACAGATATTTAGAACAGCTCTGATTGATATTGTCAAATACAGAATAAATTGCGTTTTTTGTTTTGGTAATTTTTTTTAGGCTGCTTAAAAGACAAATATTATCTGATTTGTTGCATGAATTGCATGAAATTAATTATGAGAAGATACAAGTACCATATTAAATCAAAATTTACATTTTATCCATTGTGATATTCACTTTAAGGACTCATGCCACCCAAGAAGGTGTTCGACAGCGATCCCCAGTTCGGCATAAGGCACAGTGGAGCACAGGCGAACTCGATGGCTGGACGGTGAAGCGAGACCTGTCGGAGATCGGGTGTCTACATGGATGGGAGGCTGCAGCCATGGTTCCAGGGATCCTGGAGAACGATTGTTGACCGGACCATGTCACACTGACGTGCTATCTCATGAGCAGGCCAACAAGAGAGAGAGAGAGAGAGAGAGAGAGAGAGAGAGAGAGAGAGATAGAGAGACAGACAGACAGAGTATTCCAGTTTAGTGGATGCCTTGCGAACAAACTATATAATAAAGAGGGATTTTGCGTTCAATCATTTTGCAACCAAGAATTGTGCGAGACCAATGATTTTGCGGAGAAGTAATTTGCGACACCGATCAATTCTTACAAGGGCCCCCTGAACTCCTCCTACGAGTCCCCGATGTCCTAAATCTGCCTCTGGTAGGTCGTAACAATACAGGGTTTTCCAGGAGTTCTCATAATTTTGGGACACTCTTTAACACCGGCTAGCAAGAGTCAAGAATGTGTCTCAAAATTATAAGAACCCCTGAAAACCCCTATAAAACCAAAAGAACTAAACATGAACATGGAGAATGGTTTAAAAACTCAATGCAAATTCCAAGTTTTTCTCTTTGAAATTTCTAGCAAATCTCCTACAACCTCACCCTATAGCAATCGGGACACTCAGGGAAACAAACACTTAAAGCAAGTACATCGATCGGATTATAGAAATGTTTTGACAGACCACTTCAGCAAACCACGAACCAAGTCGCGTGCCACCGAGTGGCTCATTAAACCATCACTCAGCGCGGACGGGGTGCGACATGAAACACAAAACGTAAATACACAAACAAAATTTTAAACTCACCGTCCACAAGGCTGGAACGAAGCCAAACACACGGTGGAACCTGTTCGATCAATAATCTTCAGTCTCCCCGTCGGGGCCGGATTCTATTCCAAACGCGAACAGCACACACAAAAAATGGCCACCGTTTTTGCTTTAATCTTGCCCTGCCATCTTATATCCTGCTCCGGGTGGTCTCCGGGAATGAATGTTTCGAGGAATGTTTCATTCATCATGGCAGAGGCCGGGGAGAGGCCGAACTTAGTTTGCAGGATACAAATCTGACGCGTTCCCGCGTGGCCGCCTCCCGGCCCGGACGGACAGCCCCGACAGCCCCGGGAAGTTTAATTGAAAATGCAAAACTCATTACGCGTTGATAATGGTGGTCACGTGTCGTGCGCGGTAGGTTTTGGCGGCTTTAAAGCGCACAGCGGAACGAAGCTCCTGTCGGGCACTGGGTGTACTGCCTGCCGACCGAGTGACGAGGTTCTTTGACGCAGCCGTCCACGTGTTGTGGGCTGTTTGTGGGAGGCTTTCGTTTGTGTGGACGTTGCGGAGAGGTATTTAACGAGCGGAAGGAAAAGATTGATGCAGCGGGATGTATTTAAAATATGAACCTTTAAAAGGTGGTTTTGGGGGGGTCGAAAGTGTGCAGTGAAGGTAAGGGACAGTAGCTGGTTCTCAATAGAAAGGCAGAAATTGGTGAAACAAAAGTTAAAGTCTATTTATGCTATACATTTTGGGAAATGACTGATCCTTTTAAATTATTTCTTTAAAAATGCTTCTCGTTTGTTTTGTGCAAGGCCTACCTAGACACATGTCTATATTTTTTTCGTTCAAACATAAACACGTTGGTAGATTTAATGAATGGCAGCATCGTCTCATAACAACCTTACTTTGCAGCGAGCAATAAATGTTTCCCCAGAGATCGATTTGATGCATATGCCGTTACGAGCTGGAACTGGTGCAACGGTCAGTGATGCTTGAAAAGTCAAGTATGCAGATGAATAAATGAAATAAAAAATGTTCCGAGGGTTATGTTGAGCAGAGTTTTCCCTATTTTGTAAAAACAGAGTGCATTTGAAAGGAAATCTAAGTGTTGTAAAACATACGTTTAATACACTTTAAATTAGATTAGCTCTATGTCTCTTTGGTAAACATTCATGTTTAAGCTTTCGATGATGTTTATCAACTATATTATTAAGTTTGTGTATTTCTTAGGATATTTATTGATTTAATTAACTTAACAGTTTTTTTTAACAAATACTTCAAATTGTTTCTTATTAAATCTTCTTACTGATTTACAGTTTTTACTATAGTATCATTATTCATCGATAGGCAATGGCCATTCATAGCTAGTTTATTAATTGTACCCATTATCTCAAAGTTTGTAATGAAAACCATATTTTCTGCTTAAAGCATTGATTTAGTTATTTAATCTGTTATTGCTGAGTAACATTGAGTTAAAATCTTAATATTAAAAAAAATCTTTAATACCGTCAATACACGAGCACTAGTAAAATGTTAATATGTAAAAAAACCCATCGCTTTATCAATCTCATAATAACGAAATAATTGCGTAAAACTCCTTTTCAAGAACGTGATATTCAAAATCAGTTCAAATGAAAACACAATCTTCTAATAAAACAGCACCAAAGAATGTGGAATAATATGCTTTGTGGTTAAATAAATACAACCATAATCTCCTGCCAACAGCTCACCAGGGCTGTTTTAAAGAGATTTCCTACAATAATGCAAACCTAAAGCAGAAAATGTAGCGAAGCAAACATTACCATGCCCGAAAAACGCAAAACCTCCCAAAAATCACAGGTAAAAATGAAAAACAGAGGCAATCCCGGGACAGCAATACAATCCACCGTCTAAAGTACATGATTTATTTGTGCTATTAAACTTATCTTTACCACCGATTGTGCGTGGCGATGGTCCACCACGCCTTGGCGCTCTCTTGGGTCGTCTGTTTTGGCGAAGGCATTTTGCACTCTGTTCACTTTCACTTAGGACGGCACCATTCCATTCGCCGTCTTGGAATGGTTTAGCGATTTTATTGCTCTTTTTAAAACGAGCTTTTCTTTCACGTTTGAACGACCCAACCCACCCAAGCACAACAAACTCACCGTTAGTCTTGGGTTTTGCGTGCGTACGTACGTTGGTTGGTTTGTAGAGAGAAACAAAATAAATTTCAACTAATTACGAATGCAAACAACAATGGCTACATCTCTAGAGCGGTCGTCTTCGCGCTGTCTTCGGTAGGATTTGCCCGTCCAAGGGTGTAGGTTTGTGACGCCCCCGGGGACGAACGCAGCACGGCACTGTTGATGAAGGATCTCCGCCAACACTTCACAGCAAATACGCACACGCACAGAGTAGCAGGGAAACTTTCTTGCTGTAGAAAATGATGAAAAATTACCATCATAAAAGTGGAAACCTGGCTTCATGAGATGAACGAAGATGGGACGGAGTGGGTAGTGGATTTGTTTAGTGCAAGGAGAAGATCTTGTGAAATGAAGGTACGCATTTTTTTTACCACATCACAAAATGCACCATGAAACAGCTACTTGAAAGATGCTTTTGGGAAATCTTCTGATACATTATGCAGCTATAAGTGGCTTGCCTATTTGCGGCGAGGGAGAAAGCGTTTTTGCGACTAATAATATAGACGCAATCAAACAGAACCATATTGCAGTAGCCATTTCATTACGACTTTGCAGTGAATTTGCTATTAGCTTGCGAACTGCGAGCGAGCTCCAAAGGTTATACGCTTACGAATAAGAAGCCTCGTAGACGGGTCTAGATAGACAGCTTTTGCAACAGAGATGAGATATACTCTGCAATGGCTATACTATAATGGGTAATTGTATTATATTTAGATTAATATAATCAAGGATATCATGATTAATATTACCATTTTAACGGAATAAAAGCGCAAATCATACACACAAAACGGTTTAACATCGAATTTGATTGGACTTTTAATTAGTTTACTGCTGGAATTTTGATTCGGAGTTGGTCTTAACTGGCTCTGTTCTAAGGTCATAGGTTATCATCGAATCATTCATTGATTAACTATTGATTATTGCGAACCGACTTTAACACTAGGTTTACGGAACCCGTCAATTTGAGGGAATTTAAACATTGAAGTAAAATACCAAAAATACCTTTTGTTTAATCTCGATTTTCTATAGACATATTTCTATGAAAAACAAAACTTGTTAAACGATTCATAGCTTTAATAAAATAGCTTTTTCATGATTTTATATTTATACCAATTTATATCCATCCGTCGAATTGACGGGCGCTCGTTGAGATAGGTATTTCAGTGACGTCTGTAAGCCTAGTTTTGAAGAATAGTATCTATTTTCAAAATCAATCATGTAGGACCTCTTTAAAGTTTATATTGTATCGAAAAAGCGTCATAATTTAGCATTTAGCTATCCAATGCCTTTTTTATGTAAGGACTTCTTACTCATCGTCAAAACCAGTCTGGTCCTACATCAGCTATGTAGCGGATTTTCGTCAATAATTACGACTCATTTGATTGTATGGCAGATTTTTTTTAGGGTTAGACTCAGGATACAACTTATGTAAAATCCATATGTTTACTATCCAATATTTTTGTTACTTATGCACTAAGTTTCCTCCATCCATTTATGTACATTACATATTCAGTATATAAGTATTATTTTAAGTACAATCATGTAGGATCATCTTCAAAATCCCAATGGATTGATTAATACTTAATATTTTATTCATTTACAGTGCACATTTCTCAAAGGATTTTTCTTCCACATGTTAATCTATATACGATTCCTAGATCATTCTGGCAAAAACAAAGTTAATGCCACATCTTGCCCAAAGACCAACGGTCTACTAAGGACTCAGAACTCAGTTTATACAATATGTAATTGCAATGATCGTAAAAATCATAATCCTTTATATAGTATTCAGAAATTGTAAATGTTGTTGTACCAAAGAAGAAGAAAAAGAAGAAGAAGAAAAAGAAGAAGAAGAAAAGAAGAAGAAGAAGAAGAAGAAGAAGAAGAAGACAGAAGAAGAAGAACAGGAAGAAGAAAGAAGAAGAAGAAGAAGCAAAGAAGAAGAGAAGAAGACAGAGAACAGAAGAAGAAGAGAAGAAGAGAAAGAAGAAGAAGAGAGAAGAGACAAGAAGAAGAAGAAGAAGAGAAGAAGAAAAGAAGAAGAGAAGAAGAAGAAGAAGAAGAAGAAGAGAAGAAGAAGAAGAAGAGAGAGAAGAGAGAAGAAGAAGAAGAAAGAAGAAGAAGAAGAAGAAGAGAAGAAAGAAGAGAAGAGAGAAGAAGAAGAAGAAGAAGAAGAAGAAGAAGAAGAAGAAGAAGAAGAAGAAGAAGAAGAAGAAGAAGAAGCGGTGACAAAGATCCTTGAAGTATTCATAAAATTCCTATTTTTATATATGATTACCATCGGATATCATCTTGAGACAGGATTAGCTCATGCTTCATAAGGATCCATAAATACCCATCAAGTAAATTACACAACGCCAATAAAAATTACCAAAAAAATGGCATCTTCAACAGAACTGCATAAACCCATTACAAATGAAAATTTTGAAAATTGTATCCTTTCCAGCGGCATAAATCATCCCGCAGCTCCCCTCACCTAGCTTTGAACGATCAATGTTCTTTGAGCTCCTACATTTAGCATTCCATCATAACTTTAGCATGCCCTTTCTGTGATGCACCCACTTTGCTGCAGCTCATCACCCCTAGCCCGAATATCCTTCTGACCCGTTGCACACCAACGACCAAGTGGCCAACTTTTTCCCTTCTCTATCAAAACCCGACTCATCCGCACCATTCACAACTCGCGCAGGTCGCAATCGTGTAGACCACCGGTGGGACTTAATTAATACTTCACTAAATTATATCGCACTGTGACAAATTAATGGAAACGATAAATTTTCTGACTTTCACGCGAGTCTTACCATTGCGCCGCCGTGTGGCAGCCGGCGTTGCCTTCCTCTTTGTTGTGTTCCTCACCCCCGCCACGTCCCTTTGCCATCGATTCAGGGGCGCAAGATTTATATGCATTCACGTTCCCTTCGCTTTCCATTTCCCCCCAGCAATATGGCAGGGCCTTATGGTTCACGTGCTGCACAATGAAGCCAAGAATGATCCAAAGAAGCATTCGGAAGGACCGAGCCGCACGAGTTACGTACGTAGCTGCACCCCGGCACCAATCGGGAAAATGGTGGAGGGGGGGGAGGAAACTCTTCCGTGTTCCAAGGTTCGTGCGATAACGCAAACGAAGGCAAAAGGGCAAGGGCGGTAAAGCAGACGTTGTTTGTTCAATTTACTGTTCCTTGCATGCAATTTCCCTCCCATTTGGGAATTGTCTCGAAGTCTCGTTCGTCCTGGGGAAAACCCGGGGAGTTGGTCGGCCATTTGCTGGCAGACGGGGTTTGCTGGTTTGCGGGATGGGGGTTGCTACGGGGCGCACTTGTGGGAAAGGGTTGCCGCAATGCCATAAGGTCCGATAAGGCTTATGATTTAGTAAGTGTAAATGGCAATTTATTCGAGCGTGATCCAGGCTCGGCGGCTTAACGGGTGGAAGAGCGATGTGTGTGCAACGAAAGGCATTTGCATACTTGTTTCTGCATTGTTTTCTGGGTTGGAAACGTTTGTTTGATTTCTAATGAGCGGCTGGGCTTGATGATGATGATGATGGAGCCAGCTTGCAGCTTGCCGTGTGCCGTGCGGATGCTCCAGGGCTTGTGCAGCGATAGATGAGGGATTCGTAGAGGGACGTACCGATATGAGCGGGATAGAATGTGGCATCAATAATTATGCAAACATGTCCGTACAGTTCATTGTTTTACGCTTCGTCTGTCTGTGGCTGTACGGCTAGGGAGTGTGTGTGCAGCAGCACCGGGAGCACGGAAAGGATGAATTAATTCGTGCATTTGTTTGAGCAGGTGGTGTGCCGGTATGGTGGTGGAACGGGTGGATTAACAACCTAAAAACTACCAATCTGTTAGGATTTATCACCGAAAACAGAGCATTGCGTCATTCTGCAGCAATGTTAAGAGTGAATCTTCAGCAAAACTGTGTGCTCCAAAAACTGCAATTTCAATTATCCTATATACAAAGAAAAAGAGAGTAGAATGGATTTAATTTATCAATTTATATTCGCAAAACTACACATCAAATCATTCCAAAGAGCGACAGCATTGTACAGAAAGGTATAACAAACAAACCTTCACAAACAAAAGGTACTTGAGTAGAGCTGCAGAATAAATATTTCAACCATAACGCCAATTTCGATCATTTGTTTTCTTTATTTTTGCAATTATTCTGAGCTGCTGTTTGATTTGGGTCTAAAGAATGGTTTTAGATTTTTCAATCACACTCTGTCACTTGTCACAATGCATACGTATATATTCTGAACCGATTCCTAAAGTCAAATTAATTCCACACGCTCCCATATTTAATCATACTTGAGATTTAATTTCAGATTTTTTTAATGCTGTAACATCATTTTTTTTTCTTATGCGTTTGATACGCGTTCCTGTTACTTTTTTAGTGTATTTTTTTCTCTCTCTCTCAATAATATTAAATAATACATTAATTAATTTATCCCATATCAATCCACAAGCAAGACCCGAATGTCTCGCTGCAGAAGGTATGGGATTGATATATAATTCACGCTGAAAGCCCTTTGATACAATATGTTATCCTCATTTAAAATGCTTCAATTTTCCTGCAAAAAAAGTGTCTTATTATTTCTTTATTTCTTTATTTAAGTATAAGTATCTTGTTTTGGGGTTTAAAAATACACAAGCTAATCGTACATATAAGCTTATAAACTAACGAATTAGATCACGATCGCATGAGATATCATAGATCGAGATTTAAAAAAGCTGTAAAACTGTTACAGTTACAGACGGATGAGTGACAGCCAACGTAGCAAGACGAGCACGAAAAGTAGAAAGAGACATATAAAAATCGACATGAGGAAAATACGAATTATAGTAATGGATAGTGGCAATCAAATGATCGTTTTGACCATATCCAGTATGTCGAGCGGGAATGAATAATGGATTTTTGAGACGAAGTGATCGTGAAAGAGGCGCATAAGGAGGTATCTTAGCTAATAAGTAGAGGCGAAAGAACTCCGTTGGAGCCAAAGCCTCTCAAAACTATTCAAACAACAACATCTTAGCTAATAAGTTGAGTCAATTAATTTCGCGAAGAAGCAGGCCAGCAGCAATGTGTCCAAGGCCCAGTAATTGACACCGTCCATTGTATAGTGGTATGGAAGCAACAGATCCATAAAAGAAAAGCATATGTTGCAATTGTTTGCAACTACACTGGCATATTCGAAAACCTAAGTTCCTTTCCAACAAGCAACTCAATGTGCTAGTTAAAAGAGAGCTTAATGTCAAAAGTTACCCCAAGGTCGCAAATAGAGGAAACAGGATTAATTACAAACATATTTAAAGAGCATATAAATAGCATATTTGCTACACACCACTGGGATAACAAATACAATAGATGCTAAAAAAGAAATCAGAGATAGAGGTCATAGGGTAAGAGAGTATAAGATCGTCTGCGTAAAGAAGCTGTTTGTTTGCAGAAAGAATCAAATTATCATCAATTAGATATAATATAAGATAGGCATAAAGTTATCATTAGGGTCTGCAAAATTTTGTTGAAATTATATGACTAAACCTTCTACAAATTTTTAAAATTGTTTTAAGAATATTTCTTGCGTCTTTTTGAAGACTAAATCATTAGCATTGGTTAACTTAACATCATTATCCTCTACACTAATTTCCGGATCAGTTTCTAATGTAAACGACATTATTCAACAATTGTCCGAAGTTTTTTTCAACAGCCCAGCGGTCCCAAATAATCATAAGCTGTTGAACAACATTGTGAAAGTTTTGAGTAATGCTGTTCACATTGAAAACTGAGCCAGAAAATAGTGTAATAAGCTATTGACTGGTAACATAGCGTACCGACACAGCATACGTGGTCAGAAAGTTAATGTAAGGAATGGTTAAAAACACAGCTAGTACTTAAAAAGGTGTTATGTACTTGAAATCATTCTTACTGCATTCATATTCAATTTCCTCAACCAACTAAGCAGAGTGCAATTGTTGATAAAGTCCTAGATAAACGCTTAGCCTTGTTTCAAGTGTTCAAGTGAAGACGCAATCTTATTCGATCGTAAGTGATTATTCTTCTTCAAAAAATCCTTAGCAGGTGCTAAAGCTACACAAAGAAAGAATTTCTATAAGGTTTACCAAACCAAAACATAGTTTTTTTATGATCCAATGAATTGGCGTACCAGAAATAATTGCTATTGATTATTCACCCAATCCGTGCAAAAAACAGTGCAGGCCATGGTTTTTGTTGACAATATGTTTATTTCTGTTACAGTTCACTTTCCCTGCTCAAAAACAACGACCGAACCCGGTTTCGCAACAATCGCATACCGCCGACGGGCGAATGGCTATCACGGACTTCGAACGGGACCAAAAACGGGAGTATGTAAAATAAAAATAAAATCATCTGTCTGCGTTTTTTTACGAATCACACGACCATCAGACGGCTAGTACCAAAAAACAAAACGAAAAATAACTTACCTCAAAGGCAGCGAAGGCTTTCTCGCATTAAACCCGTATGCTGACCACAGGCCCTTCCAATTCATTCACCAATATATATATAGACCGCGCGCACCAGGATGGCACTAACTTTTATTATACCGATGTCAGCACCCATTATCGGACGGCCATTTATCGCGGGCCGGGGCCAACGAAGCTGCCATTACTGCTACCGTTTTCATTCGCCCGGTTTGATGATTTCATGGCGGGGAAACCACCGTGTTCCGTAGCCCTTTTTTCTCTACACACTCCCCTCCTCACGGCGTTTTCCGAGCCGGTGTGTGTATGTGTGTGATATCGCGGTTACGTAAACTGGCACCTGGCTCAGGCCGTTGCGTTTTTTTCTGTTGTTCTCCGCCAACTTCCACCACGCTCCAAACACACCAAAACCTCGGCACACACACTGTTCGGACACTTTGCCGGAAGCGGAAGTTTTCCATTCGCTCCACTTTACGGGGGTTTTGCATGATCCGTTCGGGAAGGTGCACTACGGTTTTGGTACGAACGGTGCGCACTGTTGACCGAACTTGACTGCAGTTGACTCTCGGGTTTGTATGTGTGTGTGTGTGTGTGTGTGTTGATGGTGGCGAGTGAGTGTATATGTTTTTGTAGCGAAACTTTTGACAGGACTCAGCACACGACGCATCCAAGTGGGCATGGCATGGAGAAATACGGGGTTGCTGGCGAGCGAACGAGCGGGGGCAAGCTTTTCGCAACATTCCCTGCCTGCTTTGATAGCGCAGTGAGCGAGCGCAAAAAGGATGGTATTTAATTTTCACTTCACTCTCTGGCAAAACTTATCCGCTGGCCGCGCACTCACCGTGTACCAGTTTGCAGTGGCGATTGTAATGTTTTGCGATGCAAGCAAACTGTCGTCGTGGCAAAAGTTGCAAAAGTTTGGGCGGATGGGTAGCAAAAAAAAAAGAAGAAGGAAACACACGTGTGCCCACACGGATGTGAGGTTTTAACATATTTAATTTGTAATAGACAGCCGTGGCACAGTTTGCCAGACACGGGTTCTGGGGTTGCGTGGTTAGCTTTTGCGAGTCGATGCAGCCTGCAGACAGCAACTGCACACAGCTAGGCAGGTTGGTTTATGCACATGATGTTTTCCTTATAGCTTATTATTATTATTATTATGTGTGTTTTACGAGGTGTTAGTTAATGGTATGACTAACTTTTTTACAACTTTCTGCAACAAACTTCAAACCCTGTTGATTGTATGTACATGATTATTCAAATAAACCCTACAATAATTAACTGCTTTTGTAGGTGTTGTCAGTTGTTAATAAAATGCAAAACAGTGCTTGTCTTTGGCTTACTTGTCTTCATACATTTTTATCAATATGATAGTAATTAGTAAAATTATTAAATTCTTTTCTATTTTATTACTATTTCCGTCTATTAAACAGACAACATTACTCCAAACTATTAATTTACTCGGATAATTTCGCAAAGGCGTCGATCACTTGGGTCTTTCATGGAAAGGGGAGAGCTGGGATGGAAAGCGAATAATAGCGAAGTGCTCAATTCCTTTCGAGCTAGAGTAGTACATACCTAATAAGTTAGTGAGTAAATTAGTTGAATCCAACTTTTTCTTCTTTTGGCTCAACCACCGTTGTCGGTCAAGGCCTGCCTGTATCCCTTGTGGCTTTCAGTGACTTATTGATTTCCCCCCCACCCCCCCCGCCCATAGCAGGATAGTCGGTCCTGCCGTATGGCGTCACGGTTCATTCGGGGCTTGAACCCATGACGGGCATATGTCCTTTAGTCATAAGAGTAGACGACTGTACCACGAGGCAGGCTCCAACTAGTTGTGAATTTAGGGATTCAATTCAGCACGAAGAGTTTATATCAATCTTTTACCAATTTCTACTTTCTTCGAAAATTATTCTTACAGTCTTTTCGAACTCTCTTCAAATGTATATCCAGTAGGTTAAGTCTCAAAAGTGTGAAGAGTAAAGTAGTCGATCCAGTGAGTGGGCGAGTCGAACTCGTTGAGGTGAATCGCAAAAGGAGTAGTAAAAGTTGTGTTTGAGCTACTACACTAGTTCAAATCACAGAACAAGTACGTAAACTCTTCTCTATTCTAAGAAGTCAAATAAAAAGCGTTTAAAAATGGTTTTAGATTAATGGAAAACTACAAAAGACTTATAACTCAGCAGGTGTGTTTACATTCCAAGGTGTTTATGCCCCAGTAGGAAGTGGTATACAGTATTGGTCTCCTTCCTGACGTAGTCCGTGAAAGAATTTGAAAATGAAAACTCATTACAATACATATCGTTCATCACAATCAAGATTAAAGTTTCAACGGGCATATCTGGAATAATACACAGGGTTTCCCACGATTTATTGGTTGGTTCTTATCAATTTTTGGTGGGTTCCCATATTTTTTTGGTGTGTTCTTATGATTTTTTGGTCCAATTGTATTGATATCCAATCGAAAAATACCAATAAATTATGAGAACGAACCCAAAATCTATGGGATACGACCAAAAAATCGTGGGAACGCACAAAAAAATCATGGGAACTGACCAATAAATTGCGGGAAACCCTGTAAAACATATTTTTGATGAAAAGCTTCGAAATTAGTCTACTATATATATGCACATAATATATGTGGACCCCCGGGGCGGTCCCGTGGTACAGTCGTCAACTCATACGACTCAATAACATGCCCGTCATGGGTTCAAACCTGGAATGGACCGTCTCCCCGTAGCAAGGATTTGACTATACCCGGCTGTGTGGGTAATGAATTAAGTCTCGAAAGCCTGTATGGGCCGGCATGTCCGCTTAGGACGTTACGTTACGCCAAATAGAAGAAGAAGATGTGTCGACCCCGGCAAATGTATTTTTAAGTGATCCGTGGTCCTAAACAGGTTGGGGAGCAGTTGGGGATACATAATCTAGCATTCCTTAGGATACTCTTTGTACAGTCTCAGTGGGAATGATGTTATTCTCCGACGTTTCAAATATGATCTGCTTGAAAGCTATCTCTTTGCACAGTATGAACTTTCGGATATACAGTATTACTTCTTAATTCAGAATGAATGAGATTCTCTACACCGTCATGGATGGTTAAGGCTTCAAGAGTTAACTATGAGGAAGTTTTTTGAGACGAATGAATCATATTCAATAAGAGCTGCTTGAAAAGGTTTCACACTTTGTCTGGAAATATTGACATAATTCCTCGGCAACTTGTCGAGTAAATCGTCCACGAATTCACGGTTAAAATTTCCCTACAATGCTACGCGCTCTCTAATCAAGCTCTCTACTATCGTATAAATTCAAGCAAATGTTTCCCTTTACAACAAAACAGCAGAACAACACATGTTCTTTCACTCGCTTAAAGTGTCCCGCAACGTGTGAGTGAATTGAAATTAAAGGTGGCCCGAAATTAGTGCAGTCGGCAAGTGTTGATTCGGAACCGCTTTTCCACCCATTAGACACGCGCCACACGAGCACATGGCCACATTGCGTTCTATCTGGTTGGTTGTGTGTGGGGGACGGAAATACACAGGTGAGGTGAGAAGGCAATAACGTTCTGCTTTCAAGCTTTATCTGCTGTACTTCCTTCCCTCCGTCCGCTGCGATCGCGACCATGCGAGTGACATCATTAGCACTTGTGTGAAAGTGTAGTTCCGATTTTTTTTAATCCCCCGCATGTCGGTTGTACTCACTCCCAAATTTCCCATTTTCCCTCTCCTAGAGTGAGCGCTCATCCCCCAGCTGCTTCCTGTTTTATATGGTGCCTTTATTTGGTGCCACGGAACATGTCCGTGTGTGTGTCACGTATTGGGGGAAATGGGAAGGAAACTTCAAAAAACCCACCCGACGTGCTGGTGTGTGCAGACGGTCGTCGAAAGCATGTAAAATTTAATTGAAACATGGCAGTCTCGTTTCGGCAGTCGCTGTTGTCGTCACCATCACCACCATCATCATCACCAACATCATCGTCATCGTCACTTGATGGTACGCAATCGCACTCTCTGATGCTTCCACGCTTTGCGCGCACACAAACACGCAGGTCGTTGCGAAACTTCAAAGCACACCAGGTGCTGTTTGTGGGTTCTTATGGGACGTGGAAAATTACTTAAAATTTGAAAATTTAAACATTCTCACTGGCAACCGTGCATGTAGGGTAAGGTTCGTGCCGAGTGGGAGCTTTTCTTCGCCATTTTTTTGGAGCCTAATCTTCTGCTGCGTACATCGGGTACGTCAAATCCAATACCACGTAAAACTTAACCGATAAGAGATGGCGAAAAAAGCAGCAGTTTGATTTTATATGTGCTTTCTTCTATCCAGCTTTTGAACAGCATTCTGTGTGTGTATGTTCTAAGGGTTTTGGGAAGGTGGGTGGGTGTGTTGCGATTAGCATACCTTTCGCTATGGAGGCTCGATGGCGTTCTCGGGAAAGGTTTATTACCACCGCGTGTGGTTCCGCGGTACCACCAGCATGCTGTAAATTTTCACTCTCTCTCTCTCTCTCTCTCTCTCTCTCTCTCTCTCTCTCTCTGTCTCTCTCTCTCTGTCTCTCTTTTTGGTGTACAAGTAGAAAAACAGCTTACACATGTGGGGCGACACCGGCTGTTTGGTTGCGTTTTATGCGCGACTAAACGCAATGTGAATTAACGCTAATGTGCGTGTGATAAGTGTGGTAATCAATTTTTAAAATGGAAATAAATCCGTCAATGGGCGTGGAAGGTGGATGAGATCTAGAAAAAAACGGGGCGGTATGTATCGCACATAATGTGTCATTTATCAATCAATTATTCATATTGTTTGAGATATTCTTTTTCTTCATTCAATGTGTTTTATGGTTCTTTTGATGATGATGATGATGATGATGATGATGATGTAAAATAACCTAAAATCTACTCAAATGATATACTTTTACTGTTTTCTTGTGGAGTTAGCTAAGTAATCAATTAGTTTAACCGATTGCTTTACTGAAATAATGTATTAGTACTTAAGTTAAGTCGATTGTCGATTTTCCTAATATAAAAAGATATCAATACATTAACTTTGTTAATGTATCTATCATTATTGATTATTTATCTTCACATTGTGCTTATAAACAAAATTACTGTTGTTTTCCACTATTGCATTGACAAACAAGCATTATTCTATTATTATCATTATTATTATTATTATCCCTTGAAATTAGGCGCACTTAAACGTGCGTTCAAATCATTGGACGCGTTCTTGAAGGTCCCGTTCGACGGTTCGACGATCACGTGGTGTACAGTCGTCAGCTTGGACAACTTAATAACATGCCCGTCATATAGGGTTAAACAGTGTTCAAGCCTCATGTGAACCGTCCCTTCGTCCCTTCGGACTGTGACTATCCAGCAGCGACTGAGTAGAGCTCTAAACGTTGTTCCTCTTAGAACATTGTTTGGTTCTGCTAAGCCTCTGTTCCAGTGTATAACACTATATAATCTGTGGCGCATATAATTGTAGCGCAGATCCATCCCATCACCACAGACAGTGCTTTCTCTGAACATCTCCTCATCTTCACTTTCTCTTTTCTCCTGCTCTTGTTATCATTTCCGTTTTTATTTTTCTTTACTTCTTTTTTTCTAATCATTTCGGGTTTTCACATCCTTCTGTTTTACTTCTCTTATATTCTAATCTCTTTATTTATGTATATTTTGATATAAAACTTGTTCTAATGTTACTTCGATATGCTTTTTTCATACAACTTATGGGTTTCTTAGGTATTAAACTAGGTTAAGTTAGGAATTACTTTGATTTTGGAATTGTTGAATCGTTGAATTGATTTGAATTGTTGTTAAACAATTAATTTACTTAGATTTCTGAAAATTTTTATTTATCAAATTTTACTTTCATTTTAGTTTCGTCCTGGTATCGTATTTTTCTTAATTACAATTTTAAATCGTCCTTTAATTCAACTATTTCATCTTTTGAATGAAGACCTTAAAGACGTCTTTTTCGAACACAATTTCATGAACGCAGTGATCCCCAACAATAGTGCCGATTATGTGACTCAACAGCTTGAGAAAAAGTATCAAAAATGCTCATTTTCTATTATGATCCGTGTTAGAGCACTCGATTTGTCTCTGGTTTGATATATCGAACTGAACGAAGGTCATTTGCATTACCTGACTCAAACGGAGACCGTTTTTTGTCAAACAGCTTTCCGTCAGGTTAAAGCTACGGAAAACGTTTTGTTTTACGGTTTAACTACTAAATACATGTATTTAAACCACACGAATTGCATGTAATTACATTCAAAATGGGTTTTTTGTAATTATTCATTACAATAAGGGTGGGAATAACAAAATACACAGAAATTAGAAAATCATACCACAAGTGCTACTTTGCATGACATTGCCAAACACATTTAAAGAACAATTATATGCCACACGTAGAAATAATTATAAATTGATACGATACTTCCTGCGTTACGCGTTGCAGTTTGTTTTGACAAACAAATCCATTTCAGATCAATTTGGTATCAATCTCTCGAGTCAACGAAAGAAGTCTCTAACAAGCTTGTATAATACCGATTTCGTTTTAGTTCGTGTAGCGCGATTTTGTTTGACATATTTCCGTTTGAATCAGATAATCGACACTAATGTTGATTATTAATTCAAATATGTTCAGCAATGGTTTGTATATTAAGAACAATAAAATCTAGTTTTAACTTCGCCAAACTGGATCAACCTGTTAACATAAACTAAGCATGAATTAAGAAACCTCTTTTGTAGCAAATACTAAAATTAGTGTAAGGAATTAATTCAACAATGTATTGAACACGTGAAATATTCAACGAAACAATACGGATGTGTAAAAAAAATCAATACCACATTGAAGATGTCTTAAAGCTTCCAACCAAGCATACGCATAGATAGGGGGTATAAAATGTATTCTTGGATATATTCTATAATTAGAGAGAGCATGTTTAGCCAAACCATACTGTTCCATCGTTGCTCATTTGTTCTTGAGAACACGGCTTGAGCTCGGTACGCCTAAAGGCATCTATTTAATTAGTGCGTACTGTCTGCTACTTTGCATATGCCTTCAATATGGATTTTTTTTCTCGGAATGTGAGATCTTTTGAGTCAGTAGCGTACATAACATGCTTCATTTCATGCTTTATCCATGTTTCGTATATTTATTCAGTTTTCCACACAGTTCATTACATCACATTGCATACCTTTAGGCGCTTGGCAAGGTGGAATTATCCCCCAGCAGCGCTGCATTTGACAACCTTTTGTATTATTCGATCAACTCAATCCCAAAATTTGTAGTCATTGTACAATCTCCCTTTAGGACAACTCTCTCACATAACATTGTGCTCCACTGTAGACACTAATTTAATCAACCAACTACATACTAAACCCTCCTCTTTTAGTCATTCAAGCGTATCCTCTAACCCTGAACGATAAACTTTACTGAAATTTTCCAAAATTGCTTCACCCTCTCTTCCCTTTCGTACCAACCAATCGAGGATGTTGTGCGAAAATGTGTGATAATTATTACTCACCCCCATAATGGCCATAAATGCCAATGGTCGGCTACCGTCCCATCGCAAATGCAACATTCATCATCTGCGGCTGACATGTGACAATTCGCAAATGTAATTACCCACGCTCGAGATGGCTGCATCAAAATCGCTGTCCCCGTTAGCCCCTCGCTTTTTAAAATTATTGTCTATGTCATTTGTTTCCTTCCATTGACACCATTGCCCCGGCACTGGCTGGGGTTCAAACTCGGTTAAAGCCGAGGGAGAAATTAATGTCCCCTTGAATGCCGTACCGTTCGCAATCTCCACTGTTTACTATCGTACGGCAACCTAACAACCCCCAAAACGATGGGGATATTTGGGACACATGGACACACGGACACAGCAAAAGCCCCCCCAATTCCAATCCCGAAACAATCCCCCTTGCTCACTGCAATCGGCAATTGACGGGTTTTATCACCGGTACGATGCTTTTTGATTTATAATTTAATCATAATTACATCTCACGACACAAAAATCCCTTCCATTAGGCTTTTGCCAGGGTAGGATATCACATCACATTCCTGCTGGTGGGTGGCCGCTGTTGCCTCAATCTTGGCTGCTCATCTCGTGCCCGAGCCGAACGATAAGACCACGATGACGATCCGGGCGGGTATCCGGGGGGGGGGGGGATGGAACTGCGGTTTGGGGGTACAAATTGTCCAATAAATTTGTCCTGACCACGCCACGCCAGTGGACGGTTATCCGAGAGGGGATGTGGTTGTTGGTTTTGCAGCAACCGTTGAGGGGAGCGGCAACGCTGGAAAAGCAGTAAGGATGGAAGTTGGCATTATCATTTTTCCGTGGGCGTGTAATCTCTTTCGCTTTAAATCCTCTCCCCTCCCGAAAAATTGTGCAGTGTAGTTTATTTGTCTGTGTGCGTGCGTTATTTGGTTTTTGGGAATAAGTACAATGGAGGGTTGGACACCAAAATAAAAAAAAACAACGATTCACATGCAAATAAGCAGTTTCATGTGCAACAGCTGTAAGTAATGAGGTTTTGGATAGGATGGTAAACCGGTGAATTACAGGCTTGAGCTCATAGCGTTCCTTTTTTGTTGTGCACTGTGCTGTTTCAAATAACACTTTATTGAAAATTAATTTCAATAAAATTTTTTTGTGTTTAACCATCTTAACAGGGTTTTGCATCGCCTTGCTTTCTGAGTAATTCTCTTTTATTATGTGGTTTATTTCTTCCTCTTTATGAGGCAGATTTTAATTGCATGATTACTTTAAGCTTTTAAAGTCGGTCTCATGGTACAGTCATCAACTCGTACGACTTAACAACATGCCCGTCATGGGTTCAAGCCCCGAATAGACCGTGCCGCCATACGTAGGACTGACTATCCTGCTATGGGGGGAAATCAATAAGTCACTGAAAGCCAACCCCACAAGTGTGTTGGCAGGCCTTGACCGGCATCGGTTGTTGAGCCAAAGAAGAAGATTACTTTAAGGTACATGGTACTCCTTAAAAAAAAATTATGCTCTTTAAGTTGAGGTATTTTAGGATCTTTTCCCTGCACAAACACCCAATTCGGTTGACATATTCCATTTAATGATTGCATACGTCGAAAGCAACGATGCAATGTTCCTCTATCCAAACATTCCAAGAATCGATTGAACTGTTCAATTATGTTTGTTAGTATGTTATATAGTTCCAATCCTGAGAATGATCCATCTCCAGGTTTAGAAACGGAATAGGTACCGGTATCAGTAGATAACCTTTACAACAAGTTGAAAGAATAGGTTCAAAACTGTAACGATTTGAAAACCAGGCAAACAGCTCATAGTCATAATATGTATCTCAAAATTACAACAAATTTGTCACTGTTATTTACATGATTTCTTGTGTTTTTTTTTCTTCAATTGTTTCCCAATTATTTGAGGGAGTTTCCTATTTTTATAGTCCCGTGGTTTTATGGCAATACAGAGAGAATTTCAAAAATATTGAAAAAACATCACAAAAATCCTTTGCAAAACTCAGAAGCCCACTGATTAATGCTGAACCAAGCAGTTGTCTATTTCTTCTCGCTAATGCTAGTAACAACAATTGTTTAGATATTTATTGTGTACAAAGTCCGCCGGATAACGCCTTAACTTCTTCTTTTTTGGCTCAACAACCGTTGTCGGTCAAGGCCTGCCTGTATCCCTTGTGGACTTTGGCTTTCAGTGACGTATAGAGCAGGATAGTCAGTCCTACATATGGCGGCACGGTCTATTTGGGACTTGAACTCATGACGGGCATGTTGTTAAGTCGTACGAGTTGACGACTGTACCATGAGACCGGCAACGGCCTTACTAGGCTTAGCTATAAAAGTGCTAAAAGTGTTAAAAGTGCTCGTACAGGGTGTTAAATCTCCTAAACATCGATAATATTTTATCGTTTGGGGCATGTTGCGTGGTTCTACATTCTGGATGTATTAACTGTCCGTTACGTGTTGTTGTTCTTGTAACATTTATGCTTAACTTCTCCGAAAAACATCGAGAGCGTCGATAGTGTCACCTAGCAGAACTGCTACAAATAATGATTGATTATTTCTTTTGACGCCTGTTTTCAAGAGTTTCCAGACCAAGTAGAAAACACCGATACGTGTAAGGAGGTATATTGTTAGGATCTTGCCACAGTAACCATCGTAGCGCGTATCGAGTAAATCTTGCTGTGGACTGAATCAAGTCTTTGCTTCCACATATCCGAATATGGGCATGTGATAATTGCTCGGTATAGAGCTTTTATACAAATGGGACCGTTGAAATTTATAGCTATCTTGAAAATCAATCCAAGCAAGTATTGAACTCACCTTGGCCCCACCCGACCCGAACTCGTCGCACCAATGGGTCGCTTATGCTTTCTTGCACCTACCGGAGTCGTTGCACCTACTGAACCTACTTGTACCTTTCGGGTCGACCCGAACGACTCCGGGTCGCTTGCGGATGGCTCCAACCCAATAGGTTCGGGTCGACCCGTCAATCACTAGTGGGTCCCTTTTTTAAGGGCCCCTCGAGGCCTCGGGACCCCACGCGTAGTAGATAATCTTAATCCGCCCCTGGGAACGAGTAACAAATGTATCAGCTCTGCAACATGTATAAGGCCAGTTCCTTGCCTTCCAAGGCAGGATAATCCAATGTATCTGGAACGTGTCAATTACAATCGTCATTGAGAGAATCCCGCTCTGATCTCCAAGACATTGTGCACACAGCGAACTGTTGCAAATAAAATCCGATTGTCCACTTGTAAATTATAGCCAATTTTTTTTTTAATTTTCAATCATTTCTGTGAAATTTATAACTTTTAGCAGTTTGTTTGCTAATAATTGCTGCTAAGTGTTGATGAAAAAAGTCAAAATAATTCATTCCCTACTCATATTACGCTGAGTGGTTACTGTAGTATGAAAATGTATGCCAAAATGAGATAGAAAAGCAAGAGAATTTTCATGTATGGCCCACCATCGGCTCCATCACTTTAAAAGGTCCCTTCACCAAATCTGTACACATGTCATACGCAGAAAGCGGAACAACCCCAGAGCCCAGCAGCGGTCAGCTCCAGTGCTCCGCTACATCCGCACGATTGGTTTTTATCTACGCAATCATGTATCCTAGCGTATGGCACATACTACAGGGAGACCCTTTTTTTCCTTCCGCGGCTACCAAATAGAAAAACCACAAAAAAGCTCCACAATTAGAGAAAGAGGGAGCGAGGGGAAAAAACATTGACCCCGACACCAAAAAACAGGGATAGATTATTAAAAGGTACGACCATGGCGCTTCTCGAATGGAAAAACACTCTCCGTGTATCTTGATTGCGCGGATGGGATGGAGCCTACGGAAATCGAATAGATTCAACCCGGGCACATACACACACACACACATGATGGGACATCAAGGATCAAACGAAAAAATCAAGGAAGGAAAAGAAAGAAGCAAAAGGTGAACATGGAATTTAATGGAAAAAATGTCGCCTATCACCATTCCCTTTCCTACTAATCCTCATGTTGTCGTAATTGGATTACAAACATTTTCCGCCCAGTGGTGAGTATTGTGTGTATGTGTGGCTTTATTCTCACTGTTTGGTCCTTTTAAGGCAAGGCCTCCATGAAGGCCAGCACCACTTGTTTTGTTGGCTTTAATGTACCTTTTTTTTTTAGAATATACCCAAACATTCGGTACGTATTTTAGCACGGCATTGGCTTAAATCTACCCCACATCCACCCAAATTACTCCATGCCTAAAACCAAAAGCCAAACAGCCAACGGATGGGAGGAGAACGTTGCTCAAAAACAAGGGCCGCAGGATGCATAACCATCGCCCGTGAGCACCCGCCCACCGCATGATGGTGTTGGGCTTAAGGTCAATGTTATTAGAAAATTCAGTGCCCGAGTTTGCCGGACACGGTGTAAAGGATTTGGTCACATTTGTTCATTTGCACTTTTCATCTCCACAAACAAACACTCACACACATACACAGTGAGAAAGCTAGTTGGAAAAATTGAGCCCAACCCGCGTTTTCTTATAGGAACACGGACCGAACGGATTAGATGTAGATTTTAACACGGCTGCTGCAGCATCATGGCAGGCAGGCAGAAGCTTTTCCGACGCGATAAAAATGCGGTGAATGAAGAAAACACACACACACACACAAAAAAAACCATGATACTGGTTGATAAAACCGTGAAAAACACAAAGCCACACAAATGACACAGGGATAATCATCGGGACCATCATGGGGAGAGGAGCAGGACGGACAATCGAGCAAAGGAACGTTTCAGCTGGAATTGCTCGAAAACGTAATTTCAGACCCGTAGCACCCATGATGGGCCGTAGCGGAATGAAATTTTACGTCCCACTGCACTTTCACATTATCTCTCATCTGTTGCTTGCTTTCGCACTGTACTCCTCCCTCGCGGTTGCTGTGTCGCAACGGAGCGCGGAGTAGTGACGTGGCCAGTGGAAACGGGGTAATGGGTTTGTACCTTCTTGTTTTTTTTCTCTCTCTCTCTCTCGAATAAGTTTGAATAAGAGGAACGCATCAGGCAACAGCTTTCGGTCAGCCTTATTTGCAGGCAGGATTAAGGGTAGAGAGGAGATTAATTCTGCTAGTAGTAGTAGTGGTAGTAGTAGTAGTAACTCAGTAACTGAAATGAGCGTGACATGAAAGCAGAAGCGTTTGGTGTGAAGCGGCATTTTGAAGAAGCGTGATCATTAGTGTGACTCTTGCTGGGAGAAGTTTATGGGGCGTACACAGTATAGGCGTACTAATAAAACGGAGAATCGTATTTTTTTAAATGCACTTTTTTATAGCAAAAAGCATTGCAACTAACAGTGATGATAGGCATTTCGTAAAAGGCTTTTAATAAAAGCAATAAGACGGAATAGCATTTTTTCTGGGATACAAGAAAACAAACTCAATCTTTCATTACCTTTGTTATTAAACAGTGGATTAGCAGAGTGTGTGTGTGACAGGGAATGAGACGCATGTATCGTTTCTCCTTTTCGATCCTTGTAGCCGAACCGTTTGAGCCACTGGTTTGGGACCGTTTTTTTTTTTAATTTGATGAACAGGAGAGCATCCAGCTGTAGAGGTAGCTCTAACAAAAGTGGCTCAGTAAACAAACATCTCTTCTCTCTCATTCAGGCTCGTGTTCAGTGGAAGGAAGGATATATCTTCTCTACAAATTGAGAGAGAGAGAAAGAGAGAGAGATAGAGAGAGAGAGAGAGAGGAGAGAGAGAGAGAGAGAGAGAGAGAGAAAGAGAGCAGAGCGACCGATGCTGTGGGTGAGACTGATCGAGAGGAATGAAGAAGCTTTCGTCTGTGATCTCTTACGCTGAGCTAGTTGTGTTCTTAAAATTAGCAGCAAACCTCGAACTGTAGATAGTTAAGGTAACGATCAAACTGATGGTGGTATCACCAACGGCCCCACATACTTTTAAACTCGTCCAAGATTTCTCGGGGAAGAGATTTCGGGGAAAAGGTGACCACTTACAACAACATTGAGGCTGAGGTGCGCGCAAGGATGCTAGCTGCCATTCGGTCTACCAGAGAAAGCAATTAATCTCAAATAAAGTGTCACGACGGGCGAAGCTGGTACCACATCTGACGAAATTCTCTCAGCCGCATTCGAGAGGAAGATGCTCCGAATGGTCTTTGGCCCCGTATGTGTGGAAGGACAAAGGATGAGCCGATATAGGGATGAGATGAGCGGGGATTTCATTGTCCTGCAGCGCCGTAAAGTCCTTCTAGGCCGTCCACAAGAACAGAAGAGATGTGTTAAGTTAAGTTAAGTTAAGTAAGTAGTTAAGTAGGCTAGATGGCATGGAGTCGTCCACCATTAACTCCACCAGCGGAAACATGGATTGGCAGACGAAACCGCGAGACCGTAAGAGCATTGGAATAGCAACCAACAGCATACCAACACCGCGAAGTTTAGAAATTCTAGTTGGATTCTAAATGAGTCTAACCAAAAAGACTGTCGTTGAGTCCACTTACCGTCACATACAGTTCACAGAAGAAAGAGTCAATAAATTGTCCCAAAATTATCAGAACCCCTGAAAACCTCTGTAACAGTATTAGACAAAGCCAGTTTCATATGACTTTGTTCAGATTGGCACGTTAAGTCTTTGAATAATTTACCTCAGTAATATTCTCTTCCATGTCTTAGCAAAGCTAGAATAAAACTTGATGATGCTCCGGACTCTTTACAATATTACAAACAGTCTTTCCCGCATTTCAGCTGTCACAATCGACCAGAGGAAGACGTTGTTCGAATATGGGCGTTCTTCTTGATTCAAGTTTGAACATTAAACAGCATATCGATGACGTTGTAGCCAGAGGAAAGCAACTACTTGGCGTGGTTATCCGGACAACTTATGAATTCCGCAACCCCATATGCATCAAAGCTGTCTACAATAGCATCGTTCGTTCGGTTCTGGAATATTCGTGCGTAGTCTGGAGCCCAACTACCGCTTCTTCAATTGCCTGACTTGAGGCGATTCAACGTAAGCTCACGCGATATACCCTAAGCCTACTTCCCTGGCAGTATCGCAATAATATTCCTCCTTATGCTGCGTGGTGCCGTCATCTAGGCCTTGAACCTCTTTCGGTTAGAAGACGCAATGCACTGTGCTCTTTCATCGCTGGTTTGCTAAATGTCTCTATTGAATCATTGCCTTTGTTGCATCGAGTCGATATCTATACACCATCCCGAACACTTAGGTCTAGAGATACTCTCGTTCGAGCGCTGGCTGGTCGGTCTGACCCTATGTTCCGCATGTCGGCTGTATTCCACACTGTTTCGGATTGCTTCGACTTCAGCATCTCAACTCAGTGCTTCAAGGAACGTCTTCGGCTTCTACCGTGGCCACAGTGAATTGCGATACGAATCTTGATTTTCCTATGATTTTTTTTTTTGGTGTACTGTTACCCATCTTAATAAGGCCATACGGCCCGTTGAAAAAATCAGGAACCGAATATCCCTCCCTTCTAATGAGAACCTACAATAAAGGGTAAACACGACGTAAAAAAACGAAAATACATAATAACAATAAAATTCAATGTTAAAATAATTCCTATTTCTTTCAATATATTGTAACCACAAAAGAGGGTGTGTATTTTGTAATTACCCAAAAATAATCGCCTTTTTCTATGTTTTTAATACGCTTTTATTACTGATCAATGTGTGTATTACCAAAGGATTACAAATGCCGTCACTACGCCGCTGCTTTAGTATAGTAGTGTTTGGTGTGTCTCTGTGTGTGAGTAGTATTCGTAAAATGTTTAGCTACGATATTTTTTTCCTCCATTTTATCCTCTTTCTTAATCTCTCTCTCTCTTCCTCTCGAAAAGCTCTCCGGTTGATTAGCTGCAAATGTTAATTTACGCTCCTCCTACGGTGATGTTTTTTTCTTTCTCTCTCTCTTTTTCTCTGATCAATGTTCCACCATGATGGAGCCATTTTGTTTTCGTTTTCTACTTCTGTTCTGTTACTATGTTAGTTATCGTTCTCCTTATCTTATGGTTCACCTGTTTGATATTTTCATGTTTCGTGTGTTTAGGTTTCAGCTACGCAACTATTTTCATTTTTGTTTATCAGTTTTGCATTTGCATTTCACAATGGTTAATTTATCAGAAGCTCTTTGTTAGTTTGGGGTTTTCTCGCCGCAATCGGTTTGTCATAAACGTTACGCAAAAAGCGAGCAAATACATTTCGGTATAGGAATCTAGCACATCTGTATCTCTACTGTTCGTTGCTTAGCTGTACATGTTGCAGTGGGGAGTGTGGTTTGGATATAACATTTATCCTCACGTTTTTTGTTTCTTTTCCAATTAAGGTTTTACTTCGTTCAAGTTATTGATCTAATGAAATGTTTTATTTTTCTCCTCTGTAATGTAATGTGTATCGAATTTAGCATGTGATGCTGTAAAGATCCAATCTCACATTCGTTCTGTTCGCTTCGTTTTATCAGAAGTTTAATGTTTTCGTTTTGTCATCGTTTGCTTGTGTGTTCGCTTCGTGTTAGAATGGAATACATTTAGGATACTTTTGTTTTATCTCTTCCTTTCTTTAAACTGGCAAACAAACACATCGCAATTTCGTTGCGATGTTCGTTTGTCTTTCCATTAACTAGTTCGCGTTAGTCGATAAAATAACTTAGCCAATACATCACTTTACACTTTGTACAAAATTAACGGCCATTTCCTTCACTACCACACACACACACACGCCGGTTCATTCTTCCTGTACATTGTTGTGATTATGATTATATTTTTGCAGTGTTTTTCGTTTGCATTCGTTCGCTTTCGCAATGCCTATGTGGGTGTGTGTGTATTGGATGAAAATTGTTTTCTTTTTTTTCACTATTTTATCGATTTCTGCTTTCCTTGCGTTACAGCGCTTGTGCGTGTGTTAGTGATTGAGTTTCATTGAGTATTAACGAGCCATTTATGTTCATTTCGGTTTTTGTTTTAAATCAACACTCATTTAGATTCAATATTCATCCTACGCTCGGTTTCGATTCCAGTTCGTTCATGCTTAAAATGAATTAATCGTGCAAATGATGTGCTCGAAATACAATTAAAAAAAAAACACAGTTCGTTTGTATATATTTACAAAGTGTTGTTTCTCCGTGTTTATGTTTTGCTCACATTTACAGATGCAGCAGCAAAACGGCTGTTTGATTTTAATCTGCTGCCTTTCCTTTTTGTTGCGTTTGTGAACGAGTTTAGTGTAATAAATTAAAAATCACCCCATCTGGGGCGTGATGCATAAATAATGGGGTTTTTTTTGTGTTAAAACTCACACAATCAATGTGTCACGTAATGCGTCACAACTAAAGATAAATATGATTTACCTCGATTTACCTCCAGTCCCGAAAACAAACCAAACAAATACAAAAGACAATGCACAACTCGATCAAGCTGCAATAATGAACCACAAATAATTGATCACCAATATCGCGTGCACATCCAACGCAGAGAGAAAACATGGTAGAGATCATCACACACAAAGGTCAGGCCAGAACATAATTCGTTTAATGCGAACGTGTTATGCTGACCCGTGCAAACGGTTGAGCAGCCACCAGCATCACCGTTCCATAATTGGACAGACGCGTTTCCGTGTTTTCAGTACCAATCAACCTTTCGGTACCAAATTGACAATTCACTCAGTGTACGGACAGGTTGGAAAGAAGGTAAAATAGGAACTCTATCCATTATGGCCGCTATAGTGGCTGTTGTTTCCTGCCCGGGGACGATTATTTCGAACGATAATTCAATATGCTGCTGTTCCGCGCTTATGCTTGATTTCTGGCACTATAAATACAACTTTTACCCTTTTATTGTACTGTACCTCGAGGCATTCATTCATTGATAATAATAGTTGTTGTGCTGCGCTTGCACAGAGCAGCATATTAATCGATTTCAAATCGATTTCACACGTCCCGCTTTCCTATCCATAATACGCACCCGGAGTGTGCAGGAGTTTTATTTTAAAATCTGGTACGTCCCCGGCTTTACCTTCCGCAATTAACAGGGGCTCACTTTTTTATTACGGTCATTATTTTGCAGCATTCCATGCTTCCTTCCCATCATTCGCTATCGAATACTTGCCAATTAATAAATCGCCAACGGCCGGAAAACCCGCTTACTTCCCCCTTCCCACTCTCTTCCGCACATTCATTTGCAACTCGTTATGCTGGGCGTTGTGTTTATCATCAACGAGGGTGCTGAATTTTTCATCGAGCATCCTTTAACGATTGGTCGGTCAGTTGGTAACGAAATAAAAAAAAAGAAACTAGCTGACCCGGTTTTAATCGTGTGTCATCGTTATTGATCGCTGCATTGAAAAATCATTTGAAAAAAAGACATGTTGCTTTTCCAATTGCATTTTTAAAAGCAAAGGAAAGCAAATAAATCCAAACATGCACAAATTGAAACATGATACATATTGATTTCCTCTCCATGCCGGATTACTAATTCGGGGAAAAAATGAATCTTTTGAGCGAAAAAAGCTAAAAATTCTGAAAGGGATTAATTAAAGCCTAGCTTGTTGTAAACAAAAAGCCTCCAACTGTATGATGTAAAATAAATAAAATGCCACGCTAGTTGGATAGCTCCTCCAACGGATAGGTCCTCCAGGCACAGAATAGTATGCAAATGGGAGTGTGTGCTAGCGTTATCTTGTATCAAACCCGAGTGCAAACACTGGTTTGCATTAGCATACCCAATGTTAATCGACCGCGATCCGTCCGCGGTGTATTATTACTGTTTTCTTTTCCTTTGTGTGTTGTGCATTAATTGGGCGCAGCTTGGCAACGTGCCCCATAGCGCCTGCACGTGCCTGCCCGCAAAGGTAACGAATTTGCCGCTTTCACTGCCAGCCGGTACGTTCAAAGATTGAGCTGATTTGGGGTTTCTTTGGTACGCTACGAGAGGGAGAGAAAGAAGGCTTACTCGAATGGGCTTAGAGCCGTGCCCGAGAAATTACCTTTCGGGTTGTGATCTTCACGACCAGGGCAGGGGGATTTGGTAAACGAGCAAAATGCAAATCCTGCGCTAGAGCTCATCTCCCACCGTGCCGATATGTGGCTGTGGCTACCAATTCGGTACATTTCTATTAGCATTTCCTGCCCTCCCCAGCAAGGGTACGGAGCGAGCTAAGGTTGCGAAAAAATCGTGTCCAGTGATGAAAACCGAGCGATAAAGATGGCGCTCGGTCCGGTTCGGGGTTCATGCCTGTGGGAGAGACATGCCCATGCAGTTCAGAGCTTAACCTTTTTACCTCTACCTTTCTTCTCTTTCTGCTGCTGCGGTTGGGATTTGGTTCGACATTTGATATTTGTGTAGCGATTATGAGCGAGCTGTACAAATTGTGTCACCGCATGGGAACGTATGGATTCGGGTCAGTGGTTCTAAAATCAGAAGGAAACATACATACGCATAAAACAAAAACATAAATGCTTCTCTTAAATGCTAACCTCCTCATTTGTCTGTGACTGACTTATTTAAAATAAAAAAAAAGCTTCTTAAACTACATTCTCTACTATTCTAATTTCTACACGCCACAAGCTATATGCAAGAAAGGAATCGCGTCTCCTCGCCACCATCATTGTCTGCTATCTCTTACCCGTGCCCCGTGGGCGTACGACAGAAGCCGATGGGGGGGTGGGTGTGTTGTGATGTGTGTTCATCTTATCGATCCGTGTAACCCAACTCCCTAGTGGTAGTCCATCCGCGGCGCATCCAGGCCGGTGTGCAGGGTCAGCGTTACGCCACGATTGACGCTGACGGCCGGATAGAACACGCCGTACAGATCGCGGAACGCCACCGAGCCCTGCGGCATCTCGTTCACGATGAAGTGTAGCGTGTGCCGTTCGAGGTCAAGCAGCACGCCGACCGTACTGCCCGTCGAGATGCCACCCTCGACACGCCGCTCGTGCACGCTGTTGTGCTGGAACCAGGACCGCTGCCGATCGATGTACATCGCAAAGCCCTTGTCGTCTTTGCCTGTCCGTCCGCAAGGCGAGGTGCAAAGAAACAGACAAACAACAAACAGAAGACACATTAGTTGTGGCGCGTATGAGGTAACACGCTGGCGCAGAGCATCACCACCATCATCAGCGCAGCAAACGTACGAAGAGTACCTACCTAGCATCTTATCGCGGGCCACATCTAGCCGCGCCACGCCAAAGGCCGGATCCGTGTCGGCGGTATACTTGTCGATGGTAAACTCCCAGTAGTGGACGCCGCGCGAAAACCCGACCGACCCGAGCGCCACCCGATGCTCCCAGCCGTCCGCCGAGACGGTTTGGTTTTCGCTCGAGAAGTTCAGCCCGGAACAGGGGCCACCGCTCAGGACCGAATCGAATGTGAACCAGGCAACTGGAAAGAAAGGTACGGGGTTAGAAAGTGTGCTCTTTTGTTTTGCTGTCGAGAGTGCAAAGATACATCGTAAACGGTGGTGCGATTGATGTGATGGCACTTGGAAGATGAAACGGAACTTCATTTTCTGTAACCAGTGCTGCAAAATGACAATGTCATAACAAAATTCTGACTGAAACAAAACCCATGTCAGCGTCCCGTACTCAACTGTGATAATCAGAGGTGATACTCAAACAGATGGTGTGAGCAATACATGCGTGGTGCCATTTTAGCAACCAACGCATGGTCAGTCATTTTGTCATGACTTTTTTTTACTGTGATCAGTTCTGCAAAATGTCACTGACATAGTCATGACAAATTCCAACTGAAATACAATCATGACAGCGTCACGAGGTCTACTGTGATGATCAGAGGTGAGGCTCAAATCAGAGGTGAGGCTTGGTCGTGACATTTTCTCTCGGTGATCATCACGATAGTCATGAGAGATATGCAGTGTGTGCGAGTGGTTCCAAGAAACAAAATGAGCATCTTTTCTCGGTTTTTTAATCCGACGGTCTGTCTTGATGGTCTATCAAACCAGACAGAGCGAGAAAGCATGCTCATTTTGCTGCTTGGGACTACACGCCCAGTATATTCCAAGAATTTCGTGATTATCACCGACTGAAAATGTCATGACCAAGTGAGTGACTAAGAGTTGGGTGTTAAACAAAATGTCATCAAACATGTGATTAGTCCACCAACCGTTTGAGAACGGTCACATCTGATCATCTCAGTTGTGTACGTGAGCTGACTTAAACTACGTTTCAGCCATGAGTGTTGGTGACTGTAACAGTGGCATTTGGTAGCACCGTTCACAGCCAGAAAAAGTCATGACTATGCCGGTACTAAGCTCAGCTTGTCAGTCAGAGTATCGGGTTTGACTCAACCACTCGCACGTCGCGTTCGGCTTGTCATGACGCACTTTCTTTGAGTGTCGGTATTGAACATCAAGCTACCACGAATATGTTCACTGTTTTTGGTGCTGATTATCACGTGATTGTCATGACATTTTGAAGCGCTGTATGTAGCACATTATAATGTTTAATGTATTTAATGCATTGTATTTTTTCTTTAGCTAACTATTTGCAAAACACTCATCCACATTACTGGATTAAATAGTTCGAATTTCAACACGAAACACTTGCCCCCAGTTGGATGAGACCACCACCAAACGCAGGATGCTATCAGGTGCGAATTTATTCCACCGTCTAAATTCCCCCAGTGCGTAACGAAGCTTGACGAAGCGTAACAACATTGCCGCTTCTTTTAATGCTACATCAAATTCTTCACCATCACACACTGACCCTTTTCGTCGAATGTTATTTACAACAACTCTTCCCAGCCCGCCGGCTGGCAAGCACCGTGAAAAGCGGCATTTAAGCTACACGCACAACCTCAAAGGCCGGTATGCAAACAGAGAGAGAGAGAGCGAGATATTGAAAAAAGCGCTACATTTACCGCAAATACCTCACCCAAAATGGAGTTACATTCACAAGCATAGGGTTGAGTTGGCGAAATGGGGATACGGATGGGTGACCGCCGCACCCACAAGCACCGAAGGAGTCAAGGATTAAACGGGGTACGTGCGCGGTACGGCGAAGGGGTTTTGGCCGTGCGGGAAGCAATTTTCCAGTTCGTTTTAAGCATCACTGCATTCGATAAATACATAACCGAAATGGTGGTGAGGAGCATGAGGAGATGGAGATGGGATTTTTCCACTCCTACTATTCATCACACACAACAGATTTGACGGTAGAAACTGTTAGATCCGACGCAGAGCAGCAACCTTCAAATAAACGATAAACCATCCCCACCGGTCTGTTTAGTTCTGGTAAATCTGAAATACACTTTAATTTGTCTGAGTTTGTGCGAATTGTTGGGTGTTTGTGTTCTGCATCAAGTGAACCTCGATCAAGTGATGAAACACGCTCGTCACGAGACGCTGGCTTCCAATTTTCACCGACCAGATTTCTTCACATTTTCCATCCATTTGATCGTTCGACGCCTGCAACAAATAAACGATGAAAATGGATGGTAACTTTGTATCGTCCCGCAAAACGATGTGTGTATGGTTTTGTGTGGAGTGTTCTACAGACCACCCTCAACCGTTCTCAACATATCCCCTACCTTTGCACATCCAGCGCGTTCGAGTGTCTGTTATCGTCACTGCCAACCGACATCGATTGGTGCAGCGGTATGGTCGATGGTCTTGTACCGTCCGTGCCCACCCATCCGCTCGGCCGAGACAGATGACCCGCCGTGTGGCTGGCGGTTCTAGTACGGTTGTCCTGCTCCTCCCCTTTCTCCTCCTGCACCTCCTGCACGGACATGCAGTGGGCCGACACGGACGTCACCGACTGGTGGTGGCTGGTACGGTTCGTCAGCTCCATGTTCATCATGACCCGTGCATCCGTGATGACCTGCCAGCACTTGGTCATGCTGTTGGCCAGCACGGTCACATTCCTCCCGAGCACGGCGTTCTTACGCGTGATGGCACTGCAAATCTCCTGCAGCAGCACGTACAGCTCCGCCACCAGCAGCACCTCCAGCCCGTCCTGCGCTATCTTGAACGCTATCGCCTGAATGCAGTCACACTCAACCCCCGGCTGCCTGCCCATCATGGCCGCCAGCGTGCAGCGCTTGCTGAGGTTCTCCTGCAGCTGCTCCAGCTTTTCCAGCGAGCTGTTCAGCCGTTTCTTGTGCCCGACGGACGTTTGCGAACCATCGTTGTCGCCATTGTCGGACTCATCCCCCTCCTCCGCCTCTTCTTCCTTCTCGTCCGATGGTTCGGCCTTAATTTCCTCCGTTTCCTTCTCGTCCTGCTCGCTGCCCAGCTCTTCCTTGATGGACAGTGGCTCGAACTCTTCCACCTCGTCGCTTATTCGGACACTTTTTCTCGGTTCGGGCAGGACGTCCGACACGAGCCGGGCGACTGCTTCTCCTTCGCACGCCTCCAGCCGGACCCGCAGTTCGGTCAGCTCTTCCTGACATGCCCGTCCATCATCATCGGCAGCTGCTGGGACCGACGACACGGTGTCCAGCTTATCTTGCAGCTTTTTAATCAGTTCGTTCTTTTCCGCCAGCTGAGATAACAGCGCGCTCATCTCGGCACCATCGACGCTGGTCGCTTCCGCCGTCGCAGCAACACTCTTCCTATCCACCGCTTCCTGTAGCGTCTTCAATTTCTGATCCCGCTCCAGCAGCTCCTTTTCGAGGTTTGTTATTCTTTGAAGAAGGTTCGCATTTTCCGCACTTGCCTCAGCTGCCGGACTGGCGGTCACAACAGCCTTCGAGGCATCATCATCCTTCAGCCTGGAAATGGTTTGCTCCAGTTCGGAAATTTTGTTGACCTTCTCCGCACAGCACTCGCCACCGGTGGGCAGCGCGGTTGCCACCGGAACACTTGACGCAGCCGATTGCACCTTCTTTTCCAGCTCAACGATGCGAGCTTTGTTTTCGGACAGCTCTTTTTGAAGCTTTTCATTTTCCTTTTGCAACACGCTTAGCTTCTCATTTGCGGCAAACAGTTCCAGCTGCCCAGCAGGTGCGTCGGAAACGCTGGCTAGCTGCTCCAGCTGCAGCTTCACACGTTCCAGCTCCTGTCCGTCTGCTGTGGAAGACGCTTGCAGTGCTTCATACTGGTCCGTTGCTTCCTTTAGCTGCCGTTGACAGTCTGTCAATTCTCGCCGCAGATCTGCCATCTGTTGCTGTTGATCGGCGTTGACTTGCGGTGAAGAATTGAAGGATTCAGCAGCTACCGCTGAAGTTACGCGCAGCGAAGCGTACTTGTCCGCTGACTCCTGTAGTTGGCGTTTACAGTCCGTCAATTCTTGGCGCAGATCCATTAACTGTGCGTCTGTATTGTCTTGCGGGATCGATTGCGGTTGACTGGCAGTCAGAGCTTGCAGCGAAGCGATTTCTCGTTTCAGATCCTCAATGTTTTTAAGCTGTTCGGGACAATTCGGACAGGCAGCGGGCTTTTCAAAGGATATTGTCTCAACTAACTCAATACCGGCATCATCATCTTGAGCGACATTCAGTGTCGCTGTGGTTTGCGAACCGTCATGATCTTCCGTCGACTCATCGAAAAGACGATCTTGGGAGGATCGATCGAACGTTAGCACCTGACGTTTCAATTGATTCAGTTCAACTGATTGTTGTTCGTACATGTTCTGAACCACGTGGATAGCAAAAACAATATCTTTAACACACCCGAAAATTCAAAAAAACCCTCCCAAACTGCCACTTACCACCAACATTTCAATCTGCTCCTCGCACATCTCCCGACGGTGCAGTTCCTTATTCAGGTCCTGCTTCAACTCCACGGCTCGCAAACGGTACTGCTGGGCCCGGTGCAACTCTTCCGCCAGCTCCCGCTTCTGCAGCGTCAAACTGTCGTACTCCGCCTTAAACAGTGCCAGCTCACCCTCCAGCCGGTCGTAATCCTTCGCCTTGAACTTGAGAAAGTTGTTCTCAGCCTCCACGGTGACCTGATTGTCGCCGACCGACGATGCGGCCGCCGTTTGCAGCTGGTTGCGCAATATCTGCATCTCATCCTCCAGATTTTCATTACAGTCCCGCAGATCAATAATCATCTGGCTGATTTCGGCAAGCTCCGCCTCGTCGAACTGGTTCGTCTGGCGCTGCTGCTCCTGGCAGGCACCGATGCGCTCAATTTCCGCCCGAAGCAGTCGATTTTCTTCGTCCAACGCGTTCAATTTTTCATCCAGCTGCTCAGTTCTTTTGGTAAGGTCCGCCTTTGTCTGCTCCAGCGCTTCGATGGAACTGTTTCGCTTTTTTATCTCATCCCTTAGGCTCAGGATGTAGTCGGCAAGATTGCAGGCATCCAGCCGAACTAAGATTTCTTTCGTAAGTTCCGCACCGGAAAAGGACTAATGCGGAAGTAATTATACAGATGTTTTGCGCCCCATACCCGTTACAAAAAGTCTTACGTGAAGTGGCGCCTTGGCGGCTTGTGTTAGGGCCCTGTTTGCGACGTCCCCGATGAACTGGGACTGCTTCAGCACATCGAGCGACCAGGCCCGGGTGTCGTAGCACGAGCTGTACGACTTCAGCACTGCATCGCTGCGCTTCCGGCTCGGCAGTTTCGGGTCTTCGTTCAGGAACGCAACGCTTAGAAACTGCTTCTGCGTTGTGTAGGCCATTTTTGCAGAAGCATATGTGTGTGTGTGTGTGTGTGCTGCTTAATTTATTACCCGGACAGCACGGAACCTAAGATGCTATTTGCAACCAAAACCCTACACTGTGGTGCGCTCGTACAACTTTCTCGGCCTCGGTCGATCAGAGCCTGCTAGGTGGATGGGCAGCATTTGATGAAAAGCCAAAAACATCGGTTGCTAAGCAACACACACACACACACACACACACTTTGCTATTGCCCGCCGGTGGCATAAAATTGCTTTTTAAATAGGCTCATATTTTCATCTCATTTGACAAACCCGAAAGTGCTCCACAACCGAGAGAGCATGGCGCAAAAGTGACACTAATGAGAAGACGGCATCATTATGTCCTTGGCAAGAAAACACTTCACTTGGGTAGGTGTGTAGTGTGAGTGAGTGTTGCTTTGCATTTGGTGCCATACAAACCTGCCGAGTCCTTGCACTGGAAGAAACAAAAACGTAATTTTCTTCACCATAAAACAGCAGTAGTAGCGGCAGAGCAAGCAACCAAAGGGGCTTTAGCTACCGAGCTACCGAGAAAACAAGTGCTTAATCTGTGTGTTTGCAAAATACGACCACCGCCCGGATGGGTACACATTATTGTCAAGCATCGTGCCACACAACACAACAGTGCCAGCAGTAGTGGCGGCAGCAGCAGCAGCAGCAGCAGAGAAAAGCCACTCTCATCTATCTCCGAGTAATCCTACGTCCCTTGACGGCTTGAGTTTTTCCTACTTTTTTTTGCCAGCCCCCTGTGTTACTGTGTTTTCCCGACGATCTTCACTTGTGCTTCACTTTATTTCAATCAACCACCGTCACGATGTGTGCTGTATGTGTGTGTGTGTGTGTGTGTGTGTGTGAGAGAGAGAGTGTGTCCACAGTGCTTGAAAAACAACAGACCGACCGACCGGCCGGCGACTTACCTTCTGCCGTCTGTAATCCAATAAGCTCGGAGTATTCACCCTCGCCAGTGTTGTTGAAGGCTTTAACACGTGCGTTGTACATCGAGTTGAAGTGCAGCCCGTCGACGGTGCAGATCGTTTCCTTGCCGCAGTAGACCTCCTGCCAAGAGCGCATATCAAAGGGAGAACAAATAAAAACAAAGGAAAATGCTTTAATGAAGGAGTTATGTGCATATAATTTTATGTAATGTTTTTAGCAGAACTTTTTTGTGTGCAATACTTTTATGTTTTGCTTTGATTTAAATTTATTTCCTATCATATTCAGATTTTTAAAAGACTGCCGCCCAGCTCCACACCCAAACGACTCGAAACACAAACACAACAATTGCGCAACAAACTCTGTCTGGTCGTGGTTGGCCATGGAATGAATATTTATGCATCTGTCGATCCTGTGTCTGGTTTGCCGCATCAATAGTACTACCACCAGTCCACCGGGCAGAATGATGCAGTCCCCGGGCAAGTTGAGTAAAAAGGAGACGCGTTTTGAATTTTTAATTCCACGTTTCAGTGTGGCTATAAGCAATCCTTTGCCATTCTCTACCATACCAGGTACGTCCACCAGCCGATGCATTTTTTTTTTTATCATTACCTAGCGGTTGAGGGTGTCACAAGGTGGTTGAGCATCTTCGCCCTTTACAATCCTTCCACCCCGAGAGGAGGAAATAGGGACTAAAAGAGAAGCTCAACAAAACACACTTCCCGAGATGGAATGGATGATACCGCTCACGAAGGTGACTCATGTAAATTTTATACCATTTGTATCGAAAAACTCAGCATGGATGGGAAAATCCCGCAGTAACGAAGCTCCGGGCTTGATGGAGATTTTAATGATTTGAAGCATGAGCATGATGGAGGGTGAGGAAATACAAACAATACACACACATACTGTGGGATGGTGGAAGGATAAGTAAAGGTAGCGAAAGAATAGGGAAATGGATATTGTAAGACAAGTTTGTAAAAGAGGAGACTGTACAAACAGTGTACAGTACAGTAAAAGGCTTTTGTTATTGTATTGGTATGTGATGAGGGACGAAAAATAACATCAGTTAGCAAGAATTGCTAGCGCACGCGGTAATGTTTGATACAATTGAGCTTTATAAAGTATTTTGAGGGACAAAAAGATTCTGAGTAGTGTCCTTAAGAAAGGATACAATTTATCTCTTCATCTTATACCGTTTGCCATCTTAACTAGAATCTTCGAATCTTCTTTTAAATCATTGTTTGGTATTTAGAGGGGTTTTCAGGGGAGCTGATAATTTTGGGACACTGTCTAGATTCTTTCTTTGGGACAATAAATTGGACATAGGAAATTTTAATTGAAATTTAAATAAGTCTGTTCACAAAGGTTTCCGTAGAGTCTGCTTACAGGGTTTCCTACGATTTATTGGTCGGTTCCCATCAATTTTTGGTGGGTTACCATATTTTTTTGGTGCGTTCCCACGATTTTTTGGTCGTTTCCCAGAATTTGTTGATCAATTTGTATTATCCAATCCAATATCCAATCGGAAAACACCAATAAATTTTGGGTACGAACCAAAAATCTATGGGATACGACCAAAAAATCGTGGGAACGCACCAAAAAATCATGGGAACTGACCAATAAATCGTGGAAAACCCTGTATTGTCACACAATGTTCACTTTCCTTAAAAAAGAGTGAAGAAAATGTACCAAAATTATTAGAACCTCTGGAAAAAGCTTGTAGTTATGCTTGTAATGGTTGAGAAAGAAAGGCAACTTTAGATGTTATAATGAAAACATTCTAATATATAGAAACATATGTCAGCTGAATATTTGAATATATTGACTCACAAGGAAATAAACTTGTGTACAAAATGTATTTTTACGGATTTTATAAACATATTTTTTGTTTAATTGCTAATGAATGCAATGAACTATTTGCTTCATGTTGTAGTATATCTTTATCTGTAGAAAAGATCAAAATTTCAAACTATATGGATAAGCAACAAAATAATATCAATTTAATTATACTTTTCCACTCAATTTATGTCTAATTTAAACAATAATCATCTAAACTCCCTCTTAAGGATCGTTCTCTACTGCATCACCACATACATGCATCGGGTTCTAACGATTTCGACCCACTTTATCAAACTGGTGTGTTGCGCACCATATCAACCCCACACCTTTTGCGCTATCTACTTTCTGCGGCTCAACTCTACGAACAATTTTGATAAAATGTGTAGCTGAGATAAACATCTTCTTCTTCTTCTTATTCTTTTTGGCTCAACAACCGATGCCGGTCAAGGCCTGCCAACCCACTTGGGGCTGGCTTTCAGTGACTTATTGATTTCCCCCCATAGCAGGATAGTCAGTCCTACGTATGGCGGCACGGTCTATTTGGGGCTTGAACCCATGACGGGCATGTTGTTAAGTCGTACGAGTTGACGACTGTACAATGAGACCGGCTGAGATAAACATACACGCAAAAAAACAAACTAGCATCCCCAAAATATTAGTCCTTCATTCACCGCCAGCCTTCGTTGCAATAACCGCATCGAACGCGTTATCATACCCCCTCTCTCCCTTCTCCCTTCCATGTGTGTGTCTGAAAGATGCAAAGTGTTGGGCAACGTCACACGGACATGATACGGTCGGTGCACATGGCCTGCGGCAGCTATGTCGGGAAAATGGTTCAGAGCAGAGATGGGACGAGTCGACTGTCATTGCAGCAAAATATTACACCAGCTACCGCTACCACCACCACTGCGCTACTAGCTAGTTCTGCTAGCAGCGGGTCGGTTCACAGGATCTTAAGGTTGCTTTAGACCTCGTGTGAAAGTGATCGTGATTTTTTTTTTGTTATATTTCATTGCATATTTATCAGAATATGGCTTATCGTACGACAAAAGAAATGATATTCAATTCTTCCAACTATTTAGTCTTTGGAACATATTGAAATAATGAATTAGATACATTTCCATGTGATTCCCCGTTAATAGAATAATAGTTCTTTCACCGTGAACAAAGCGGGAAATCACAAGGAAATGCATTTAATTTATTAACTTAACATTTTTTTATAATCTTGAAATTAAATATCCTTTATTTTAGTGTACGATAAACCATATTCTGAAGAATTTATTGAAATATACCAGAAGAACCTAAAATTTCTCGTTCAATTTCACTACGGCTCTAACGCGGGCTTAAGCCGGCAAGAAGTGCGGCAACCCGGAATGGCATTCCATAAGATATGAAAATCGTTCGGTCGCTGTGGTCTCGACATGAGTGCGGGGAAGTGCAAAAAGAGAAGGAATGTTGGCATAGATAAGGAAAGGCAAAAAAAAATGCACATACACACACTCACACTCTCTCTCGAAAGAATGATTTCAAAACGCGATAGAAGTAGGCGGCTGTATCTCACTGTCTCCGCATCCTCGTTTCGTCCTTTCTCTCTCTTTCACACTCAATGTGTGTGTGTGTGTCTGTGGGTTTATGCTATTTCGCAAGTGGGTTTGTATGTGCAATATTTCTTTATTTTCCTACTGAATGAACGTTTTTCATGATTCACTGCTGATACTACTTTTGCCTAGCCCGGTCTAATATTCGGAGGTGCTGGATGATGTGCCGGGAACCGGAACCGGGAACAAAAAGGTGGAACAATCTCTGGCGGTTGCACGTGGTGTGTCACGCGAGGCTTACGCCCTTGGCCTGGAGAATCACATCCCTCAGCCATTCCCTCCCAGGCTGGAAGGAATGTCATATTGCTACCGCAGACAAAATAAAGTCACTCGTTCCCCGGGCGCCACCAGCGCTGCGCTATTGTTGTTCTACGAAAAACGAAAGATTTTATGCACGGCTACCATCATCATGATCATCGTGTGACGTTGATTGTATGGCGGGTTTGAGGTGAGAATCAACTTAAATTGGGATCGCTGTGGTCTGTGAAACGAGTCGCGCGCGTTGATGGTACGAGCGGATTTGTGTGGTGGGTTTGAATTGGTAGAGCAAAGTTTTATTGCTCTGTTGTAGCAAGTTGAACCGGGTTGGGGTTTCCATAGGGAAAACAACATTATTCATATGTACGAGTTATATGTATAATAGTGCCAGCAAACATGTGGCATCTTTGTTTTGGTTTGAGGAATCAACATGAAATTTTTGAATAAATGACAAAAGCAGTTCATTTTAGTTTTAAGAAATCTTGAAACAAAACAAGCAGAAACCTTAAGTAATTCTTCAAAAGTACTAAAAAAAACTTTGTTCAATATGATGATGTTCTCGAGGTCCTTAGATTTATTTTGGGAAAATGTTTACTTAACAATACAAACACTTTCTCATGACTTTAAGTATTGAAGTAAAAAATATATAGTTTTTTTTTATTTTTCAGCCTAAAAAATCTATTGTTGTGAGCCAAGCAACATATTACTGCCTATTCTAAGAGATTAGCTATGAATGGAACGAATGCAGAATTTCTTACATTAGCTCTATATGGCGCTATTCTATCTAAAACCTTTGTGACATGAGGTCGCTAAATGTTTATTTAATTATACAACACGTAATGAAATGATTATATGATTCTTTTCGAAATATAATACAGAAAACAAGCAACGACACAATGTTTTCTGTCATTATTTTGAAATGCCTATTTATCGGAACGATTTTTCCAATTTTTTATTATTGCAATATCTGTGTAAAGAAGTATACTAATAAATCGTCCAAACATACGTAGGAGTGACATACAGATAGGTGAACGCACTTTTGAAGTCGTCCCAGAATTCACCTGCCTCGGGTCAAAGGCCGTCCACAAGGGCAGATGAGGCGTGGTAGGCCCTAACTGAGATTCATTCACAGCATGGTTAACAATATTGCTAAACATTGTACAGTTTTCAAACATTCAGTATCAATGTTAGGATTATATATCCATGTTTCATTGAATTATTTCAATAGAAGTATGGACAAGAGCAATATTAAAAGCAAGAATAATACTAAAACGAAATAATTAAAGAACCAATGAACATAAGATACGACAAAGACACAACACTCCAATACTCTGTACCGACACCAATATAATCGTCTAGAGATTCTAGAGGAGCGTAAAATGCATTCAAATCATATCTTCCTATAGTTCGGATAACCTATCCTAATCCAATAGAAATGCGTTAGCAGTGGCGGATTAAGGGTATCGGGGGCCCTAGGCGGAAAGATGAGTTGAGGCCCCCTGCAAATGGACTGTAGTAGGGGGGGGGGGGGGGGGGTGGTAGCTAAACTTGCTTGATGGGAGATTGAACTAAGGATTGAGGTGATAGGAGATTGAGTAAAATTTAAATGGCCCCTTCGTCACAGGCTCTAAAATTTTTGCTGACGGGGGGGGTGAGGGTGCACATGATTCGCCAGCCTCGGGGCCCCAACGGCCATCCTTCCGGGGGCCCTTGTCACTTGTACTCTGTCCATACGGCATACTATAGAATGGCGATCTACGGGGCCCCTAAATCGGCAAGGCCCCGGGCGACCGCCTTGTCCGCCTACCGTTAGATCCGCCACTGTGCGTTAGGAACGTTGGGGAAGTATCGTTTACTCAGCGAATTGAATAAGGACAGACTTCCATGTTCTACGGTTCAATCGTTTCTCTATAAAAGCTTAAAATTATATTTATATGATGGTTATGAATACCGATATACCATTCAAAAAAGGAGTGACTACAAAAAATGCATGCCTCACGACTGACACGATATCTAATGGATTTAAAGGTGCATTAAACAGGATTTTCTCTATTCACTATCACGAGCTAAATCACAAAAAAAACAAAGATAAACACGTCTTTAAAGCCAATGATATGCAAAAACCAGATGATTACGAAAGCCCGATAAATGAATATTCGGCCACAATTCATGTCCTACACACCGTGCGACACAACACACACACTCACGCGACCGGACCCGCATTTACACCGTCCGGAAAGAAAAGTCTCCACAATGAAGCCATGTTGCCGCCTGCAAGGGTGACAATTGACCGGTAGTGAAGCAGTTTTTCTTCTTTCCTGCAGAGACCGAAAAAAGAAAATTCCCCATCACACCCGCACAACAGAAGCGGAAGTGGTAAGGTAAGGGGTAAGGTAAGGACTTTACGAAACGACTGCCTTCAAAAAAGGTTTTCCCTTTTAATAAAGCAGGAACGGACTTGAATTCCATTATGTTGAAATACGTACCGTACCGAAAACAAAAATATAATGGTTGGGAAAAGCTGGGAGTGCTGCTAATTTGCCGTGCTACCCCCGATTTGGGAATTGTCCACCCATCAAAACCACAAACACCCCACACGGTAGACGCATTCACCCTGCTGCTACTGCTACTAGTACTACTACTACTGTTGGTACTAATACTACGTGTGCGAGTAGTTTCACCCTTCGCATTAGTCGAAAAAAAACACACCTTATCACTACCACTACGAGCATAACGTTACAATTTTCCTTCCCCAAAAGTACACGCGAACTAAACTCAATCCCCACACACCGTCATCATCATCATCTTCATCATGCCCATGAATGCCTTTGTCGCTGGAATGCATTAGTTTTCCCTCGTCCCAAAACTCCCGGAAACCATTTTCCCCTCGAGGGAGCATTCCAAGTTTACCGAAGGGGTTGGACGCCCGGGAGAGAGGGGGTTAGGTTTGAGGTGTTGCCTCGTCCCGAATCCGGCCACCACAATGTACAGGGTAGGTAGCAATTTATGTGCATTTTTGCCTCTAATGATCCGTACAAAGTCGACGTCGGGGACGGGCTGGGCCCGGCTGTTGATGGGGCAGGCAAAAGGTCAATCCGCTCCTTGAGCTGCTCCACCCCGACAGTTCTGACTGACTTCGGACACCGAACAGTGCCGCTCAACGGTGTAGCGGCTTATAGATGGTGCTGATAATGGTGCTACACCGATGTGGTAGTAGTAGTACTACTACACCCCGTTGACGAAGGTACGGCCTTTTACGGAGTGAGCAGGCAAGCAGGCAAGGTGTCAGCGTTAGGGTCCGCTGCTTGCTCAACTCAACCGAACTCACGTACTACTACTCACCCCGCGGTGACACTTTGATGTGTTGTGTAGGGCCTTTGGGTATGGAAAAAAAAGTAAGTTCAGCAGGCTCTAGAATTTCGACGCATGCGAAAGATTCCGTCGTTTCCTACGAACCGACCATGTGGACGGTGGTTTCCGGTGGGATTTCAAAGTTTACGACACGCACTATAATGGAATTCATTCCGTTCTTAGCATATTTCAGTGCCTGGAGATGGTGGTGATTTTTATGGACCAAGGCACAGCAGCAGCAGCAGCAGCAGCAGAGAAAGAGAGAGTTTGTAGTGCATTAATATGTTAGAAATGCTAGATGTGAGAGAATAAGACAAGTTAACGATCCATGAGCAGATAAAAGAGCAGTTCTATTTACTACAATAACTGCCTATATATGACACAGGAGTCACAAAAATGACCATTACAACTATAAACACGCTTAAAATGGCTTAGTGGAAAGATGGCGGCCCCAACTGGATAAAAGAAATGAAAGAGAAATGACAGTCAGTTCATATGTCAAGAACAAAAAGCTCACATTGATTCCACTGAGCTTTAAGTTTAACGCGTTAACGTCATCAGAAAAATATCGAGCAATATAGCTAGCTCGTAACATTCTTGAAGTCTTGAAATGAAAACCATGGCAACTACTATCCATAGGTTCTTAAGTAACGTCAACGTTTGACGTTAGTACTGAGCAAACCTAAAGACAACAGAAAACCGATTAGCGCCATCTAGCGAAACTAACTAAACTTAGTTTACATTAAATGTCAAGCCAGTAATAAATTGGGACAATAAAACGCACTTCAAACAACAAAATTTATGATTTTTTGATAAATAAATTGGATAACAAGGACTATAACCATTTTCTGCACTGTTCCAATTTCAGTATCTAGTTCGTCGAACTCCTGTCAAAACTGTGTGGAGTTCAAGTTCAAGCATATTTTTATTAAATAAATGTGTTACATGTATATATAAAAATAAAATAAGTTAAATAATTAAGTTCGATGTTACCTCTATTTACTCACGAAGGATAAAGTAATACGTCTACACAAAAGAGTAAGTGTATCAATTTCATGTGAAACATTGCTTTCTTCAAAAAAAAATACAGCAAACTGAGGTAAAAATAACCATTCTGACAGAGAGACGCTAATTCTTCCTGCATAATGTAAGTGCATTAGTGTGTTAAAATACGTTACATGCCTTCTGACGATCTTCAAATAGAGGCTTATATCAACATAAATCAGTACAAGGCACCTTATTCTGCAACACTAGTTCACATCAAAGACATCCGGCATCCAGCCGGTTGCCGGCATTCCGGCAGCAAAGCTTCTCGATTACATTCAAACATCAAGCAGAACACGTTCGCAAACCGAAACATTGTCCTTTGTAAATAAATCCCCATTGCCATCTCGAGCCATCGTGCCCTGGAGCCTTGCTGGATGGTGCTTGCTTCTACCATTACCACTCGTAAGCGATCAATCCAGGCGTCGTCGTAACAGTGTGGTTTTAAAACCACCAGAATTACAAAGCCGACTGCCAATCGTAAATGCCTTACCACCGTCGGACGGGATCGTCGTTTTGTCGTTGGAATGACTTTTCTTACTCTTTGCCTCATCATCACACGCCGTGCATGGAAATGCGCCGTGTGTATGGAAAGCGACAGAACCCGCCCCTCCCCCCGGCTGCTGGCATACCGAGATTAGAAGAAGCATCTGTTTCTGATGTGGTTTTTCCTCTTTGTTCCCGTTTTGTCCGGCGGGCAAGTGCAATACTTTCAGCCACACTGCACTGCACTGCCCTGGCGACCCGATACTCCAATTGAAAGATGTGCAACCCGGCAACACTTACCCGAAACTCGCCACCATTGCCGTCGTCCAGCTCCAGCACGTATCCTTGCACGAACGAGTGGCTTGGCGCCTGCCATGCAACAGTTACCGAGTTATTTTCCGCCGAACAGTCCTCCGGGATGATGACGGGTGCTAGGGGCACTGTAGAAGCAACAACAACAACAACAACAACAACAGAAAGAACATTAGCAAACGAGCGATGCTGGGTAAGGAGGTGAGGAGGCAAAGATGAATTATTTAAATTATTAAGCATATCGAAAGTATCCCGTGTCTCGCTCGGCACTCTCGCTATGGGGAGTCGACGCATGAGAGAGCAAGCGAGAGTAGCGTGCCGGGGAAGAAGCTTAATGGAAAAACCGTGCGAATCGAGGCGGAATGGAATGGCAAAAAGTAAATGGAGCAATTAAAATTTAACGTAATCATAAATACATGAAAACTATGCTTGCCGAAGAGGAAAATCCTGTCGGCATGGTTGTTGCCTTTCCGCTTCCCTTTTTTTTTTTTGTTTCACGCCAACAATGCCAACATTGCGCGATGCATTGCATAGCAGATCAAATAAAGCTCGGGTCAGACAGAATGAAATGCACAAAAAAACTGATGGAATTTTTAACGAATTGCGTTACATTGAAGCAAATTTCGCATTACATTTTCGAAAATTAAGCTTCAACCGTTGCTGAAATAAAGGTACATCGGTTCTTTTTGCCAGAATATCAGTTTTTCAGGAAAATCCTGTAAACTATCAATTTATAAAAAGTTCATTTTACTTCTCAAGAAAAGAGTTATTATCTCATACTCTTTACTCTTCAAGCAAAAATATGAATTGGAATAATAATCTATAAGCGTTAAACGGTTTGCTCAAATGATCTACAGCGCTGTTGTGCGCATTGCATACTTTTAGGCGCTTATAACAATGGTGGTAATAAAATTTGAAAAATAAACCAAATTTACGACAAGAAAATATTATTTTCACAAGCATTTAACACACATCAACAGTATCAATAAACGAACCAAGCTACTAAAATCTAATTGGCAGCTGTTTGGTTTGACACCAACACCATGCCACCAATAACCCACCACCGCACAATGTTGCAAAATGTGAAAACTCTCAACAACTGTAACTACCGTATACCGTGTGCACTGCCGCAAGGTTCGTGCATGTGTGGTGATTGAATGCAGTGTTTTCTGCTGCTGACGGCTGCAAGTGCTTCTGCATATGCGATATGGTTCAATAATGACCGGCCAATAAATCACCCACCAGCCCGAGCGCGACCCGAGAGCCTGACAGCTCTAACAGATGAAGTGCAAAAAAATGAGTGTGTCCGCACTGAATATTTTGCACAAAATGAAGCACACACTTGCACAGAAGAGTGAAAATAGTAACAACAACAACATCACACACAAAAAACAGCAGCATTGCTTTACACATAAAACACACCCCGTACGAACCAGTAGGGTTTTGGACCAGACCGGCACCGACGACGAGAACGCTTTTATGCATGGCTGTACTACAGTTGATAGCTCGTAATACGCACCAGTTACCCACTAAGTGGCAAGCAGTGTACACAGCAGTGTGCAACAATGTCGTGTAACTTCACACTTTATCACATTCTGGGTAGGACGACTGGGTGCATAGGATGCGTGTATGTAAAGCGTTTGCCCTGGCATCGTTTGCCCTGGCATCGTTTGCCCTATCTACCGGGACACACTTACGCAGTTTTGCACCACACCTCCAGGAAGCGAAAAAAGCGGTGGGTGTTTTCTTTTTTGATGAGCATGCGAGCCCTCCCTGTGTTGTTATCTGTCCGGGTGTCACCAGACCGGACCCGAGACACGAGGGCTATTCCGGTTAAGCCGTACGAGAGTGTTACAATTTTGGGATTGCAGGAAGGTAGCATGAAACAACGTAGGCAAAAAAAACTGCAACATTTTCGGGGCATCGTACCGTTTACAGCTTTCGTTGAAGTATTTGCTCCGTGTGCTTCTGACCATAGTTGTCAAATCGATACCGATTAGTATCTCAAATCACACCGTGCTGCTGCGCAACCTCTGCACTAGTTGATGTGTGCTGAAAAATGATGCTGCGGTATAGCAACGTAGCAACCACAGAAAAAAAAACTCCATTTTGCGTGTGTGTCTGATAAGACTAGAGCAGTTATACGCTTGTAACAAAAAAGAAAAAGCCTACAAAACTCTCCAATAGTGACACTAATCGGAGAGGTATCCTACCGCGTAGCGAGTCCTTTTCGATGACACAAGGCCTGCAACTTGCTTTGTGCGCATATTTGATCGATGGAGCTTAACGGTTTTCGATACCGTGGCCAATGGTTCACAGGTGGGTTCAGACGACCACAATCAGTGCGGTTTTGCCGGAAACAGGGATTTCGTCCAGCGCGTAGAACGCATTTTCCACAAAAAATAGGAACACTTTTGGGGAGATGCACATCATGAGCAGCGAAATGCTATGCATACAAAATGCTCCATAAATGTTTAAAAATTACGATTTTACTATTTGTTATAAAAAAATTAAAATTAAATACAAAAAAACGCAATTTTTAAATATCATCCATTTCCCGTAATTTTAACTTAAACTGATTTATTCGATTTCGATGCATCTCAGGCCACATTGAGGGAACTTCTACGTCTAGCTCGGTTAACAAATTAGTAAACGTATACAGTGTTATTTATTATGAAAAAGCTGAGTATGTATATGCATATTTACCCGTATAAACCAAATAAGTTTGATGGGTTTACTTTATCAAAAAAAAAAATTAAACAAAATGAAATGTTTGACCCAATTCTATGTGAATTGTTTGATTTAAAAAAATATGTTTGAGGTATGTTTGAAGGTATCTTTTATCCAATTTTCAAATCGATAAAGCCTAAACAAGCCAAATACCCTCGTTCAAAAGGCCCATGAACTAACAAAAGAATGTTCAAATATGTTATAGCAGAACTCGATTAAAGCAGCACATACAACACATGAACTCTAACAATTGCTAACAATAAACGCTTTGAATAGGTGTTTAAAATGAACAAATAAGTAAACAAAAGTCACGTGGCGTGTGCACCCCGAGATGCTGCTGTGCTTCAAAGCAGCTAACAAACATGTCTTTTGTGCACACTTTTGTGAATAAATCCCGATCACCACAGTCGCAGAGTATCGATTCATCGATTCAGCTAAATTCACCCATTCACCACCGCGGCTTAGAGGGTGACAATTTAGCTGCAGCAACGACAACAATAAACACGACAGAAGAAAAAAAATCCAGCGCCTGCGTTTGAATCAGATTTGCAAATTGAATCCAATTTAAATCGAGGACATTCGGGTCTAATTTTCGAGAGAAAAAATCCCCCGGGCCGGCCCAGTTTGTTTGTTTGCGCAGCCCACTGTGCCAATGTTGACGACGCGCTGATCGAATTGCGGACAAAAAGGGAACACAACACAAACATCCACTGTACCCTTTCCTATCTCACAGTGTGCGAGTGGGTGTCAAGTGGGTGTTTGTGTCCACAGAGGCATCCCACGCACGCATACCCTTCCTACCCCATCCAAGTTCGATATTCTGCTCCCTCACGGACGCTACCCTTACTGCACATCGAGGGGTATTAAAGGAACACGATCCTCGCCGCCCGATAAGAGGATCCGGGCGCCTGTCCCTGGTACTGCGATGTGTACCAGCAGGCACGGCCTGCACAATGTACGGAAAACACTCACTGGAAAGGATGTTTTTGTTGCGCTCAAGTGTTCTTGCCGCAATAACGTCACCTCGCTGGCGGATGGCTCCCACCACCGTGAAAGCCAAACGCACACTCAACTACGATGATAAAGCCTATACTATAGAAGCGTTCGTTCGACAAGCGTGCCTTCGCACCGCCTGATGGATGGAGTAGTGCATCCCAGGATTTTCCCCGTACTGGGACAAAGAAAATCGGTATCTGTCGCATTTTCTGTCCGTACTTTTTTCGAGCGCCCGTAATGCCGCACCTAACCAATCGGTTGCCAAGGATTAGGCAACACGGGGAGCAAGGTTGTAGAATGAACACTTGCAAGCTTAGTTAGCAACAGTGGTGCTTGTAGTAGCGAGCGCCGCAAAAAAAAGTGAGGATTAAATTGTTTGTTATATATGAAAAAATACGTGTAGAAAAGTTGCGCAATTATGAAACATCAAACTTGAAAATTGTATGAAATATGAACAATAATTACTAAAAATAAACATAACAACGTATTATGTTGTACAAAAGAAAGAAATATTCAAAATTATCCTCATTTTAAAGTAAAATAATGTAAAATACGTCCAATACACCATTTGAACAAATAAAACAAATCAGTTCAATGATTAATTCATGTCACAGACGGGACAAAAATAAAAATAAAAATAAAACATCACACGCACATCGAAATCAATCAACACAAATCCAAAAATGGAATGAAAGCGAAACAAAATCGGCTTTATGTGTTTTATTTATTTATTTTTCTCACCTGCCGGTAGCCGTTCCTCGCCCTCCTTGGCGGCTGCATGTAGCGAATGAGGAAGAATAAGAAGGGGAAAAAAGATTCAGTTAAGATTCGATTACCATACACCACACCGTCGTTACGCGTAACGCATCGCGTTGCGCATCGTATCTTGCGTATCATCGTACTGTCTCTACCGCCGCCACACTTTGGCCGTGATTGCACTTTTCATCAATGATCGCGCGCGCTCGGTGCAATTAACGTATCCGGGGGGAGCTTTATGTGTGCACGCGGTTGGTGTTGCCGCCGTGTCGTATTTTTCTATTTTGGTATTCCCTCCACAGTACGATTTAACATTCGTTGTCTCTGTAACAGAGCATTAAAAACCCATTGAGCCTCTGCGAACGGAGGTCGGCGCACGCAGGCACCAGTTGTGCCACCAGCATATGTATATGCCGCTACTTCACGAGTTAATTAAAATTCAACTCCCATTCGTGCACGGCCGCAAATTACCGGTGCCGCCGAATGGCATCGACGAAAATGTTTGAAGTCAGCGGACAGCGGAGGGAACCGACGGGCGCCTCCTGTCGGTGATCCGGCCAGGATCGTTATTAATAGTGCATTTCACGACGGGTCGAGAATAATTAATGCTCACGTTTCTCACCTGTTTGAGCGTTGTACAGCAACAAGAAGGAAAAATAGTTGTTTTATTTAAACTTTGTTAGTTTTAGTGGCTGGAGGAGGCATGTTGCACCATGTTGGAATGACCATAACAGGCAAGCAGTTGCCTCATTTTGGATACGGTTAAACCATCCATTACAGGGATGGTAAGCGAAAGGAAACGACAAGATCATCGGTTCAGTTCTAAACTTGATCGCGTTGAAGAACGAGCTGCACTTTTAAAAAGGCCAAGCAAATCTCAAAAAGTTTATCATTAGTATCGTTTCAAACGATGATTAGCAATGTGTCTTTCGACATTTATTATTATATATTGGAATGAATAAATAATATCTTTCTATGGCCATGATGCGGTGTTCGGTTTCCGGTTACTTTTTTTTCTTTCTTTTGCACAATTATTCTAAATATTTCAATTGATTATCAAATTAGAATAAGAAAACATATGTAGAATAGAATATTGTATACTATAATATGTGTTATCTCTAGAAAGTACCCACGACCTCGATCCGATTCCGGCTATTGTTTATCCGATTCCGACTCGGGCAAAATCGCAATCACTAGTTCTGCCGGGAGTCGAAGTTGTCCGCAGTCGTCCAGTGTAAGCCGAAGTCGTCCGGAGTCGTATTCGGGGGGATGCATTTCATTTCGTGGTGTTTTTTCCTCGTTCGTTTCGTTTCGACTCTGGACGAGTCTGGACAAATCTGGACGACTCCGGACGACTCCGGACGACTCCGGACGACTCCGGACTACTCCGGACTACTCCGGACGACTCCGGACGATTCCGGACGACTTCGGACGACTCTGGACTACTCCGGACGACTCCGGACGACTCCGGACGACTCCGGACGACCCCGGACGACTCCGGACGACTCCGGACAACTACGGAAGACTCCGGAAGACTCCGGATGACTCCGGATGACTCTGGACGATTCCAAACGGCTCCGAATAATGCTAAGCGAACCTGCCTTCCGGAGTTGATTCCAAATTTTTTGAAGTCGGATCGGAGTCAACTCCAGTGTATGGCCAATTTTACCCATCACTAATTGCATTAGTACCCATGCACTAATTAATCCAACTTTTGGCCACTTGGAGGATTAAATTTGAAGTATACCTATATTTTATCATCAATTTTCACCTCATTCAGTACTCTTAAATATTATTATTATTATAAATTATTTAGGCAAAATAGAGAACCGATATTACAAAAACTGATAGTGAAAATACATCAGAGGATCTCAACAATACCAAAAAGTCAGAAGCCACTTATCTCATTTTACTATTGCACCATATGATACAAAATGATGAGTAAATCAGGGATGAAAATATTGTTTGATATCACAATTGTGACAATATATATAACAAAATTGATGCTGCTATTTCTTGGAGCTAACCAATGACAAATCATCTTGTTTGTACCACAATATGTCACAACAATTGTAGCGCAACTACAAGACAACATATTACCACATTTGTGATAAATGATGATGATTTTGGAGTATCGTTTACAAAAACACTTTGCTCTACACATTCTTAACAGAAAGCACAATTTCTGTTCCGAACACAAAAATCTGTGAGCATTTATATCATTCAAAACACGATCACCTGACAATGCCAGCGTACGCTATCGGAAGTTTCTGCATTATTTACCTTTAACATAATTCAGCAGCTTGAAATGCTAACCAGTACCGTACTGTACCGTAGCCCCATCGTTGGCTGCGTGAGAAAATCTTAATTTTGTCTTTAATTGAGCACGAACTATGCAGCTCGTGCATTCGGGGTTTCGTCCCAGCGTGATGCCTGCGTGCTGCATAACACCTTGAATAAATTAATTCCACCCACCCCGAGCGCAGGCGACCCGCCTGACCGGACCTGGCCATGGCTCTGCTGCGCGTGTTCTTGTGTGGTGAAAGTCACGCCATTCGCCCACTTCCCTACCTACCCAAACATCACCCTGCTGTTCCTGGGACGGATACTTACGCTTCATCTGAATGAAGTTGAGATTATCGATGGCGCGTATCACCGACGAGTCGTCGAGCGTGAGATCGATAATTGGCGATACGCGTGGGGCCGCATTCGTGACCTCCTGGTGCCAGGTCATGTCCGTGTTGGCGACGCGGTTAATTAACATGGAGCCCACCTGCCAGACGGGAAGAAAAGGGAAGAAAATGGAAATTGGTAAGATAAATACACCGCAAACAACGTACGAAAATGGACGGCTAAATGGATCCTACGGGGTACGCACGGAATAGAATCATCAAACGGAACGGGACCGACCAGATGAGTAATGTGTTTTCAGTTTTCCAAACCCTTGCTCACACTTGACCCCTGGTCCGTAATGTGGCGCTTTGTGTCGCATAAACGGATAAACCACGAACTCCGTCGGGCCCTGCTTAGCGAAAGCGCTTTATGCACCTTGCCTCGGTTTTGCACAACTGCAACCGACGCCACCGGGGAGTAGTGTACAGCAAACGCTAGGAGATGTCTGTTACGAGTCGATGTCTTTGCGACTTTGATTTATGTCTCAACCTTTTCAACCGCTGACCTCCAGCGCCAGCGAGGTGTGTTAGAGCATCGGTTTGCGATTGTTTCGGAGGGAGACGTGCTATGCTATTCACCTAAATTTTCGATCACACCAATCACAAGCAGGCCCGGCCGAGAAGTAACGGTGCGAAGCTACGGTGTCAAAAGTAAATGAAGTTGAGAGCCCGTGGCGTTGCCAAGAAGCCCATATTTGGGGGAGGCGTTGAAAATGTCTGTCAAATGTTGTTAGCATTAGAGAAGAGGACGGGAATGGGGGAGGAAACGCAGTGGATTGGGGTCCGATCGGGTGAGGTGTTGTATCACGAGTCCAATTCCTAATGCCGTCATAACAGCACTTGCTTTTTTTAAAGCCTCTGAATTTATGTTTTGTGCTGAAAGAGGCCGTGCCGTGTTGGAATCGTTTCTGAACTTGCTTTAAACCACAGACAGGATTTTCTCACAATAAATCAAGACATTTAAGCGCAGTCGAATGACGAATTGCAGTGCATTTCTATAAAAGTTCATTGCGGTTTGAATGTGTTCATTAACGAGATGTGCGTGTCTATCCAAAAACAGGGCTCTTCAAAGCGCACTGTGTTGAGTACAGTGTTCCCTGAAAGTTCTCATATTGCGTTGTTCAATGTAGTGAAATGAACAGATTCAAGTAACTTTAAAAACTAAAACACAATAATACTATATGATTGTTTCCGAGTTAGCTAAGCTCACGAGATGTTTTTCAACAGCTATCTTATAATTTTGAGAGCAGAACTATTGAAAAATATCTCGAGAGTATTCGCCTAATAATGAGGCCCTTTCCGTTTGAAGTTCGTAGGCTGAAATTTCAGCCTGTCAGCTGTTTGCATTGTATAGCAGTTTTCGGGCAGCTATCTAAGTGTGTATAATAGACAGGTGGGCTTATCCCAAGGTGTATGAATTTAGAAGGCTAATTTTTATCGCTTCTGCTTATGAATAAAGATTTTAAGAGTGTTTTGAGTATTCGTCAAGTCTCAAGAAAGCTTGTTTGAACAAAAATGTTCACCCATTCTGTTAAAAAGTGATATTCAAGTTTGGTTTACAAAAACATACTATGAGACCACCTGGACTACATACACATTGATTCTAGATTCCACCACGTCATCTCTTTGATGCACCTTGGGGTAAATGTAAACAACACTGTGTTTTCGAGCAGGCACTCGAATCTAATTCTAGCTTTGAGGCTAGAATAATCTAGACTGAAAATTGCAGGCTAGTTTTTTGTGTGGTTTTGTGTGGAGTGTTTACATGATTTCAGCCTCCAACTGTCAAACTCCATACAAAAAACTGACTATAATCGTGAAGGGCCCCAATGTCCACAATCGATAACAACACACCTCAGAGTCAAACACTATACATTGATCAGACCATAGGTCGTAAAATGTTTCAGTTAATCCTCCCAAAAAAAGGCAGGAACAAATTAAAATGAAGTTATTTTCATTTAGTATTGATCTCACAGCAATCAGCAAAATATGTTTCTTTGATGAACAACTAAGATATTGGCAACGATACTTCATACAAATATTATAAATTGTGATTTACAGTTGGATTCGTTAAAGTATAAAAAAAATTGTTCATAAAACATTTGTCTTATTAATTTCTTTCTTTGATAACATTATTTGCATTTGAATGATGCCTTACATTACTGTGTTTTAATTATTACAATACGATAAAGTAAAGGCTATATTCTATTTGACTTGAATTTAAATTTATTTTATGTGTGAAAGATTGAAAGTTTATCCTTTTGAAGCACGGGTAAACATTTTAGTAAAGCGCAGTCTGAGTTGATGTATTGACTGTTAAAATGTGCTAAGCTAGTGGGTCTAATGAGGCCTGTTACCAAAAATTTATTATCAAAAACATGGCATTACATTGTCAGTAACATCAAAGGGAGTGATCATTCTTCAAATAGCACTCCACATTTTCATAAATAAAATAATTCTCCAAACGACCACAATCACACTCAAAAGAGCATAATTCATAACTGCTAAATAGCGGAATTTGTGATGAATTACGCATAATAATGTCACCCTTGGTTGAAGCATTCAATGCAAAGCATAAATCCCTATCCTAAATCCTTCGTCCCCCGGCGAGTAAAAGCGCCGAGTAATTAAAGTGCCTAATAATGTTTCCTCTGCTAACGTTACGCTTCACCAGGGCTCAAAAGCCCCAACGTACATAAATGGTACGGGTTTTTGGCGCGGCATCGAAAACCACAAACCGACAGGCGGCACTGCTGGGCGGGCGGTCGATTGACCACAGAAATCGATTGCCACATACCGTTTTCAAAGAGCACACGATGAACGAGCGATGGACGGCCATTAGTAGACTGGACGCTCGGTGACTGATTAAGCGGGAACCGTGACTTGCGGTAGCGGTAGTTGATAGGCTGCCGGCCGTACCTTTACACTGCCCTTGCAACAGCACCACACCACCACTGACACCTTCTGGCGCAGATGCATTTTGGAAATTTCTCCCGGGGATTCGCGTCCATTCGCGGGCAGTACACACCCGCATCCATCGGCGAGAGGGGGCTAATGGTTTGTAATGAAGTGAAAACCGTGAAACTGTTTGTAACTGTACCGTGGACCCATGTGCCAAATTCATCCCAAAGGTATTTATGCGTTATTAGTCATTTTATGGTTTAATTCATGATTATTGAATGCCATATGAAACGGGTCGCGATGAATAAAATCCCTCACATGGCTGTTCCACCGTTGGCGTCTGTATACTTTTCGTGTAGTACCAGCTACGGTTGAAGCCAAACAAACTGAACAAAATTAAATGGAAAACAAGCCAGTTGTTGAGACTAGGCATGTATTTGGGAGGCGGGAAGAAAAATCCAGCTGTGTTTGTTCAGCTGCATTCACACCCGAGCGCCCCGCATACAGCATCCATTCATGTACAATGAGCTCCAATGTAAAATGAATATCAGCCACCAGAGTAGTGAAACATTGCTCTTTAGCACCTCATAAATCTATTCCACACACACACACACAACGAACCGGGGTCCATTGTGTTGTGGTGCGTTTTTGCTGGAGTGCTTTTATCTGTTTGCTAATCGAAACCGGAAGGACACCTCTCTATATCTCTCCCTATTGGACATTCGGCCTTTACGATCGGATTATTTCTATCACTCGAACGAATTGGCGTACTGTGGTGGATCGATTATTGCCTGTTTTTTTTACAGTTTGTCACAACCCAGCTAAAAGATAAAGGGAATTAAAAATGCATTTTAATTAGTCGCAAAGTTGGGGACTTTTCCAGCAAACGCGTGGTACGTGGGACCACCATTTGTTTGTACTGTTCGTGTTTTTCCCTCAACAGGGCGAATAATGATAATGCAAGCCGCTTTACCAATGATCACCACAAATAGGGGATTATTCATTGATGCGGTGGTTCATATACTAGTGGAAAGGATGTGACCATTGTTCATTTTATTTAAATTTTCTAAAGAAAAACTTAAGGTAAATGTTACTTTTCTATCGTAAAATGAATCATTTTAAACACAATTTTCCAAAAAAAAAATCATCAGATACTTCAAATAAAACTGTTCCACTCTTAAACTTCCCGTTGGAAGGGAAAATTCATTGTCTTCTGCATCTGATGCCCATCCACCCCATGGATAAATGGGCAAATTCCATCCCCGTACAACAAACCATACGCGCGGATGCGGCGGTCCACTTCCTTCCTGCTTTTCCAACTGTACAACACTCATTTTTCCATCAGCTGCTTTGATGTGATGTGGCAAAATTCCATTTACCAAAAAAAAACCCCATACGCATACGGAAGATAAACTTTTCCGCGGTAGTGCCCGCAAAAAAATACCAACCAATTTCACCCCAATTTATTCTTCCCCGTGGTACACACTACTACATTGGATACGCTCGCGCACATCCTTGCGTGTGTTGTTTAGCTCCAAAAGTGAAATCGTTTTCCGGTCGGTTTCGGTTTGTATTTTCCGCATTTCGTTGCGGATACTAAACTCTTTATCACAAAAAAAGAAAAAAAAAAAGCACAACCACAAACCATCCAAAACGGAAACCATCCGTGCTCGCTTCGCTGGTAGTGCAAACAAATACAAATGGTAGGGAAACTTGTTTTGTTGTTGAGCAAAACCAAACATGATCTTTGTGAGGTGGCCAAAAAAGCGAGGCACTACAGTACCAGTGTATAAACGAAAACTGAACAATGCAATGGATAGTAGAAATTATACATTTGTTTTTTGGCATAAAAGTACCATGAAATTGTATGATACAAGTTTGTCAGACTGTAGACAGACAGAGTTGTTTGAAAAAACCGCCTTGTATTAAAATAAACATTTGGTGTAATAAAAAATTAACTCCATCGTGTGTAGATGGCCTGGAATGAACATACAAAAAATCGATTTTTAAAGCTAAAGCTTTCAAAGCTCCACCTATTTTTACATACAAAACACAACTTTAAAAGCCCTCTGTTTCGTCAAACTCCTTTGTTTTCGTATATATTCTTTAAAAATAAATAAAAAATGCATCGAATCGGCTCCATCGGCTGCCCACTGCTGCTGGCGCATGCGATTTCATCAAGCACATCTTAAAAACAAACAGAACCGATCATACAATAAATGTTATTTTTGCTAACCCCGAACGTCAAACAGACCGCTCTTTCCCACACCTTCACTTCTGTGTCCAACGAGTGCGCTCTGAATATTTTATCGTCATTGCTTCGTCGTCCTTTTGCGCGCCAACGCGCTATCTCGCTATCGGGAACCATCGCTACAATGCCATATTGGTTGCTGCAGGGGCGACGACGACCGTCGACCAAGTTTTACTGCAATGTTGCAATCATAAAATGGCATCGAAACGATGGCGTTTGCATCCGCGCGGGATTAAACCGTTTCGTGGCAACGCTTCAACTTGACTGCGCTGTTTAATGTTGGTAAGGCAAGGGAGCTTTTTATTTAAAATGTATCAACGTACTTGTTTATTTGTTTCATACAAATAGCCATGTGGAAGGTAACCACTCTAATATTATATCACACACATCAGTTATAATATTTTGAATAAAAAGCCTTGTAAATAAACTCAAGCTCATGATTATTAATAAAAAATTACCCAAATTTGAGTGGTATTAGGTTTGGGAACTTCACAGGATAACTTAACAGGAACCTTACCGCAAAATTGAAACAAGTTATTAGTACTTGGGGACATTAAGTTGAGCAAAATACATTTTCCATTTCACATTTTTAACAACACAAATCCTTTTTCAATAATAATTACAATAGAAACATTTCAGATATTTTAAGGTAAAAATATATTTAAAAAATACATTACCTGCAAGAATGCTGCACTATCCGTTTCCTTCAGCGCTTCGATGCAGAACTGAATGAGGCCAGTAGTTTGCTGCAGCTTCCCTGTACAGCTTGCCTGTTGATCCTGTGGGTACGAGCAAAAGCAAAGTTATCGTTATCGAATATCAAATTATACATCTTCTCCACTACCTAAAGTGCTAAACTTTGTTCGTCCCTCATGAAGCGTATCTGCTCATGCGATTGTGATCATTCATTAGAGCCGTGTCCGTTGTTAAACGCCACCCATTTGTGGCGGCCGACGCGGGTACACATGCAAACGTTACGTATCGCAAAATCAAAGCGATTACCTCCCCCTCCTCCCCCCCCACGCATCAAAGCTCGGGTTTACAGCGAAATCAATCTTACCTTTAGCGTGCGTATTTTGGCTTCCTTATCGCTTCGTATTACATCGAGCAGGACGTCCCTTCGGGCGTTAATGGCCGCTATCAGCGCTTCGCACTGTACCGTCACCAGCCGCTCGAACTCGATGCACGAATCCTGCAAAATAGGGGAGGTAAAGGTAAAGTGAGTGGAGGTTTTTGGGATCCCATCCCATCCCCCCACCGGAAAGAATGCGTGTGTGAGTCAGGGTCGATTTCAAGGCGGGGTGAGAGCACGGGTTAGCGCTGGGAAAAGCACACGTAGCGCAAGCGATTTTAGGCCGTGTAGCATCGAAGGATCGAAGAACAAAGGACCAGACCCGGGCACACAATCCGGGGATATCCTTTTTCAAAAGAGCGGAAACGATGAAGCTTTTCCGGGCACTCTTCCCCGAGCCGCCAGGAAACAAAACGGGCCGATTATTGTGCCATCGGCAGGAAAGGATCGACTTTCGCGGATTTTCCAACGAACGCGGGAATAAGTTACTGTTGGTTATTACGCGCGGCGTGAGTGGATATGGATGGGATGTGGAATTTTGGGAAGTTGATATTCGGGGTGGATTTAGGCCGGGGTTTATGTGTGCAGCTCGCTTACCGTCACTTTATCGCTCATTCCCTTCAGTCTTTGGATGAATTCCGTTGTCGAACGCGCCTTTTCCGAGAGCTGCTGTAGGTTGTGGGATAGTTCAGTCTGTGTGGGAAAAATGGAAAAGGAGAAAAACAGTAAACATTAGTTACTTAAGATATTGCAACTAGAATTTAGTACTTTAAGATATAGAATAGTGGAATAGTGGAAGAGTAAACATATCCTACAAGATAATTTTATGCTAAAACCAATTAGAAATCATTATAGGATCTGTACAAAATCAGCATAGGAACTCTCTTTCTCGTGATTACACGTTGCACAACTCAATTAGCTTCAGGGATTAAATTACCAACCCCAGACCTTCCCAACGAAGGATAGCATTCCCAAAACTGCATCCCGGTCGCAAAAGAAAGGATGCATCATCAACGGAATGTTTACCTTCCCACCCAACGCTGAACCCGATGATAAAGACTGATTGCAACCCATTGAGAACACTTTCAAACCATTCATTTTAATGAAGGTTAGTTAGCTTGTGCCCGCCAAACGTAAGCATTTTCTGATTTCCTAAAGAACCTACCCATCAGCGCATGATGCTTTCCGAGCCCTACCACCGATAGGCAAAGGCCTTACCGGTAAATGGTTTACCAACAACAAGAGAGCGCATCCCAGCGCCGGCTGTGCGCCTGAAACGAGTAATTAAGGTGCCAGACAGCATCAATAAAATTAGACCAGCAGCACACAGGATGCCTTCCCAGCTTCCATGACGAGTCGCGCTGGAGCAATCCTGTGCCCTGTCAGAACAGAAAGTCCCACGTCCCCAGCCGCTCGGGAAAACCTCAACCCTTACAACAGTCGCTGAGCCATACGCTTGCAGACATTAATTTGAAATTACACGCAACTGATATTGCGTCTACCACCGGGCAGGGGGCTTGGGGCGTTTGTAGCGAAACAGACGCAGGCTGTTGCGTACATGTTAGGAAGAATGTTCCCCTTCCTTCCCTCTATCTAGAGGGAACTGATGTACGACTACCCCAAACCACCCAAACAGAGGGATCTCGACAATGAGTGAATGACATCTGCTCCGTGCACTTGAGTTGACTCCGCTTGACGGAAGGGTAGACCGAGCACAACCGTTCCGGGAAGAGTCCCTAATCTCACTGATCCGTACGCATCCAGGCTGGTGGAAAGTGCACGGATGCTTACACTCGACCGAACACACTCTTGAATTAACGGACGGTTGGAGTTTGTGCACATTCTTCCAGACATGTACGGGTAGAAACAAATGATACAGCTGTTCTCACCTAATGTAATACATGCGAGTGCATGGTTCATGTCAAAAAGATTTAAAACAAAACAATCATTTTCTGCGAATGAGTTACAATTATGCATGTATAGCTCTTTTGTAACAAATTGCTCCGTTAGAATAGCTGAGGTTTTATTGAAGTTTTTCACGCATCTTTTTATTGCCTCGTATTAACGTTCATTAATTTACATGATAACAACCTCTAGACCACAACAAAAAATGCTGCAAGCATTGTGTCGCTTGAATGCATAATGGAGTTTTTTATCTTTGAAGCGCATCTAACAGTAACGAAAGTCCCAAAAGAATTTAGATCAATGACTACGGAGTAGCGCTTAATTCGGTGAAAACATTCAGCCACCTAGTAAAAACTGGAACACGACCCATCGCCAAAGATAAGGTATCTGTGTGGTATCTGTGTGTTCGCTAGAGTCGGAAACCATTCTATTCCAAACGCCACAACATAACTGTATATCTCCCCACATTTAACGTCATTCAGTTCTCATGCCCTGAATGATATCTATCACTAAGACACGAGAAAACGCATCAAAATATTCAAGCGTGGTTTGTTTACAGTCTTTTTTTTATTGCCGCTAAGAACAACTTTTCTGACACACTAACACCGCTAACGAATGAAATTTTTGCTAAAATTATTCACAACATTACAACGGAAAGACAAAACACAAAACAGCCGTAGCTAATGGGTGTGCTGCTGTAGTGGTAAAAGGTGCCAAACCATCCGAATATCGGTGTCACATGAATAATAATTTGTGTTTGCTTGGCAATGAAATTATACAAAATGTTAAATTCACTTCGTTCATAGTAGAATGAGGGGACACCGATTTTTCACCTCGCAGCAACGGGATTGTTCGCCTGTGCTTGTAATATTCGTCGTTGTTTCTAGCTAACCTGCTTACTTTTTTGATTTCTTCAAGTTGAATGAAACGATTATAATTTTACACAGGGAACGGTTAGCTGAAGACTTCTCTCCTCCAGTAACATTATAGCTTATTACAATAAACCACTCACCACTTGAAAAATTCCTTTTTCAATCTTATCTTAAGCCTATTAACCTTGCAGTTTGTCTAAGGTATGGTGCTAAAATATAATATCGTGCTTCGACGCGCACCCACTGAAGCTCTGTGAGCGGGAGGAAGAAGTTCATTCCCAAACAAAATCCAGATCCTACGTCCAGATTTTTTTTCTCCACCCGCTTTCGTCATTGATAGAACCATTTGCACAACTGAAAGAAGACATATTTACACAAATGATTTGAAATACACCTAACCCAGTGGGTTACAGCGCATGCGAATAGTTCGTGTACGCATATCGGTCCCTGTTCCTGTGGCCACTGAAGCCACCGACCTACAGCCAGACAGAATCTGTTTGTTATTTATTGGTTCAATGTTATAGACGATATGTTTTAATATCTTTTTTTTTTACAAAGCAATAGTCTCTAACAGAAGCCAACTACAATTCGCTACAGTTAAAAATATAGAAAGTGCGTGAATTCGCAGCTGTACAAACAGTTTTGCTTTTAACGGCAAACTGGTCAAGTTGATGTAGTAGTGCAAAAAACATCAGGAAGAGCTTCATATGGACACACCTTGACGATTAAAAAAAATAGAATAATATGTTCAGTGCCATTTTGTCCTTTCTTTCGTAACATTCAGAGGACGGCTCTTGTTCTGGAGCACACACTTCGATTCGCATGCCCACGAAAGATCTGTTCTCGCTCGAACCTTATTTGCACAGGTGACAGAAGGCAGCTATATCTGGCATTTACCTATATAAATGAGTTCTCCCACCGTGAGGGAACCAATAATTCTCAGTTATTCGCCATTGACGCTGCACAATGGCACGACTAGGTGTGTTTCTTCTGCTGTGCTGCGTGTTGCTCCAGGTAATGTCACAGCCCGCTAACGCTTATCTCGGTGCCGTGCCACACTTAGCTAAACGGCTTTTCTGGTCTATCCATCTTCACACTACATTTGCAGCACACGTTTGCCGCCCCGCGTCCAGAGTTCGGTTCGATCGGTACGGTCCAGTCCAGCCAGACGATCAGATCCACCGTGAACAGCACAACGCCCCAGTTTGCAGCGATCGACGATAAGAATAATGTTGTGCTACTAACCAATTACACGCTTTTCGCCGAGGTGCTGCCCTTAATGAAGGATCTCGGCAGCAACGTCACAAAGTTGGGAACGACTATCACCAACGTAACAATCGACGCTATACCGAAAACGGACGGAAATTATACCGCCGTGTTTACTCCGATTTTTAACAGCATCCAAGCGTTTCTTACTTATATCGACACGGACGTCAACAGAACGCGTACCACACTGTACAACCGGCTTGGCGATGATATCAACGTGCTGTTTGGCGACGGTTTCGGCAACATGCGCAAAGCACTCGTGATGGTTGATGCCGCTTTCCGGCGCTTGCAGGGTGCCATTACGACCGCGGCCGTCAAGAACGGCAGAGCACAGGTCGATGCGTCCATTACGCTGGACATCATGATTGCGGTGAGCTTCTTGAAGGCGACCGTATCACCGGTCGAGTACATCGTGCACTCCACCATCGAGAACATCGAGTTTGCCGACACGTACCTCAACGATCTGGAGTTGCTGACGGTGCAGTTCAACAGCGATCTCGTATACTACCTGTCCGAGTTCAACAGCACGCTCACGGACTATGGCGAGGTGGTGGTCGAGTCGACGGACTATATTAAAAACGGCTGGAACGCTGTAGCGGCCAAACTGCCCAATGCCACCACGACAATCACCGCCCTGCCCGAGTACAACCAAACTGCGACGGCGCTGGCACAGTTCTCCAGCTCATTCTCCGAGCTGTCGAACATGACCGCCAAGATAGCGGAGGGTATCGTGGAATACGTGAACATTTCGAACACGTACCTCACCGAATACACGCAAGCTTTAGTGCCACGGTCGTACGCATCCATTAACTACCTGTTTGAGATACTGATTGGCGGTGGCGCAAACTCACGGTTCTGCTTCTTCAAATTTTCGCCCCTACTCTTGAACTACTACGCGCTGATCGTCACCGATGTGGAGGTGTGCTTCATCATCGAATCGAACCGTATGTTCGTTCTCTCCGATGTGGCATTCGAGGTCGGACGGATCATCCTGTTCGATGTGGAAGATCTGATCGACAATTTGACCTTCTGCAGCAAGCAGAGCTCGCCTGCCCGCTGCCTTGCCGCCGTAAGTAGTTTGCCCGACCACGTTGCAGCAGACGTGCGCTAAATGCAATATTTGTTTTTTGGGAGGTGTGTTTACTGATCTATTTTTGTTTTCGTCGCACAGATCGGACCGTACTACGTGGCGCTGGCGGAGAAAACAACCGCTAAGCTGGGCTTCCTGCTGAAGTATGGAGCTGCCGAGGGAAGGGCCAGCATCCAGCGTCTGGGCAGCTGCCTGACCACTAACAAGCTGAAAAACATGCAGCAGCTCATCTCCGCCACGGAAGATATTGCGGATTGTCACGTCAATGGTCCGGAAATTCCGATATAAATTACATGTAATAAGCCCAAGGTGTGGTTTTATTCTTGACAGCAAATATAGCTTATAATCAGCATAATGTAGTATCGTTGCGAGACTGTCGTGGTGTGAATTGTGCGGTGTTTTCTATTTGTATTAATTTGCTAACGCTTTCGGTTGTGGTTGTACGATAAGCATTGCATACATTTAGGCGCATATGAGCGAACAAAGCGTTCGGCAGTAAGGAGCTTGCAGCAAAAAATGAATTAGCTGACGTATCGCCCCTATGTACGTTTTATTTTCACACTTCACACTTAAGCTACACACAGTTGAAAGCTACCCTCGTTTTATGAAACATCAATTAAAATCCCTTCATGTTCTGTGACCTATTGTTAAAGTTCTACGAATTGAAATGAAACCAAGGTTACAAAATGTGTCTCTACCTTCGAGCGCACTGGGAGTAAACCTTGAATTACGCTCGGTGTTGCGTCGAATGGAGTACGAAATTTGAGATTCATTGGCTCGAACGGTGCCTTTAAAACGACTCAAGTATCAATCACAATTTGAGCATTTCACTACACATTGACGACGAATGTGGTGGTAGTGGCTATAGATTTCCATCGCTCGACGATCCCTCGAAATAATACATTATCAATCAAACAACAATTTGTACCAAACGTGTTTTGTTTACTTTCCTTTCTGCTTCAGCTAGCGCTCAAATAAATGACGAACGAAAATGATTCCAAGAAGCTACTATTGGCCCAACAAAAACTGCTATGCTGTCCCTTCTTTCTAATTAGGACCAGCATAGAGGAAAGATTTTAGGCATCTCTGTTACACCCTCATTTAACTGGACGCTATGCCAGATGATTTACGACCTACCGCAGCAAACATCACCGGAAGCTACCGAGCAAAGTCCCAGAGCCGATTGGAAAGGAAAAACACACCGTTCTGCTTCTGGTTCGTGCTGCCGGTTGTTTCACTAACAAACTGTCCCACACAACGCTCCTGCTTTTGTAGTCAATGTGTTGAATGAAGTTGCTATTTTTGCACCCGCATCAGCGAAACCCAACGTGCACCAGTGAATATGGTGCACTGTTTTACTGCAGTAGCGATGCATACAGAATTATTAAGTGAGAAACCCTCAACTAATTCGTTTCAAGTGTAAAAAAAACTACTTAGACCCGATAAACACCAACGCCTGTGTTACCGAACACTTGTCACGGAGAGGGCTGCGGCGCTCTAGAACAAAAACACAAATGAACGGGAAACCCATTAGTCAGCATACGGGGCTCTCACGGTACGGCAGGGTGTGTATGTCTACATGCAAGGAATCAAATTTTGCGCCATTGATTAGAAGATTTACGAGCACCGAGCGCTGGAGAACCATCGTGGACACCGAAAGTTATTTTATCGCAGCGAAATGAACTTCCACGCCAACGACCTTTGCTGGATGATGCGATAGCATGGGACCGACTAGCGCGATTTTGGACATTCCGGAACTGGGTCAAACCGTTAACGGCCACTAGAGGGGATGAATGCAGTATCATAAACTAGATTTCAGCAGGAGATTAACAGAAATCACTAGAGAAATGAGGTATAATAAGGTATGTTATTCAAGATATGTTTTACATTTTGCTGATTTTATGGAATTATGAGAAATGCAGAAGATTTTTTGTTTGATAAATAAATGGTATTTGTGTTATATTTATACACAAGAACCCAAAAACTAGAATGGTATTTTGGTAAGGCTGCATTTGCAATAATAAATTATATAATCTTAAACTTAAAGCATAGCATAGCCAGTCTTATCGAACTTAAAAATCAATAAGAGGTGGTTCATTTGTATTGACAACAATCACCACATCGTTAATCACTTTAAACTACATATTGAAATTAAGTTATTCGTTGAAATGTCATTTCAAAGGTCAACGTATTAATCTCAGAAATCATTAGTTGGGCTACGTTTTGCGATGAAATTGCGCTAATTCTTTAGCTTTAATTGACTTCAGATAAAATCAATAAAAACAAATACTCAATACATTGAACTCTTTCTAATCTGATACCTCTCCCATTTGAGAAATCTTTCTTATTTGACAATTGTTGACAGCCACTTGATTATCCGTTTTTGCCCTTGTAATTTCAAAAACCTCTGAAATTTGTGTCCGAATTTTTATAAAATTGGAACATTTGGAACTGTAAAACATGATGATAAACATATTTCTTATCTTATGCCTAACGACTATCAGATGTTACAATTCATTGTGATTACTTTGACTGCTCGTTCAAACCTCACTAGAATCATGAAAAACGCCTTTTACAACCTGTAAAGTGTTTTTCAAAAACCAGTGCCGTTTATATCCATTCTGTAAGCCCCATCGTTTGTAAACTCCTTTCCTTTTTATTTCTTTCTCAAGCATAGTATTTTCAGCTTTTGGTTGAATACAAACAGCTTGAAATTGAATTTTGTTTCACTTTCAAAAACTTTACATTGAATTTATCCTGGCAGAGGATACGCTTTGTGCGGGAACACCTCCAAACAAGCCAAACCAGCCAAACAGGTTAGGCACAACGCACAATGCTTCGTACGTACAATAAAATAATAAATTGATGTATGATGGATATCGTTAAAACTTGTGCTAATGATTGTTTTATCGCTGCATTGCCCCGAATCTACATACAAATGCAAAGTCGGAACAACAGTTTCACACTCAGCTCGCCCACCGCCACCACAGTGATGGAGAGGAACGGTTTTGGGTAAACTTTTTCATCCATTTTTCCCCTCCTGCAGCCCACCAGGAGCAGTAGGAGAAAAAGAAATCTTTTACCGAAGCGTGACAGGCAAAGTTTTTAATGGTTTGAACTCTTGCCCTTTTGCCCGATGCCCCCCCCCCTCCCTCTCTCTTCACTGTTTAGCCCTTTTTTCTCTCTCTCGTTCGCTCACATACGCACAACACTCCCTCTTGTTGACGCTGATCACCCGCCGCACACGAGTCAGAAGCCAACCAGAAATGGCACAAAGTTTGGGCAGTTAATGTGAATCTGTGAGCCATTCAGCAAAACCCTCATTACCTCGATAAGGATAATGGTTTTGTGCCACGTTTCTTTTGCCTGCCAACACCCCCCCCCCCTCCTCCTCCTGCCTTCACCAGTGTGTTTCGTTTTAAACGTATTAAACTGTGCTATTTCCGGAGAGACTTTCGGAATAGAGTGTTTGTGCGAGATTGGATGAGTGGTTACAAATTATGATAAATCGTAGATGTAGGCGAGGACATTCAGTCTGTGATCATGTGGGCTTATGGGCTTCACACGAGAAGCGGCTACATTTATTCATGCGTAAAGATCCTTCCACTGCACAATGGGCATTTGCCGGGATGAAATTCAAAAAATCAACTTTGTAATAGCGCCATTCCAAATAATAGGTTATAATACTAAGGGTTAAACTAAGAAAAATACCAAATATGAGCTCTTTATCTTTTCTGGTTCTCTAGAAAAGACCTTTCAAAGTCGAGATTTGTTAAAAAAACGCAGAAAATTTTTCACTTTTTTGGAAAACTTTGAACCTTTGTAACTTTTTCAAATATAATCCGATTTTGATAAGTTTAGACATTTTAAAAAGGATATTTAGTCAGCTTTAAAAATACATTAAAGATTTTGAGTTAAGTTAATTTTATGCAAAAATAAACGATAATAACTGAAGAAACTTCCTAAAAAATTTCATCATTTTAATTTTTGACATGATGCCATTATTGAAGTGGCGTAGAGTGGCGTTGTCTCATATATGTCACATAATAGTGTAATATATATACTATCAATCTGTGAAGAAATATTCTGCGAAAGTTTGCGAACGCGAATTTCATTGAAGTTTTTTCACATCAACTTTTTCTAAAAACAGACACATGCGCAACTAGGCGGCTCCATAGGAGCCTAGTGTAGCGTATTTAGTGTATTCTACAAAACTATATTCTACGTGATTTTAATTTCCATTACGAAGCTGTGTATCTTAGTTTCAGCTCATGTACTTATCTAATATGTAAATTTCTATTCTAACCTAACTTTATTATTAAATATAATGAAGCAAATTAGAATCAAATAACTTTTGGTCCTACTCCAGATTATAGACGGATGTAAGGAAAATAATTCTGAAATTATACGCATAACAGGAAAACGTTATGAATGCACCAGCATCTATTGGCGCTTTGGGAGAAGAACTCCCAAAAGTCATGACAAACTAAATATAAGGATATAGGGGAGTATGCTACAAAGAATATTTTACAAGAAAGAAAATGCATCCAGAAGGACATTTTGTATAATGAGCTGTATTCCTCTGATTCGTTAACCAATTCAATATCAGTAGCTACACGCACTAAAACAAAGACAGAGTTTAACTTTACTAATGAAGTAAATACTTTGTTTGTAGCTATCGTTGAACTCTGCTTTTTCGGATAGTTGTAAAACCAAGAACATACAATTTTTAGTTTTATTACCCCTTCTGAAGGCAGTACAGGACTTGGAAAAGTATAGGATGAATATTCAAAGACTAACAATATGAGCTGCTTTTCATGACGAATTTGGGAACTACTTTATTTCAATGTACCTGCTCTACCGAATTATTTAAATGCCTTTATTCATGTCTCTAGAAATGTGAACAAGACGTCAGAAGCTTGTAATAGCATCCACCTAAGTTGTGTATGTAAAATTTTAATATTTGTACTACCTGTGAGTAAAAGTGATGAAAATTAGCTACAATTGTCCTATACAAAACAGAAAATATTATCTTATTCAAAATTATTATGTTTTGTTCATATATTATAAAACATTACAGTATATTTTAATATGGTTTATACTGTTAGAAACAACAAATACAAGAAAAAAACACACAAAATTAATAAAATTAAGCAAAGGTCCCTTAAAACACTATTTTATGTAGCGCCACCTGGTGGTATGGATGCGAACTACATATAAAATGTTATTTACTATCATAACTCTTTACTACAAACGATAAAAACAAACAATTTCTGCAAAAATAATTTTATCCCGAAATTTGTTCTAAACTGCCCATTGTGCACTGGGTGTTTGTCTTTATGCTCGAACATTATGATTGCACGCATAAAGTGGGAAGTGTTCCGATATAGTGGTAGGTCAATGACATTGCAAAACTCATCAAACATGGTCGTTTTGCTTGACTGGAAACTGTAATTTACTATCAGCAAGCGAAATGCGCGCGCCCGCTTTCCTTGATCGCTCGGGCTCGCACGACTACATTTAGTTGTTTGCACATGGCAGGCGATCGGCATCTTCTACGCCTTCATTTATGTTCTGGAACTGCTACTGAAGCATAACGGGTGCTGTCGAGCGATTTATTTGCATGAGAGACTTTTTGCAGGGTGTGGATGTGTGTGTTATGGAATGTTAAGACGGCGGAAATGAGATTTGTCATAAATGCACATTATTAGATGTGTTTTAAAATTATTATATCTTCAAAAACTCTATAAATGTATTCAAATAACTAGTAATTAATGATAGGAAAGTTGTCCTAATTTATTTTGACAGTCATAATGTGCTCTTTGCCTTTGTATAGGGTTGTTTTTTAAATCGCTACAATAGTTCGCTTAAATCGATTCTAATGTATCCAACGAAGACAGTGAACATATCCGTGATAGCTTAATGCTCATTGCTGATACTCAATGAAAGTGTGTCATGATATGCCAAATACGACATCTGAGTGCTTGGGTCAAACGCGATACTCTGACTGACATGCTGAGCTTAATGCCGTCACAAGCATGATCATTGTGAACAGTGCTGCCATATGCCACTGTTTCTGTCACCAACACTCATGACTGAAACGAAGCTCAAATCAGCTCACGCACACAACTGAGATGATCAGAGGTAAGACTCAAACAGTTGGTGGACCAATCACATGCTTGATGACATTTTGTTTCTTACCCAGCTCTTGGTCACTCACTTGGTCACGACATTTTCTGCTGGTGATAATCACAACATTCTTAGAATATACTTGGCATGTCCCAAGCAGCAAAATAAGCATGCTTTCTCGCTCTGTCTGGTTTGATGGTCTGTCGAGTCAAACAAACCGAGAAAACATGCTCATTTTGTTTCTTGGACCCAATCGCAAGCACCGCATATCTCTCATGACTATCGTGATGATCACCGAGAGAAAATGTCGACCAAGTGACTGACCAAGAGTTAGTTGCACAAAAAGTCACCAAACATGTGATAGTCGCAACAACTGTTTGAGTCTCACCTCTAATCATCACAGTAGAGCTCGTGATGCTGACATTACTTTGTTTCAGCCGGAATTTGTCATGACTAGAGAACTGATCATAGTAAAAAAAGTCATCACAAAGTGACTGACCAAACGATGGTCACTAAAATGTCACGAAGCATGTATTGGCCACACCAATCGTTTTGAGTATCTGATTATCACAATTGAGTACGTAACGCAGACTTGGATTTTGTTTCAGTCAGATTTTTTTTTTATGACATTGACAGTGACATTTTTCAAAACTTTATACACATATCGTTATTATAACTTAACCTTAAATGAATAAAAATAATTATTATTATTTAATTATACTTCTTATTCTAAAAAAAATCGAATTGAGTTACTCCTTTCGAATTCTAAACATTAAACAAATAGATCAGATGAAAACATAAAAACAAGTGATAAATAACTCGCAACCTACTGTATTTAGCTCACCGTACAAAAACTTAGAATGTTTCAAAAGATTTCCCATTTCCAATTGGTTACCATACCATATTGACCAACTCTCTAAACCAGAATCCAATTCATCTTGGCAAGGTTGAAGCGAAGTGAATGAATTGAAATATTCATTTCTGTCCTTCCCATATAGCAACGACCACTACCACAACCTACAACACCACTCGGTGATCGTAAAAATGTGAAACAATAAAACACTCTCCAGTGACCCACCGTCCACGTGGGGGAGAAAACAATACTTCTGCCACCCGATTCATGCTCCCTACCAGTACGCCGATAAAAATACCATTCCGCCAAAGCTCATCCGCCTCCCAAAAACAAATCCCCCACCACCACCCCACAAAGGTAAACACATGGCAAAGCCCATAAAATCTACGCGCGCTCACTTTATGGCTCACTATCAGCTGCTTGTTTTTCCTTCTTCCGCCTTCTTTCGCTCCTGTGCGCCCGTTTTTGTGCACATACAGAGCAAGTAGCAGCAGTAGCGCGCTACTAACCGACCATAAAATATAATTCCGCATACTTTTGGAACACCTTTGCCAATGGCTCCCCGGAGTAATCGGAACAGTTCGGAACCAGCCAGCCCCGTTGGAAGGACTAAAACGCTCGACGTTTCTTCTGGCGCTTCTGTATGCTCACAGCTGCTCCTCCTCGCTTCTGTCCTCAGGGTCACGGGAAAAGGAAACATTCGCTTGATCGCTTTTGTTTTCAGTTCCCTCACTACACACACCACGACAAAAAACCCCACTGGGGATATACCCGAGAGGGCGAACGGTTCATATTGAAAGCATAAATTAAATTTTCATATTTTATTTCTCAATTTTGTGTGCAAAAGTTGAGCGTATTGGGACAGAAGGCCGCCCCCCTCGGGTTAACCCCGCTCATGTGGCTTTTGCCTGGGCGCATACACGCACGCACGCACGCACCGGCTCGCACGCCAACGGGCACACGATGAAGTGCGAAACTTTCTTCGTAGGGCGTTGGGGCGGTGTCGGTCGGTTCTTTGTTTTGTTTGCAGTTTAGTACCTTTATGGGTTAGTGGCGGGGACGAAAATGGAAACAAAACAGTGTGCAAAGAAAGCGCAATCATGCTTGTGCGCTGTTTATTCGTTTTTCGGTAGCTTAAGATACCAGTAAAGCATTGCCTAACGCTGCCCAATTCGCTCTGGATGACGGGTATGACATCGAAAAGTTAGTAAATATAAGGTACAAAGCGAACGTGTGGCGTTCTTCCGTGCCAGAGGACCGAAAGACTGGGAACAACTTCCTGCAATGCCAAGGCAAGAAGAAAGCAACACACACACACAAATCACATCATGTGCCTCGGAAGCATTTCCATTTATACGCTACCTTTTGTTTAGTTGTTTACACGCCTTTACAGACCCCCGTCCAGCGTCAGATTCTATTGCAAATATTGTGTACGGCAGAGGCGCGCGCTCACGGAACACGGAGGAGGATAAACTTTTTCTCCACACTGTCCTTGCCGGAAGCTTTCGGACAGCACAGTTTCGGGGAACCACCGAAAATATGTTCCTCAAAGCAGGTGTGTGTGTGTGTGTGTGTGTGTGTGTGTGTCCGTCTCTTTTTGTTTCTTTTTTGATGTTGACTACATCACATTTCCTCCCGGGACTTTCGTGACACACGGCCGTAAAAGTTAAAAGGTGTATAATTTTCCTTTTTTTCGGTGCTGGGGCTCATTTTTCCCTTATGAACGCTTCTGGTGATGTATTTGCGCCCGGAAAACAGACCATTTGAATGGGAAATCAAATAGGCAGGTGTTTCGTGCGCACCGATGTGGTTTTCCAACCTTGGTTTGGAGCGTATGTAAAACATGTAAAATATGAGTGACATACTGTATTTGTTTACGTTGCTCGACAGTTTTATAGGATGAATTTCAATGTAATAGTTTTGCTATGTTAAGCACAATTTCTATCAAATTTGACGCACCCTTTTTTTTGAGTATTTTGAATATTTAAATATGAAACCATTTATAATAATGCAACAAGAAATAAATAAATCATAGTACAGGGTTGTGGGCCGGTCTGGTGGTACAGTCGTCAACTCGTACGACTTAACAACACGCCCGTCATGGGTTCAAGTCCCGAATAGACCGTGCCCCCATACGTAGGACTGACTATCCTGCTATGGTAACAATAAGTCAATGAAAGCCAAGCTCACTTCACTAGTGGGTTCAAGCAGGCCTTGACCGACAGCGGTTGTTGTGCCAAACAAGAAGAAGTACAGGGTTTCCCACGATTTATTGGTCAGTTTCCATGATTTTTTGGCGCGTTCCCACGATTTATTGATCGTATCCCATAGATTTTTGGTTCGTTTCCATAATTTATTGGTATTTTCCGATTGGATATCAATACAATTGCACCAAAAAGTTCTGGGAAACGACCAAAAAATCGTAGGAACGCACCAAACAAATATGGGAACCCACCGAAAATTGATGAGAACCGACCAATAAATCGTGGGAAACCCTGTAAAAGCCGTAATTAAACATACATTTACTTTTACAATCGTATTTTAGAGCAGGTAATATACAGTAATATACAGTATTATAAAACATTTTCAAACATATATAAAAGATACATACATTTATTGCTAAATAAAGATATGTTATCTTTATAACAAATAATCAAACGATTGTTTTATACAAAATATATTTAAAGCAGTTAAATAACATTTGCACGAATAAATAAACGAATTTTGTCCGAAAGATTGACGCAAACTATTGTTAGTTCTAAAAAATATTGAGATATTTTATATTATAGTTTTTTCATGTACATCATTGTAAATACTGTTAAACAAATCTGCAGTACGCCATAAACATATCAAAACGACGAACAAAAATAACAATTTAGCATTTTAAACAGAAAAATACAAAAAAGAGAATAAATAATAGAATTTGATATAACAAACATCGAACAAACGTGAAATTAAGGTGATAATTTAAAAAAATTGAAAAAACACACAATCGAAGAAACATTAATGGTACCAAACGTCGTCCAATCGTCCAAAGACTACAAACACCAGCAAACCAGAAACAGACCGTAACGGCGCCCAATGTTCTTACATCAAACCCGATGTTGATAATTAAACCCGATAGGAACGATCCAAACGACCTCTCCTGCTCAACCCTATCCCCACCATAAGATAGGCCAATCGTTTTCCGATAAATTACTCCACGATCATTTATAGCCCAATCGTGCCCCCATACCATACCGCACAGCACTCCACACTATCGACTGCAACATGCAGCGCTGATTTAAATCGATCTCCCCCGCCCGGAACAATCCGCTCCCCGATCGACCCAATTGAAATCGTGAGCATCAATCAAAGAAATTAAAATTACATAAATCGAGCAGCAGTAACTATTGAAAGAAAGAAGGAAAAAACCCTCCCGACCCGCGTAGAATGAACCGCATTCGATGCAACCGACGCTTGGCTGGCTGGGTGCGGTCGTCGTGCTGCACACACACGGTATGGAAAGTAATCATAATTCATGGCAGTAGTGGTTTGTTTTTGTGTCTCCCCAGTCAAGAGTTGACTGGGTATAAGAGGAATAAAGGAGAAGGCGGAAAGGGAAGGGAGAGAGAGAGAGAAAAAACGATCAAATGGAAATGAATTGACGTTGCATGTAAATTGCGCGCGGGAGCCTATCAAAAAGCCCAATGTTGACCGTTGCTGAATGATGGCGGGTCAAAGCGCTATCGGTGTAACAAAGAAGACTAAGTGTGGGGGGGGGGGGTAGGCCCAACGAGACCCTTTTCACTCTCTCACCCCGCACCAGTTGAGGTTTGGCTTACGTCTTGGGGGTGTGGTACACTTTTAGGATGGTGTGGTCGTGTTCAGTTGATTACACTTTTTTCGACTCGTCGTTTTTTGGTTATTGCTCCTTCCTTTCGCCTATATCCTGGCAGGTAAATCACGCGACAAATGTCGAATACGGAAAACAGGAAGGAGGGGGGCAAAATATGGACCCACAAGCACACCCGACGCTGCTGCGTTGGAATGCTCAAGAAAAGGTAAAACCACCGGTTTCGAATGCGATTACACAAGGCCACAAATTTGATGGTGAGTGAGGCGCAAGCTATCAGCAATGCGGAGGCCCGGGCAAAACAGAAATCGAATCGAAATTCCATGCCCGGGGCCACTGCGCGCAACGCCACCACACGCTGTAATAAGGGACAAATCAAATAAAGCATAATCGATCCCGTGCTATACGGTAACAGGAGAACACCCCCGAAACATGGCGCCCGCTTATCGTTGGTGTCCCCATCGGTGCACAATTTGGAGCTGGTACCATGGCGGGGAAGCGCGCGCGCCGTCGGTGCGGAGATATACACATCAAACATGGCCTCCCAGGCCTGGGCAACATATCACAGTCACACACTTGCCCCGTGGGACGATGGAATAAATTGGAATCGTGAGCAAATTTATGCTTTTTGCTTCCATTTTTTTCCACCGTCTTCTCGAGCAGTTCAACAACTCTAACGTCGTTTGGAAACTTCCATAAGTTGCTTCTCGCACTCTCTCCGCCCTCCCAAACCCCAATCACTCTTTTCCCCATTCACACCCAAAACCATGACTTCCGTTCGTTTCAGCATAATATATCTTTTTTAGGCCGTGGTGGCGCTCTCGTGCGCGATAGCGTGCAACGGTGTGATTTGAAGGCATTTCGATAAATTCTGCTCCACCTTTCGTTTCGTTTAACCGTCTTTACTGCTCAGGCTGGAGGCAAACACCAGCTCCAAATAAATAAATCGAATCCTATATTCGCTAATCTTTCGCTTTCAATGGTATCGCACCGAATAGCAGTTGCGGTGGCGCACGGGTATAGCACGGATCTCCCGATAATCGGTACCGAGGGAAAAGCGAGCATAATTAATGGAAATGTTACCGCGCGTGCCTTAATCTCTTTTTTCCACCAGCGGACACCACTGCTACAACAACTACAACCACAACAGGTCGCGGGTGTTAAGTGTAGCCAGCCGTGGTCGCCTTTTCCTATCAGGTGGCTTTGGCTTAAAGCACCAATTTCATGGTAACGGGTTTGATTGAATGGCGTGCTTGCGGAGAACCACATTACGTTAATTGATAAACGTCGAATGGTGGAAGAATATTGTGTTTAACGCTGTGTTTCAAGGAAATCCGAATTCATTACAACAACTTTTTAGTCGTCTTGCTGCACTAGCCAATTTTCAGGAATGAACTTATCGAACGCCTGTCCAAATTGTATGGAATTGACGTTTTCCACAAGTTTTCCATCACTTGTGGGTATAGAGTTCGAAGGATCCGAAAGGGTCAAAAGAGCTGCTGTAGACATAAGGTAAAAGTACGCATGATGCGAGCACAATCATAAGGTAATATGTGAAATCATGGTGTCCCTTATTTTCTCTTATATATAAGTTATTGGTTAAATTGTGCTTTAATAATCGAATAATGGCCACAAACGGCCCGTCGAATTCAAATAAATAAACATCAAATAGTTTAAGTACAATCCCCGGTCATTCATATTCCCAAATGTGAATTACCAGGGCCAGAAAAGGTTGAATTTTCATCAAAGACATCGTGCCGCAACAAGGATGAACTTACACTGTGAATTAGTTATATAAAATTACAGATACTTAGTAAGTTTCTCCATTGTCACAGCGAGGAAATTTCAATTCTGCTGAAAAAATCTCAAATAATACAATATAAAATAAATCTATGTCACATATATTATTTGATTATTTGATAAGTACATGCATTGCCTAGACAACATTGCCTGTTTATTAATTTTGTTACATCCAGTAGGATCTTACTGCAGAACAAATACAAACACGTTTAATAATTAATTTCAAAACTTCGATACAAATGAACAGATTCAAGGTTTTTTACTTGATTTCGCAAACGTAGCCACGTTCAACGCAACCGCAGCATTTGAAAGGACAAGCGCATCAGTTGTTTACAGAACGTCATCACGCTTAAGGCAACCTTCGCACTTGAATTCGCAAACGCAGTACACAATATCACAAAAAATGTTACGGCTTTTCAAAGTAATACAAACACCCAAAAATTGAATGTAGAGAATTAGATAAAGTGTTAATTGTTTACGTTTTTTGTTATTGTTGCGTCTTGACAGCTAGGGCTACGTTCATCCAGCATATTGTGTGCGTATTTTCACTGGGTGAAGCGTTAGCGTTGCGTTTGAATTGTCGATATATTAGTGTTAGGTCCGTTGGGCTAAAAACAAAATTGTCAACCATTGTCGTTAAAGGATTCGGAATATACTGACGCGTACGCCAAACGGTCACCTTTAAACCCTGAGCAATTTTCACTGCACTTTAACATAAAATATCACAACGTAGGGCCGATCACGAACATTAATAACAAATAAATAATATTGTAATGGTGAAGTTACGTGAAAAAATATTTTGGAATTGTTCTCTAAAATCTCCAAAAAACTTTTCAATATCCACATTTTCATGCTGTCGTTAATACACTTGTAGTTGGATACTTGATTGAATCCGCAAAACTGGAATTGTGATATTGTGTACCGTACTTGCGATATTGAGGGCGAAGGTTGTCTTAAGCGTGATGACGTTGTCCTGCCAAATGCTCAGGTTGCGTTAAACGTAGCTACACTTGCGAAATAAAATTAAAAAACCCCTGTATAATTATAAACATGCATCACTGCAGTTCTGGAAATCAACTCCTACGCTAAAAATGTTTTTTTAAAAAGTTTTTTGTTTTTCCTTTCTTTGCTATATAACACGTATAATGCTCAACAACGTGATACAATTCAAACATCAGCCATTGGCATAAATCGCACAAAAAATCTTTTAATCACCACTTAAGCTGAAATTACTTTAATGCTCAATGGTCAACACAATAAAAACTGTATATTGTTGCTGTTGACAATTGCTTGAGTGTTTTTTGGAATTTCTTCACACTCAAACAAAGAACAACGTGCAACGGGCGCTGTGAATTTAAATAAATTATCATTCCTAGTTACCTACCGATTGGTCATACCGACGGATACTAACCAAAAGCTTAAGTGAGCCCTTACGAGCAAAGTACAATAAATTTTAGTCGAGCTCTCTATAAAAATATGATACAACAACAAAAAACACACCGATCATAAAAGTGTTTTATAGCAGCAATCGTAAAAACGTTACTTAAATACGGTTGCTCCTTTCATTTTGTTGGCGACGCGGGACGGCGCGAAGCAATACTTTAACGAGTCCCCATTTGCCCTGAAGGCTTTTCATCTGAGCACCGCACCAAACCCCCACATTAGTTACAGTTCGTTTCAAGTGCCCGAAACCGCGCCATCGTTTGCTGCTGCTGACATCCATCCGGTACCACAACCGGTACACACAACCCGATATCGGCTTAAAACGACGTGTAAATATGTCGTTGATTTTTTATGACAAATGGAAATTATGCTTTACCGCACAGAAAACACCCCATCCCATGCCGCATCGGCAACTCCCCGCACAACCGCGTAGGGCCGTATTTACGTCATTAATTTCCTGCGCCTTTGGCGTTTGCTGGAGTGCGCTGGTTACCAGCATGATGGCCGGCCGGCGGTCCATTTATTGAATCAAATATTAAATTAACTTGTTCGCCCCGTGGGAAACCGTAGCTGTCTGCCGGGTTTTGCTTAGCCGACAGGACCTAAAAAGGCAGATCCAAACGCAATTCGGTACGGTTCGTTTGCGGCGACAAACTGATGAACCGCCAATCGGTCATCCTTCGTTCCGACCATTGTCCGGCGCATACGGATTGCTGGACCGTGTATCCGTGAGCGTAGAGTCTAGCATCTTCTCTACATAATACGCTCACAAAATGAGACGGGCCTTGCTGGTATGTTTTCCATTTTTAAAACGAAATATTGTCTACTCTAAGCCACCGAAACGGCAAACAGGCGGTCCCTTGCGATACACAGCTCATATTACCTTCCCCGGGGCAGACAACGAGTTGCATGCATTCACCCATAGACGCCCGGTGCATCACTTCTCCTAAAATCCTTTCACAGTCATTAGTAATCCCCGTGTGTCGGGAGTGGTGGAGCGAAGAAAATAAATCCACCAAGAACTGCGGAAGCGAACGGAATCGTCGGAAAACAGAAATACAAACCAGACACACCACACTCGGGAAGCATATTTACGCATCATCGCGAAGGGGAAAGGGGGAGAAGTTTTCTCTCCGGCCTTATCTGCAGCCACCCGCCGCTTCCCGGCGTGTGTCATCGTATCGTAACCACCACCCGAGGGCAACACCGAAAAAACAGTGGGAAAGTGCAGTCAGTTATTATTCATGGTTCGTCTGACGTCTTCATCGACCGGCAACCCGGCCTGCAGTCTATATAGCAGAAGCCGGGGGCTGGCTGTCCTACCTTTAGTGCTCTGTTTTTCGAAATTTTCGTGAGGTTTTGATAAATCATCCCGCAGTATTAACACGCCACGCACAGCGGCCGACAGTTGAGGCCTCGAGCATGGGCTGGGATGGAGAAAAAAAACCAAAAATCACTCCACTAAGCCGCTTAAAGCCACTGCGAGTAGGAGAGACCGTTCGTACCAGATGGGTTTGGTGCCTGCTTCCTTCTCTTTGATATCTTAATGCACAAATGACCCGCGACCGATTTCTCCGTCACGTGTTGCCCCGCAGGGTCATCCAGCTTACATGTGATAGCAATTAGGCGCCGGGGAAAAAAGTGCTTTATGTTGCCTACGACCGAAACATGCGGTTGGCACGCGAACGAACCGAAAACATAAGAGCCACTCACCCAAAAAGACACAACCCGGTCGCTCTTCAATCCCGCGTGTTCCTTCTCCATAAACCGTACGTGTGTCTGGCGTATTTATGGGTAGAACATAAATGACTTACATGAGAAGGTGGGCTGATAGTTTACATCAAGCACTACATACACACACCGACATAATGGTGCAGTGTGCATCCACGAGCGAAGGAAAATAAGGATTGGTTCCAAACATTCTATTAGGCAAATGAGTGTGTCCGCTTATGAGATAAATGGGTACGGTTTCTGTTTTTTTTTTAATTTAATTTATGTTTCAAAGTCATGTAATGCAGACGTGTGGGAAGGATGAGGAACGATTCTTCAAGTAGTTAAATGACTTCTTACAATTTTTAATTGCCAAAACAGTTTTGCGGAACAATCGCATTTCTGGTCCTTATTTTAGGTCTTTTTATGAGATTTTGTTTACCTTCTTCATGCAATTTGAAAATTTTCTTGTTATCTAGTAAAAAATCTTCATTTATGCTACATCTATCTAATATCCTCTCTCCACATCTAGCGGTATGTCTAGTTGGTTCTGAAATAGCTCTCCACCGCATTCATGCACACATTACTCATACCATAAATATTAAACGGGTCTTCAAAACACTTCTTTTAACACTTTTAACTGATCTCATAAATATCGTATCATGTCGCGCTGCCCATTGAATAGGTCAGCGGTGTACTATTCACGCCCCGGCTCAATAGCGCTTCATCTTTGCCGCGGTCGCTAGGTAAAACGGAAATATTACAGCTCCTATCCCTTCTCTTCGCTTAATGACCATTTGCTTCACTCACCCAGCCCAACCGCCGTACGCGACAGAAGAAGAAGAAAAACCAAAACCACAAAAATAAAAACCTAAACATCACTGCCCCACCTTCCGCCTCCAGGGAACCGGGGAGCAGGCACAATGCACGGTGTTGCAGTTGAAAGAGTTGAAAGAAGAGCAGACAAGCAGAAGAAAGGGCAACATTTTAAACGATACCTAGACGATAGAGATGCTTACAAAAGCATCCCGGGACCACAGCAAAAGGGCCGACCGTGGATTGTTGCACATAAATATGGAACAAAAGTGTAATAAGATGTAAACAACAGCCCACCGTAGAAGTGTTCCCTTTGGGACCCGGGCGCTCATCATTTTCCCGGTGGCAAACGTTTCTCCTGCTGCACATATCGGGTGTGTGTGAGTGTGTGTGGGTAGCAACCGGCCAGGGTCATGTATGGCACGTGCTGTCGGCCTGGGAATGTGCTTAGCAGTGTAGCATAATAATTGGTGGCATCGATGGTGGCGACCGCCGACGCCAAAGACCAGACAAAGTAGAAACTGGCAACGGGCGGCCGCCCGCAGTTACTATATGGACGATCAACTCTCTCTCCCTCCATGGGAGTTTGCTCGCTTTGTTTCTAGCTTTCCGTTCGACTGTCCATTCAAATTATTTCCTCATCATCTGACGGGTTCGAGCCGATGTGTGCGGGTGTGGGTGACACACATCATAAGACACTTGACTGCACGCCAGTTTCCGGTGGATGGGAGGGATGATTCGGACGTGGTCGTGGCGAGATTGGGCGAGTGAGTGTCGTTCGCTCGGGGTCAGTATTTACTTTCCAGATGAAATATTATTTACACGACATGCCAGAGAAGGAAAGAGATTGAGAGGAAGGCTAGAGGGAATGCTATAAATAGTGGATTTTATGTCGAGCACTGACAGATTGGTGTGGATCATATTCTCCTTCGACGTAATTGCCTATTTGTTTTTTTTTTTGTTTTTATTTCAAAAATCATTCCAACTCATTTGAATTTCAACAGACGAATTATTAAACAAACACTGCATCCCCAAAAGACTAGGTACAACACATTAAAATGAGGCAAATCGATAAACATATCCCGATAAGTATCCAAAAATGAAGTAACTGATGGCAAAAACAAATTTGCCAACGGCGATTGAAGCTATCTAAACCGCACATCTGACAAGCGGATTATCTGTCTTCGCGCAGACGCGTCCTCAAGTAGGGTACAGATATCGACAAAACGGCAGTCCCGTTCAACGCGCCACATTTGATGTGTTGACTCTGCAAAAATCACCACAAACCGCAAAAACCCTGTCCCCCCAAACAACCTTCATCAGCTCCGGGTATGTACTTAATTTGTAGCAATATGTAAACATAACAGATCGAGACCGGACCTCAACTCTCCCTACCAACACGATTGATTCAATCAGATCCATCGCCGATAGTGTCAACTGTATCTTTCATCATACGACAGGTGATGAAGCCGGGTGTGCAAGGTGTTGGCTGATCGGCGATAGTGTCGACGTCAGGTTGTTAAGCCCAGCGTTCGCTTCGCTAATGGGTTTACACAAACACACTCACACACCACCGGACAGCGTTACAGAAAATGCATGTTTTGCAATGTTTTGATTATGGTTTACATGGGATTTTTTTGATTATTTTTTGAGCCGCTCAAATCGTATCAATTTGTATTCTTTAATGAGTATTCAGTTGAGTGAGTTGATGTTTGATTTGCGATTTACGATGATTGGTGCACGGGAATTACCAGTGGAACTATTATATCAAGTAGGATAATTTAAAAGTTCAACTAACAGAAATTTAAATAAAATCATTGCATGGAATTTGAAGTATCTCAATCCGGTGGTTTATCAGAAGTCTCTGGCCCAAGTTCAAATTCAAAAGTCATTGCTTCGCATATGACGGCAATGAGGGGCATTTTGCCGTTTCCTTTAGCTAATGCGAACTTTAAATCTTAATTTTCACCAACAAAATATACAAAACTTCAATAGCTTTCGATCATTGGGGCTTGGTTTAAGTCTCCAAAAATCAACAGATTCGATAAAAACAGTTACAATATTTAACTGTTTATTACAAACCTTTACAAAGTCATCGCGGGCCTTTGTTAGGACAACCCTAATCCAATCGAATGTTTGAGTAATATAAGGATGTAATCAGGTATTTCTAACAATACATTAATACTGTATTCTACGGTATTCATTCTAAATGTCATACCGATTAGCTCTTCATTTAAACATGACGGCATGATCATTGAAGGATATTTACTCAGAACTTCCTGGTCGCTACTGAAGCCTAATTCCGTGAGCGAAGAAAGAGAGCTTAAAATTTTGGTTAATAATATGCAAAATCTTTAATCAGCTCAATTTGATCACCTCACCCTTTTTTTCTAAAGTCCAAAAATGCCAACTAAAAAAACGGATGACTTCAATGAGATAATCCTTATGGTCCGAAGATGCTAAGGGATTTTTAACATTATATCATGATCAACTCGTAGGATTTCGACCCTTTCATAATAATTCTTAAGCTAAGCATCTTGAGCAACTAAGGTGGTATATGATCATAAATAACTAAATAGAAATCATAGCGATTGATGTCATAAAGATGAAAATGTCATATAGGCACTCATTGAAGTTATCTTGTCAAGCACTCTTAAATAATTAATAACATTCAAGACACAACTTCCAACACACTCCCCTATCTTCAAAAAGGAATACACCCGTTATACATGTCTTGCCTTTTACCTGTGAAAAGGGACAGAAAGTACCTTCCAAGTTACTGCCATTCTAATTACCATTACTCGCATTACACCGTCTTCCCGCGACGTGTAAATAACAATCATCCCAATGGGTTCACTACGTCCGTCCGTGCCAGAAGATGTCGTTGTCCAGGAAACGGAATTGATTCCAATAAATGTAATTAATAAAAAGAGGCATTGCGCGCTTAATCGCACGTTCCGGAAGCATAAAAGCCAACCAGTGTAGTACCCCTCACCATCGGAGTGTACTCTCCGGGGAGAACACATTTCCAAAAAAGGAATCTTGCAAGCAGCGATGGAGAAGCCAATTCCGTAAGTCGGCTTTACCAACCAACCGAATAACAAAAGAAAACTCCATTAGTGTAATTAAATTCCATGCAAATATTACAACCATTGCTAATGTTTTTCGAACGGCACCACGGTCTCCCAACGTGCCTCGGGTCCGTGGTGATCGGTGGCACTCACTCATTGGCCCGAGTGCGCCCGGCACACACGCACACACAATCGGACCATAATTCACTCCACTCTCGCTAATGCTTACGCTATTCTTCGCCAGCACGGTCCTCTGCTGCCGGATCGAAGCATTCAAATATGGATCTGGTCGTTTTATGCTGCGCTACGCTGGGCAGGCACAGGCTGGACGAGCTTGGTGTTTGCGAGGCGGGCGCACACTATTTGCTAACTAGCATATTAAGCATTTCAATAGTTTTAGCTCGTTGGACGACCGGCAGCAGCATCCACAGCGGTGCTCTTGGTGATCGAACAGCTAGTCAAGCTTTTTGATTTATATTTGTCGGCTCTCGTCGGTTGACTGCGCTGGTGATCGTGGTGGATGGCCATGAGCTGAATTACAACACATCGTAACGTTTTTCATGCTGTTATGTTTTGCTTTTAATACAGTTGGAAAGGAGCTTTATGCTTGCTAAAGACCCATGCTGATGTCATTAAGCTTTAGTGCGTGTTTATCGCCATCTTATGAAATAAGACATAACTGTCTAAAGTGCACACACACACACACGCTCCAAGCTGTAATAGATGAGCTAAGGACATAACTCACATTAACAAAATCCTGTTCATAAACTATATCTCTTGGTATTAAATGATATAAAAATGAGTCCTCCAGTAACCACAATACAATTCTCCCCTAAACCTCCAGAGTTTCGCGCCACCACCCACCCCGACAGGCACAAAAGGCACATAATAACTTACAGCCAAAGCAAACAGCCATAAGGTGAAAGACCGAAGTGCGTCTGGAAGAACAAAAGTTTACGAACAACCATTTTTCATTCAAAAAACTTTTCCCGCTTACTTCGGTTTGGAGTGCAGTCATAAAAATCTTCCCTTCCCAACAGGGCAGACACGCCTAAGCACCCGACCGGGTGGCATCTTCAGGCAACGGGTACAGAAAATGGCTTCAATGTACGTCACACATTTCTTATTTATTTCAAGCATTTACACAGAAAGTCACGCATCAACGTTTGTGCCCTGTAGAAGCTGCATGAAATATGCTTATTGCGCAGATGGAATAAATACAATTTATAAGCGAATTCTGTTACACACCAGTTACGCCATTTAATTAAGAAAGCTCTTCTACATCATGCTAGAAAACGTAGAAACATTTGCGAATGCAAGCTCCTTCACAAATTGACGTACGATTGCAGCGCACCTCGCAAACACACAGCAAGGGGTTAATTTGTTTAATTTTCACATACTCACTGTTGTCTAGCGCTTCACTAACGGTCGGTAAAAAAAATCCCCCATTGCTATTTCAGCGTAGTGCATAGCTCCATACTCTTTTCCTTACATTTTTGCTCAGCCGTTTTTCCACTTGTGCAGCGACAAATATGCACAGCGTGGCAAACATACCGAGACGAATCTCATCTTCTCCCGCACTCAACAACACACACACAAGGGGGGAAAAAACAGACGGAAAACGCGTTAGCCGACTCGCAGGTCTCGGTTCCGGCACTCCGCGCCTCCAGCCTGCCATACAGTAGTATACCGCCGTTACAGGGACGCGCGCGCACAAAGACACAGCGAAACGGTAATAATAATTTTATCTCCTCTCCAGGAAATGTAAATAAAATTATGCATTTGAAATCAGTGTAAATATTATGATTTCAGAGCAGCAGCAGCAGCATCATCCGTCGACATCGGTCGGTGCTGTATGGACGCGGTCTTCCTATCTTCTCTCGGTTCTGAGTGTTCACTACCCTCGCGATGTACCCCAGGAGGACTCACTGGCTTAAGAGCGTGCATGCAGTAGGAGTGTACGGAACACAGCGGCATCTGCTGCCGCTGCAACATTACGAAAGCGTTTTCTCGCTTCGGTACGATCAATCTCTGCGCAAAGGGTACAAACAAATGCACTGGAATATGATTCATATGCAAATGCACCACACAATCACACCACTCACAATTGCAACAATCGTGAGCAGCAGGTACGAGCCAAAACAGTGTAAAACCCCCGACGCTTGTGTTGGCAATTACACAAATATTGATCTTCGATTCGACTGCCGCGATTGATTCAGTCATCCATCAGTGATCAGTGACGTGCGGCAGTTAAGACGGGAGGCTTTAGCGGCTTACCCGCGAACTGCGACTGCCGAGCAAGTGCATCTCGTTAAGTTCGCGAATTGACCATGATGCGGTAAACGCAATCGAATGGAGAGGTTATAGAAGCCCTTTACTGGAAGATTGCCGCAGGATAAATCAATTTTACATCGTTGATTGCACGTGCATTTTTACCATTAACCATACGATTTTACGTTGAAAGATAGATTTTTGTTTCGAAACGATTTTTTTTTGTAGGAAAAGAACGTCTAAATGTTACGAATATTTTTTTAAATCGTTTAAACAAAAATAAGAACACGATAATATTTAGAAAAGATCCTACAATCAAATTTCACGATAAGAGCATTAATATTGTAAAAAAGTGTTAGTATACAATCTTTGTTTCAATTATAATATAATATTTTTGATAGAGTTAATATAATCGGACAGTCTTAATAAATTGATAGACAGCCATGTAAGGGCAGTCCAAAAAATATTTAAAAAAAAAGATCAAACAATTTGGAAAAGTAAGTAAAAATTAAACTTACACAACTCTCATTTGCCAGATGTAAAGGAAACATAATTTACAATAATGACCCGTTTTCTATTACAAGATTGTAAGCTGAAATGTCCGACTATCAGAGGGACAATATTTATCATCTGGGTTGTATTCATTTGACATTTACGTTCCGCCATATTGAATTAAACCATATGTGCACAAACTAAAGTTGCACTTTTTACATGATTTCAGCCGCCAACTACCAAAATTCATATAAAAGCTAGTATCATAGAACTCCCCATTAGTGGTTTTTTTTTAATTTGCTTATTTTTGCCAATTTACTAAGATATTATTTGAACACATTACACATTCAAATTTATTCAAATTATCAGTTACAAGAGCATTTGTTCAGCTCTAGTTAAGCTGCTACTTACCTTGTTCAACAGATGCATCATAAATAATTCAGATAAGCTAAAAAAAACAACACCATCAAACACGTTTCATGCAAACTCATATAGTTTACATTTCATCGCACATTCAATACACCGAATAAACATGATCCAACTTGGCCCATTCGCGTCACACCATCGACATATCCAATTTACAAACCAACATGTCGTGGTGCTGGGTAAATCAACATCATTATCAACAAGTCTAAACAACCCGTCAAAATATGTCAATTCATTTCATCTACTCTCTGTGCCGGCAAAATGAACCCAACCAAAAAAAAAAAGAAACACAAAAAAAGGAAAAACCCAATTCCGTGACATTCTCAAGCCACTCTCGTCGGAAGGAATAGGGGGCAGCATTCGGCGAACCATTTCGCCCGGTGGCAATCGTATTATGTAATTCCTGTCATCCGTGGCAGCGGCGGCGGGTTAACTCTTCCACCACCACTCGGTTCGGTTCGGTTGCAATTTCTCAATTTCCGTTGTCAAAGTTTGAATCTTTCCGAATGCCCGATTTTGCCGTTCTTGTCTCCTTCCTTTCTTTTCTCGCTCCGTTTTCGATATCGATTTTTTGAAGGAAGAATCAACCCAAAAAAAAGTTCTTATTTTGCTCGCCTCAAAAGCTGCACAGCGCGATGATGGAAAAAAGGGGGATTGCGATGGAGCGTGAAAAAGAAAATTCGGATTCGCAAGGACGGACTAGTACAGGATGGCCACCTTGTGCCGGGTTTCTGTGATCTGTGTGCTCGAATCCGTGCGAATCAAAGTTTGCCGTTCCGGGGGCCACCCGAAAGGATAATATCAAGCAGTCAGCAGTATGGGCCCGAGGGCAAATAGGAAGCGTCTTTCCGCTACTCCCTTCTCTTATCCACTTCATTCCACTTTTTGCTTCATTCAATCCTTCTTTTTGTCCCAAAAAAAAAACCCGTTGACAAGATGTAGCACATTCTACAGAGGCGAAGCGAAACAACCCTCAAGGCAGAAGATCAACCCTGTTTGTGGCATCGCACAGGACATGCTGTTTTATTACGTCGGTGTCATACGGTGTGGATCCTGGCAGCTATTTCATTCCCAGGATTACCCCCGACACGGGCCCGCCCCTGTTGTGCTGTGGGAGAAGCAAACAAAAGCGTGCAATATTTTACCATCCACACGATCATCAGGCACGTGCATGCTGGTCATTGTTTGTGGTTCTATTTTGCTTCACTTATCCTTACCCACCACCACCAGCCGTCAGGCTACAGTGAATGAATGAAAAGCTGATTTTTTCTTTAAATATTTTGACAGCATTTTATGAACTCAATCATCGCAAAAGCTGCTCGTCGCCAAATGGAAGTCAACCCCCGGTGCTTGGAGATAAATCAGATAGAGCGTTCTGGTTTAAAGTTCTGATTTCAGTTCACTCACCGCCAGGGCGACGACAAAGAAACATTGCTTCACATATATCCCTCGAAATAATATCCGGCAGATGAAATGTGCATGTGGCCCTTCGCTTGGCGTAATTTATTCGAAGCTTGTCCGAGGCGAAAACTCATAACATCTTTATTCAAAAAAACCTCCCCCTCGCATATCGCATTGATCTTCTGTCCAAAAGCTTCTCACGAGCAACTGCAATGGCTCATTTTATTACCACATTCATTTCACCAAGATAATCTTCAGAGCGAGCGAGCGACTTGCGAGTTGTTTTTGAAAGTGAAGCCAGTGCCCGTCCGGATGGAGCGCCGGTGTGTCACCATTTTGTCCCCGAGATCATGGCCACGTGTGCATGTGCATAAAGATGATCATTTAATCGGTACGCCGTCTCCATGGCTGCTGCTTATGGCTTCATTGTAAATGCATCCGAGAGCGCCAGTCAGGCGAACGTTGACTCACACCATACCGGCTAGGGGCGATGCGTTGCGATACGACCACCGTTACCATGGAGCTTTCTCACATGCCAATCGATTCTGTTCTTATAGCCGTTCTGCGCTTTAGCTTTGCTACAGTGTCATCCTGCTCGTGTGTATGTGCTGTTGTTTATCAGCACTAGCGCTATGGTACGACAAACTGGTGATCCTGTGAGTGCATTAATTTCTACTCTCTCCCCTCCCTTTCCAGTTTGCATTTATGAGCGACAATGAAGGGGTATAGATTAATGGTGCTCGCTTTGGGAGTGAGAAGACGCTGGATGCATTATTGCCATCAGACAAGAAGCTCGCCTTTGTTATCTTGATGGGGTGTGCAAAGCAGACGAAGCATGTTTCCGTTGCTTCAGACAGGGGAAAAATATATGGCGAGATAGGACAAATACACATTTTTCATAGCGAATTATTAATTAATATTGAAAGATTATATCGCAAAATGTTGCTTTTCCAACATTCAACAAAATTTAAAAAAAATATTGTGGCCCTTCACGATTCTAATAAGCTTTTTTATATGGAGTTTGACAGTTGGAGACTGAAATCATGTAAACACTCCATACAATACCACACACAAAACTAGCCTGCGATTTTCAGCCTAGATTATTTAAGCCTCAAAGCTAGCATTAGATTCGAGTACCTGCTCGAAAAATGGCAAAACAAGGTGATGTGTATGTAGACCAAGTGGTCTCATAGCATGTTTTTTGTAACCAAATTCAAACATCACTTTTTGACAGGACGGATGAAAACTTTTCCTCAAACAGGCTTTCTGGTAGCTTGACGAATACACAAAACATTCTTAAAATCTTCATTTAGAAGAAGAAGCGATAAAAATCAGCCTTCTCAATACATACACCTTGGGATAAGTCCACCTGTATACTATACCCTCCTTAATAGCTGCTCGAAAACTGATATACAATGCAAACACGTACGATCTAAAAACGGAAAGGGGCCCATTATTGGATTTTAATTTCAGTAACATCTCAAGTTAACCAGGTGAAATTTTTATCCTTATTTCCTTTCTTCTAGAATCAAAAATAGCAAACTTGAAACATGTTTTTATCTAAAAAGATTGACATACGATAAAAAAAGAAGATAAATGCAATCCAAAAAGTAAAATATTAGCTATACACATGAACTATAAAAAGAATAAGATATTAATTTCTTCTTCATAATTCATCTGAAATATTCCATCTATTAGATTTGAGTTTTATTTCTTCCCACAACTCACAGGACAACATCACAATAAATTACTCCTTTTAATTCGACCACATCGCGCCACAACCGGAAGCGAGTCCTCGGTACAAGGTGCACACTTTGGGTTGCGTAGGCGAGAGCTGCCGCTACTGCCAGATCTGCTACACATCACTCGTGACGTGTGTAATGTATTGGACGACCGGTGTCGATTGCAAAAGACAACCTTCCTTCCACCAGTAAAAAGTTGGAAGATTAACTGTTCACATTAATCAATCAATTAAAGGAACATGCTTCTCCCGGTGCGGTTAAATGTGTTTGTGTGTGTGTGCGTGTGTGCCCTTCCACCAACCCAAGACGAACGATGTAAAGTCTTCGCTAGTGTGTATGGCTACTACAGGATTGAAATGATAAATATTGCCATTTAAATCCGAACAACTGGGGTGAAGGAGAACTTCCGTTTCTTCGTGCTGGGGAGCACGTTTTCTGAGACTATTTATCAAAACGTAAAAGGGATTTAATAGTGCTAAGGCTGTTGCATGGGAGGTAATACGTATTGTACACACAGAGAGAGAGACATTTTAAACTTGCTGTGAGGTGTGATATTTTGCAAATGAGGTTTATTTCTTCTGTTTAAAATACAAACAGCTTAAGATTAACCAAGTGTCAGCAGATTACTTGACACTCCTTAAAAAACATGCGACGCATTTCTTGTGTGTGTTTCCTACAGTGCATACATACAAACATGGGCAGCACATGAACAGCCAAAAAAAAATCCGATTTATTCCCTTTAAGCTGGCAAAAAGTTGTTCCACTTTTAGCTACCGTTATCTTGCGATTACAACTTTTTGTTTCAATTCCCTTCCGTCTACCGTTTGCGTTTGCACGCCCCATTTAACGTCCAGTAATCGAACGACGAGCAGCTGTTTTTTTTAAAGCATTTTTCGCTTCGTTGACGTTCATTAGTGGTGCTTCAGGGGATGACATCTTAATTTTATCATCGCCTTAAGATGTTATTATTTCGCCGGCTAGTCACTTTTTTGTTAAGGACCACTTTTAAGATTTGGCAGCTTGCGGCAGTCTTCCTTTCCAGTGTGGTACATGTCGTGCTTTTTTTTAAGGACAGCGACCTTACCGTTTGACCAGTTTGTCCAAACTTGGACAGCTTAGAAGAGATTACGCCACTTTGCACGACACATTAACACCGACTGGCTTTGACATTGTTTTTTTTTTGTGGAAGCTATTGCAGAACTGTTTGTGAGCGTCATGCAGTTTCGGGTGGCCGGGAATTCCGCGTTGCGAATGTGCCACATTCGAGAGTTGATTAGGGTAGGGGATTGAAAATACCGTTTGGATTTTAATATCGCCTCAGCGAACTCACTTAGCGCCCCCAAAACCACAGCTTCCAAGGAGAGAGGGAGAGAGGGAGCGCGCAACAAAGGTGTCATTGCGGTAAATGGAGTGGAATTTCTGCCAAGATCTCGAGTCATCATACACACACGTACGTTCGAGCAGTTCAAGTGGCCCCCAGAGGCGTTTCAGAGTGAAGATTTTGGCTTCAGGTTATAACGTGCCAAATTGACTCTCAAGAGTTCAATGCGAACTGTCGAGGTCGGAAACATTGGAGCAAGTCTGGGTGCTTTGGAACGAGCATAGCTGGGTAGCGGCGGTGCAATATCGGATTTGTGGCAAAGTATCTGTTTACCATTGTCCAGCGCTTTGGAGAAAGGGAGGAGGCGCGATATGGAGTTGGATAGGAATTCGTACTCATAAAAGGAGCGTTATCTAATCTCGCTTTATAAGGAGAATTGCTTGCGAGCGTTTGTTTTGTCTCAACAGTTCAAGGCTAGGTGGGACAATAACGTCTCTTGAGTGCTATTTCACATTGAACTTTTACCTCCTTCGGGTTACGTTTGAAGGGTTACCGATATTATGACACCGATAGCATCTCTTTATTGCAATTGGCGATTGGGCGAAGATGGATAGCAGTCGTTATGCTTCTTAAAGGTGGAGTTTTGAAGATGAAGTCTTTTGCAACCGTTATTTAAACATTAAGTAGTATTAGAAGATACATTATTGCTAATAATAAAAAGATAATATCTGTAGCATTGCTCAACAACTTCATTGTCGCTTTGTGTCATCATGTCTATCCGTCAGAGCATTTCAAATCATGCCTTCTTGCTAAACACAGTGCCTGTCAATGTCTCGGTCACCAAATTGTGTCACTCTTGCTAAACCAATTCCAATCAAACTATGAAAATAATTCCATTAAACAACCAATTTCATTTCCCATTGAGTGACAAATGGTCCATTTTAAATTGCCATGCTTGTGGAACCGAAAATGGAACGTTATCCCTTACCAGTTTGCCATCGACACGGTCTATCCCATTGTTTGTGCCCACGTGGCTCATCTAAACTAGCTATTATGGACACCAATAGCCCTAGAAACCGTTCCCCAAAAATCCGACACTTTTACCACAGAGGGAAACTGTTTTACCCTTACAAACGAAAGCCAAGAAAATGCGCCCGAGCACCCTTTTTGCTCAGACCCGAACAGACAGCCACTCCGGCCGTTGAAGCGTGTCAATTTCTTCAGCTCATTAAAATGCCGTTTAAACGACACTAATTAACTTTAGCTCCGGTACGTACGAAGATGGCAAATCATACCCCACCGTGGTGCTTCCAGCTTCAGCAGACAGAATGACAGGTGCCGAGAAAAACGTACAGAACATGCTTTTGGTAAAGAAAAAAAAAAGTGTCTCACCCAAGCCCGGAAATGCGTCCCCCCGACGCAATGTTTAGTCAGTCGAAGTGCGCCACCGTTGACGACTTAATTCAATTAGCCGCTATCACATTTTGATGGCGAAATTAATTGCAAATTGCGAGCTTTCCATCAGTGAAATGTGTCTCCTCATACCCGAAAAACTCTGCTCCAGGGCCGTCGGCTGCCGTTGGTGCTGTGATGGCAAAGTGTTCTGTTTACGGCGCCTGTTGTCACGCTGGAACCCGAACAGACACACCGCGCACTGGCGCTGGAGCAAATGGGAATGGGGAAAGGTACGGAAGAAACCGTACCGATCCTTTGCTGATCAAATGCTTCGAATTGCTTTTCATCCCATGCCGGGAAGCTAAAAAGGATGCTGATTTCCCATTGTACGCCCACCCCCAGGTTGCGGACGGAGGCTTCGGTCCAGCTACAGGTTTTAGGAGCGAGAGTGGAAATCGACCGGAGTGAAATTTTCAATTTCCGCCCATAATTACGTTTTCCCAGGTGCCGGTACCTCACCCGGTACAGCCGATGCGTTTCCAGTGTCCCCAATCAAGCCAACTGTTTCCTGCCCCTTCCAACCTTCCCCTCAAAAAAAGCCCCAACATCCCGCCATCTTCATCCGCCCAGTGGGGACGGAAAATGAGAAAATAAAATAAATCTAAACCACGGCGGAAGTACCCCAAGTGCCAGCCGCCAGTAATGGGAAAGTGATTGCCCCGAGGTACCAACACTTTTTGCGCTTGGCCAATATTTTTGGGGGATGTGGAGGAGACGGGCCGCAGCTTTTCATTCGCTAATTTTACGGACCAGCTCGTCGGGTTATCAAAAGCGCGGTTGGCACCGTGTTGGTGGTCGTTAAATTTTATCTCCAATTCGATTTCATTAGGTAAGTGGGGTTTTTGTTGTTGTTGAAGTGGCAAACGGGGCCCAATTTCGCTTGCGTCCGTTGTCAGGAAATCGTACGAAATCGAAATCAGTCGATTAAATCTTTATTAGACGAAAGCTCCATTCACCACTTCAGACCGATAGGGGCGTGTTTTGATGGCATTATTCGAATAATAAAAATTCGATTTTTACATTTCGACAAATCACGGCATCTCCCCATCATTAACCCAGTAATAATATTCAATTCATACAAACGCAATTCGAATAATGAACATTTGTCACGGAAATTAAGCGGATAGAAATAAGCTTCGTACAGAAATAAGGCGGTGCTTCAATAACTCATAATATACATTATTGTTAAAATAATTTTAATAAAAGTAATTGTGCTGAAATTAATAATATCAACGAATATCAACGTCATCTACGAAAAAATTCAAATCTAGAATATATTTTTCATAAATATAAAAAAATAAAATAGTATTCGATTAAGTCACATGCACCCACATGAACTGCAATAAACTACAATAAATTATGTGCACGAAAAGCACTCTCTCAAACCAATCGAAACACACACACACACAATTTGTGACCCTTGATCTAGTATTAATGAATGAAAATAGAAGTTAATAACAAACCCACGATCATCCCTAGCGCGCCAGTGTAGTTGCCCCTGGTTGCGGCAACCGCGAATCGATTTTGCCAACAAACGAACCACAAATCCCCAACAGGACGCAACAGGACGGTCATCATCCATCGACCACGATGGCTATGACGAGGACCCACGACAACTCGCAGGCAGCATTCGCACACGCTGAAATTGGTCAATATTGACCGTGGGTAGCGCACTGAATGCTGTTTGCCAACTGCAGTCGGCACACTCACGACAGTAATAACACGCCGTCATACCGCGCTTGAGAGTTGCAATGTGTCGTCCACGCTGGGATGCGACACTACAGCAAAACCCCAGACCCGGCTGCGCATCGGCGATGTTGATCCGTCGTCTAATTACGGTTGGATTCAACGGCTTGTAAAACGCTATCGGGACGATGGATGCGTCCCGATGTGTTTATGCTTCCGATAGATTTCCGGAATCGCCCGGTGTGTGCATTGACGCATAATGATGACTACGACGCACGGGCTGTGCAGGCTGGGTGAATTGGTTAGGTTTGAGACTGCACTGTGTTTGGTGTGGCCGTTGTTGGCTACATCATCCGGTACAGCGACCGTTCGTTTGGGGAGGTGAAATTGCAATTATATCAAGTCCCACTCCCTTCCCTTTCGACTATTTTGGATTGACTTTGGATATAGCCACGATTGCACTACGCACGCCGCTTTACGACCTGCTGCTGCTGCCGCTGCTGCGTAACGCTTTTGTAGCATGGCTAAATAATCAATAATTAAGTGATGTCAAGTGGAGTTGCAAGCGTCCTGGAAAGCACCCAGGCGGTCCTATTTGGTAGCAGAACCGATCCATAGGCCCTGCCAGGGTACAGATGTTTAATTGATGAGCATGGATTATGGGTTTTGATGGGCGCGTCATTTAATTACTGAATTTAAATATCGAACGAACGAGCGAGCGAAAGAGAGAACGATCTAGCGGTACGAGAGATTCATTTGCGTGGACTAATTGGGAAATGATGCGTAGCATCAGTAATTCTAAATTTGGTCCTTAACTAAAGGGGGACATTAAGCATCAAATTTGCAAATCAAAGATAATGCAACATCACACACACACAGGCAGCGTGACATTTGCTAGACAAGAGATTACAACCGACATTAAGCTAGACAGACACGCTCGATTGTTCAACCTTCAACGGCGGCAAGTGAGAGTGTCACAATCGGAAAGCAAGGTCAAAGACAGTCCCGATAAACCAGGAATTGAAAGCAAAATCCCAACTAATATACCTTTCTACAATACAACATCTCCACCGCCAACTCGTCACGATTCTCCCTCCGGTGCATACCACGCATGGTGGTGCTGCATCGTGTCAGCAAATCGCCATCAACGGCTTATCCGTGTTATCCAACGCGTTTTATCGCTGACTTTTGCCGCGCGTGCTGTGCAGCCCACAGCACATAATCTATTTTATCTCCCTCGCCGCCATCGTCGCACCATCGCGAGATATTCCATCGATTCCCACATCCAAATGGATCAGACACACGGCACAAAAGGCGACGATTTACATTCTCACATTTTTCCCGATGGTTATCGAACGCGTTTTGCCTCCTCCTCCTCGTTTTTTTTTCTTTTTACTTGCTCCCTTTTCCGTCTCCATGCTCTTCTGCTTCTGTCCCGTCTCTTCAGGGCCGCGGTGATGGCGGCTAATCCCTTGTTGAAACGATAATAATCAATATTCACCATGGCATTGGAGCTGTCAAGAAGATATCAAGTTTCGACACGGGACCTCGAGACGATCCCTTCGTGCCCCGCCAACCGAGATGCTGATGGGGGTTTCTACTTCTTCTTTTTTATCTCCTCCATTCTCGGCTCCCTCCCGAGGCTCTTCTGGATCTTGGCTTTGGAACGATTTGTGGGTCACCTTTCAACGGGGCTGAATAGTTTGGAATGGAATCTGTCACTCTTCCATCGTCCACCGTTTTTTTTATTTTTTTACCAAGCAGCGAACACGACGCTGTTTGACAGGTTGGGTTCACATTTTTGCCGGGTCTGTCGGGGGGTCTGGTCTGTTTGTCTGTTAAAAACCACTTTTACTTTCCGTCTCATTACGTGCTGTATCGAATGCTGTGTTATTCAATGGAACAACTCATTAGTTGGATTGGATTTTGGGGGTTTAGTTTTAATGTAGTTCCAAAAACGTAAATGAAGATTAAAGATATGTTCAATCTCTGCATCTCACATATATTAATGCCAATGATAACCCAACAACAAAACCTTTTATGCTTCCGAAAACATTTTCTTTAATTTCATTTCAATCGCCTGCATGATTGCGAATAAACAAAAACTCATAAAATAAAATATGTAAATAAATATGCGAAGCAGCTTATTTTTCATTTAAACAAACAATTTAACGTCCACACAAAAACGTTGAACTAAGTTCATCTCCTCCCGCGTACATCCAGCTAACCTTAAAAGGGGAATTTTATTCCTAATTTACACATTCATACTGCCGACCGACCACCCCGAATCGATGCGCCCATTTCAACAAGTTTTCTAATTAAAGCACAAATACATGACAGCACTAACACAACTGCTTCTCGCTGGTCCTAACCCAAAAGTACCGAAGAACAAAGCCAGCCTCGCCTCGTTGTAACATTACACGCTCCCCGGCCATGGGCCATAAAAACGCTTCAAAGCTCTTCCGTCTTCACGCAAACGCTCGTTTCAGCCGGCTACAGCCCGCATTTTCGATGACCGGGTTTTTTTTTTGGGCGAGCAACCATCTGAAGAGAACCATCTGCTTACCCCCACTCAGACAGCCCACAAGTGGAGTGGTAACACCGAGTGGGCGGTGTTGTGGGATGGGTTGAAAAAGTGATATTTTAAAGTGTCCTCAAATATTCATGATGTGGAAGCTGGTAAGTAGCAGCCCAGGATCCAGGACGAAAACGGACTCGGCAACACAACACACACATACACACGGCAACCCATGGCTCGCCATCAATTTCACTCCCGTTACCCAATTCTGGCTTCCGTTTCATTTCCGGTGCCATCGTGTGGAAGTGAAAATGGGGTCGAAAAAAAAATGGACTCCCATCTGCACCGCGCTCTGTTCGGGGAGTTTGGATGTGTGTGTGTGTGTGTGTGTGTGTGTGTGTGTGTGTGTGTGTGTGTGTGTGTGTGTGTGTGTGTGCTAAAGCGGCTGAAAGAATACCATTTTCCAAACAAACACACGCTCACTTTTTTTCGCCCCGTGCCTTTCCAGTGAGATGGCACAGCGGAAATGCGGCAAAAAAAGTAAAAATGCCCCACGAGCCTTTTGCCACGTTCCGTCAGCCCGCTCCAACTGTCGCTGATGAAATGAAACAAATAGTAATCACCTCTTCCGAGAATTGGAATCCCACAGTTAAGTGATACATACGACCCAACCGACGGAACCTTTCCGTAAAACTATCAACCCAGCTCACACGCTGCAAGTGTGAAATGCAGGAACGAGAGAAAAGCGAGAAACACTCCCAAACCGCACGACTCATCGGTTTCACATGCACAGCAGGATATGTGTGCGCCAACACGGGCACCATAGTACATAGCAAGGACATGCTTTACACGCGCACTGACCGGAAAAATGGCAACCATGGTCCGCGTGGTGCTATCCCTCCCGCTGGCAGTGTGCGCACAGGAGAGAGTGAGCGAATTTTAAATAGCTTCATGTGAGGAAAAATGCCAACAAACTGCTCCAGAAAAGCGGCGGACGACACACCTCCCATGCTGCTGCTGTGCGACGAGCGAGCACGAGTAGAAAGTAAGATAAATGGAATCACTAAGGAAAGCATGACTCCTGTGTATAACGGAAGCTGTTAAACAGGGCACAGTGACAGCACATTCTTGCGCTTACGACAGCAGCCAAGAGTAAGGTGTCAAGCCGTGGCGCCATCGGGCCAGAACGCGCTACAGTTAATTTGATGTCCAATGGCGTCCCAGACAGCGGTTGAGACGGACGGACGACGGGGGACTACCATCTTTCCATTTTTAACGATGCAATGTAATCAAAACCTGTTGTTTGCTGTGTGCTGGCGCGGCGGGCGCTACATTCAGCAACTAATGCACCATTGATGGCAAACGTTGCAAAACACGTACTCTTTGCTGATTCAGGCGAGCCAGTTCAGACGATATTTTGCCACGGTGGGGTTTAGTTATGACACGTTAAAATCACTGCGTTACAATGTACACAAGAACAGGAGCTTATTGATATTAAAGGGTATTGATTAGTTTGCACCAAAAGAGATTTAAGGTTGTATAAATGGATAAACGATTATTGAGCGATGTTTTAAGTTAAGCATTCAACAATGTACATCGTTAAATGTAGTTTAAAAAATGATATTGAAATAATTTGCTAAACAACCCTGAAATATAAATCTATAACGTACATTGCAATGTGGTCTGATGTAGATTGTTTTAGCAAGGGATGTATAGCAAGGGATAATTGTTCTTAGAGCTTATCAGAATTAAAAATAAGATATCCAATTACAGGGTTTCATACGATTTATTGATTGGTTTCCATCAATGTTTGGTTGGTTCCCATAGTTTTTGCCGTTTTCCAGATTTTTTTAGTCCAATTGTATTGATATCCAATCGGAAGAAACCAATAAATTATGAGAATAAACCAATAATCTATGACCAATAAATCGTGGGAAACCCTGTATTCTATACGCTGTCTATAACCAGTGATCTCACTGTCGTGCAACGTATAAACGCATGGAACGACCTAGACCGTAAAGTGCTTTTAGGCCGTCAACAAGGACAAAGGGAGCCACCAAGGAGCAATTATGCCCAAATAAAGGTGGCAAGATGACGTGGAGGCTACCATCAAGACCAGGATAACAGATTGGCAGACCAAAGCCTGAGAGCATGAGCGCTTTCGGACACTCTTACAGCAGGCCAAGATCGCAAAGCGATTGTAGCACCAAATAAGTATGTTTATAGTTTCTGGGATACAAAGTTCCCGATTTGATGTGTTTTGGATATTCTTGTGTTTTATATTAGAACTACGCTGAGTCCTTCATGTTGAAAATGCTGACGTTATTAAAAATGCATATAAGATTACCGACAAATGTTTGATTATGAAGAAACTTAATAAAATGTATGACGCGTGGATTTTCATATTCATCCAATTTTGTCGTATTTAGGGATAGTTTGTTTGTTGCTGTAATGTAACTAGTTTGTTTTTAATTTCTTTTGCTTCAACTTATTAATGTAATAATATTTCCTATCCTTCTCGTTTCAAGCTACTAACCATGTGCTTATGACATCACGTGTTACATACACTAGCCCTGGTCGTCTAAACTAAAAATCAAACATTCGCACTTCTTCAACTCAAACTACTTCGTTTTCCGTTTATGCAAGATTCCACAAAACATCAACTTACTTGGCTGCGTTTTCAAAGCGAACCCATGGCACGTTTTTTACCACCGGATGCGGATATTTCATTTACATCAGTGAGCGGCAACTACCACACCGCTACTACTGCAACCGGAACCGGAGGTTTTCGTAATTAGATCCTTTTCAGCAAAAATCAACCAGCTCGAAACGTTCTTAAAGTTACAGAGGCACAACAAACTAACACAAAGAACATAGGGCGGAAAACATAACAAGCAAAAATTACAAACTTTTCACCAAACCACCAACCCTACCGGGTAGAGGGTACAGCTTTGCATCTTTATGCACGAAACAAGTTGACGCTGCACCAAAAAGCGTTTTTCTCGCGGTTCTATGGAAGTAAGAGAGAAAAAAACGGAATGCTGCTGTCCATCACATCCTCTGCTACCATCCAAAGACTACCTCCCCCCGGGCGGTATATTGGCCGCTGAACCGGTGGAAAGGATGTAGATGGAATTTCAAATTCGTTCCATTTGCTACAATGCTGCACGGGGGAGCAAAGCAAAAAAAAAGCAACACTATTTGCTCTCCGAGAACCATTCTGAGCGCGTAACTTCGCGAACGGAGCGAGCGCTCGCGCCCGCGTTCACTCTTTCCTGTCGTAATTTATCATTGCGTTGTAGAGAATTAATAAAATTGTGTTACTTTGCTAGTGCGCTACACTGCTCGGGTACCGTTCGGTAAGAATGATAAAGTTGCACCCAGCCGCCGGGAAAGCATCAAATCCGATTCCGTCTCAAATGACGGCAAAAGGAAGAGGAGGAGTTGGTAGTATTTTTCGACGTGCAAAAATTGAATCTCCTCAAATGATGCTTCCTTCAGGAAGAAGCTTTTGCTAGATGAAGATGACGGAAAGGGCATTTCCCGAGTGGTGTTGTTTTTCTTGGCACAATTTTTCCAACACCATACAAGATGGAAGAGCTTGATAGAGCGCCAGACCAGCAAGCAGCCAACGGCAGTCTGCAGTTTGCAATGCACATTGGAGGAATTTTAATAAACACAAGTAGCAAGGATGCCTTTTTCACCCATCTGCTGGATGGTGGTGATGATGATGATGAAGGCGATGAGAGATGGTACACATTTCCTTAGCTTTTCCTTAAGTAAACGATGTTATCGTTTAGATTATTTGCACTGCAACAAGCTGTGCAGGCAGACACTTGCTGACTAAAATATCCTCGAAGCATTCAAGTTATGAATTTTCCGTTTTCAATTGCAAACAGCTGAACATCCCAAAGAAAAATCCACTCACAGAAGTAGTGTTGGAGCATACTCTCCGTTGCATCTTGGAATCACTCACTTTAGGAAAGATGCATTTCAACCTTTATCCTTAGATTCTGATCGAATTTGTAATCTTGTATCATGTTGAGATAAATGATTTTAACAGCACTCGATGTTATTACCTGCAAAGAAAGAGGAAAAAAAGAACAGACATAAGTAACAGTATTTTACTAATGAAAGAAATGGAAGAACCTATCACAATGCATCGAACTGTCGGTAACGTTCATCAATATTTTACAGCAAAATCATTCTAAACGTATTTTTTATTTCACTTTACAACGACTGCACTGCTACTTCCAAGTGCATCATCTTCATCAGTTCCAGGCAGACAAACCCTCGAACAAAAAAATCGTAATCTCATAGACGACAAGGCATCACATTGCATCCTTCCTTTTGCCTCCGATCCGCTTCCATTCGAAACGAAGATTAGTATCGAGATTACGAGAAATCCGTTTGTCATCTATTTTCGTTTGATCGAGCAAACTAACGAACGAAAGTAAGAGTTGCACAACAGGAACAACAGGGGTGAGTGAGGGTGCCGAGATAAAAAAGCATCAATCCCGGAAATGCTACAAACGCATTCGTGCGCTCCGAAAGCATATCCCATCCCATGACGACACCATCAATTTCCACGTTTTCGCCATCGGTTCGTACGTTCGACCAGCGAGAAACGGGAACGTGAGCTTCCAAGAAAACACAAAAGCTGGTCCACCAAGAAGAAGAGCTGCGGAAATTACTCGGATAATCTACAGACGAAGGACAGTGAGACAGAGAGTGCCATCCGAGAGGGGCGAAAAACGGAACGAAAATGAAAATTTGCAATTGACGTGAGAGATGGTGGTGGTGCTATTTTCACACTTTCACGCTGTACGCTCAAGGAGGACCGTCATGACGCCGTACCACCGGGACAAATGATAAAAGGACACCACCAACATCGAGACATTCAACGCCATGGATTTGAGAAAGATGCTTGAGCAAAAAAAAAAAGAGGTGGAACTCAAATGAAATGAAACAGTTTTGGTGCGAATGACGGATTTCCCATTTGCCCAGTGTCTTTTCAGTGTGGAAATTAAATCTCCCATTAGTGCCATTTGGTGGTATACAGCGGAGGGAAAAAATACGTTCTCGTTTCGCATGAACACAGATAGCACCGTATTGAGATAAAGGAAAATCCAGCAGAATGTACAGGAAACTTTCTTTGTCAATATTTTTCACTGTATCTTTTTTTTTTTTGGAAGTAAAAATAGAGTATAATCAAATGGCTGCTGTCCCCTGCTGTGATCGATGCGTCGCTTCAGTTCAGCGTAAATGAATAAATGAAGCGAAAAACATGTGAAATAGGCAACTCTTCCAATCACACTGTGTGTCCCCCCTTCTTTCCCACAAAAACTAGGTTAATTACTCGACCCAAACACACTTTGCTCACCATCGTGCATTGATCGGTTCGGTCAATAAATTGTCATCTTAATTTATCGCCTCCCAGCCATCCCACACGAAGTGCGCGGCAAATGAAGTTACTATAGTAGGACAGAGCAGCATGAAAATAGTGTAGTGTAAAAATTGACTATTTTTCCGAAAATCAACCCACCCGCGGTAGAACATACTAAATCACGCCCCCCCCCCTCCCCCCCCCCCCCCCCAAAAACTATCACAGCTATAAATCTATTAAGATCAATCACTCGACAATAAATCTTTCAAACTGTCCCAACTGCCCACCCGATCGGAACATAATCTCTAGCTGGTGATGGTGTGCCAGTGTATGTGTATGTTTGTGCCAGTGTCCCGGGGGTTTGGGGACTTTGAGAAAAACAAATACCCCCTCATCCCCACACCCGATGCAATGCCAGAAATGCAATACCGGGTTTTCGGGGGAAAAATTATCTCACACGGCCAGAGCAGAGCAAACTGCCAATCCACTATCGGAAGCATATTTTGAATTCTTGCGCCAACCCGAAGGGGGGGGGGGGAGGAAAGAATTAAAAAAACAAACTGCTCACGCTTTTGCTCTATTTTTCTACTCGTTTTTTGGAATCCAATTTCAAGGCATTTCCCAATCACCTTTCACACTGGCGACGACGACGACAACGGCGACGGTTTGTTCCGGAAAAACAACCCGGATCGGAGGTTCAGCGATAGAGAGACACCATGGGTGAACAAAGGTTGACCCAGAGGGTCGCATTCGGGAGGCCGTGTAGTCGAAATTGGATACGTTCCCAGTTTCATTTTGTTGCGTACGACCAAAAAACATCAAAACCGAACGCTCACACAACACAGTTTTCCTTCCACAGCGGCGATCATTTATCGTTTTTTTAGTTTTATTTTGCATTCTCTACTTTCACTACTACTCGGCGTTTGCAGTTCTTGTCTGTTTTTTCGGCATCGGCTTTTTGTTGTGTGTGTGTGTGTGTGTGTGTGTGTGTGTGTGTGTGTGTGTGTGTGTGTGTGTGTGTGTGTGTGTGTGTGTGTGTGTGTGTGTGTGTGTGTGTGTGTGTGTGTGTGTGTGTGTGTGTGTGTGTGTGTGTGTGTGTGTGTGTGTGTGTGTGTGTGTGTGTTTGACAGAAGTATTTTCTTATCATGGCTTCCATGTCGTTGCTACATCAATTTGGATGATTATTACGGGAATGAAAATTTCACTGCCATCACTACTATCGTCACAACACCACAATTTGACTGATTATTGTCAGTGGCTGCCAACGGGCACATGGACAGACAGAGGGGATTTTTTTTTTTTTGTTGCTGTCCAATTCACGGTCCACCCAGTGAACAAATCTACCTCCAAACACGATTGCAACTGCCGAACTACCGGCACCACACAGAGCGGGGGGCCACAAAAAGGCATCAGAACCACAAGGAAAGGTTGTCCTACCCTTCTGCCGGTACGGAACGGAAGCAAATGGACAAATGTTGTTGCGGTTAGAAAAATAATAAATAAACCAAACTCCAATGCATCTTCCTTCGAAACGCTACGAGGCTACGAGGTTGCATGAGAGTGGGCCTCCCCGGGCGGGAAATGGAGAAAAAATTCGATCAAACAAGCGCAACGGCCTGCTGAGAAAAATGCTCCTCGTGGCGTGTCGTGGCGCGTTCCGTGTAATACTTTGGTTTATTTTTATTTTTTTATTTATTATTTTCTCTCTCGTCTCTTAGCCACCGCGTCGTCCCCACCATCACCACCATATAACATACATGCCGTGCAGCAGGGGAGTTAAGGAAATGCTGAAATGTGCACACACACACACGCTACTACGTAAATGGGGAGGAAACATAATTCATATCAACTAGTTCTGGTACGATACATAAATCTACAAACGAAAGACATAATTTATCTATCTATTATAATGAACATTCGAATTTTATAGCCATTTTTATTTTGGTGATTTTGTTGTGATGGCACGGATCGGGAAGAATCATAAAATATAAAACCCAATTGATGCGAGTGATACAAACAACTTAATCACAATTCAATGGTATTAAAAAAGCTGATCGATGGATTTCCCTGCGCAGCGAGCAAAATAAGCATATTTTATTATATAAATGCTAATATTTCATGTTCATCGTGCACATTGATTTATGTTCAAATGATTTATTTTTATTAGAATGTCAAGAATACTCGAGCATATTCCAAGGGAGGACTAGGTATCCCGCTGTGTGTAGTTCATAGATACCTAATCTGTACCGGCAAGACCTAAACCAGTCCTAGTTATTGACAAATAATTTATGTAAATCAAAACAATAGCCCAAAATATTAAAAAACTCATGTTTTGAGACTGTTACATTCGATAAATCAATAAGAAACAGCATATTTGTATAACACATTTATTAGCTTTATTCTAGTTTTTGTTTGCTCTCATCGCTAAATTGTGTATTCCATAGTAAATTGGAAATACCTCCAGTAATAAATAATAATACTGTTTGAATCTGAATTAAAGAAACTTTTGTCTTGTAGCTCAAATTAAAAATTGCATACAAATTAAAAGTTAAAATCCAACAAAAACTTTCAAGTTCAACATGTTTTAAAAATAAACCATACTTGGTAATACAAAATACATAATACAGTTGGGTCCATTAAATCACCAATTACCTAAATTTAACCCACCGGTACAGTGTATACAACATACAAATTCTACTTTTGTTTCACTCCGGTGTGATGTATTCCAAAGGGTAAATATTTTGCATTTAAACAACACTTGTTGAGCCCCTTATCACCATTAGCGCGCATCAATACGGCATCCATCATGGATGCGTGTGCTTTGCATTCATGACCATAACTCACCGCCAGCGCACTTCTTTCGCATACAGCAGAGGCGAGGGAGGCACATACAAACGTCCGGCACAGAAACACGTGCGCCATGAATTATTCCAACAAAAGCCAAACGACTCCCCGGTCTCATCACACACATACACACACACACACATGGATGCTGGCATGCTGGACCAAGAAATGGAGAAAAATTATCTACCATTAAGAACGGCAGCATCAGCAGCAGCAGCAGCAGCAACATTGATCCGTACACGACCATCCAATTCCATTGTTTACCTTTCACCGTGAGTGTAGGGGGCACAGAGAATATGCCCGCGACCGGGGTCGCATCAATCATCATTTGCTCAAGAGCCGCTGGAATTGGATGGCTTCGCGGAGAGAAAAGCCGTTCCCTCAACACCTTCGGGTGTAAGCGCGGCCGGGAACTTTCGCTTCAAACCACACGTTCAACAAGGTCCGGACGAACGCTTCAGGTGACTTGCGCCGGAGATCAGTATCGAATTAAAAAAGCCGCCCATTATTCGTTATTGGCAGGAATTTCACGGACCCGAGCATTGGGTTTTATTCTAGCCTAAGGGTTACAACCGACCAAGCCGGGTCTCTCTTTGCGTCGCGCAGTGCAGTTATTTATTTTTCGAAAGATTTATAAACAATACACACGATGAGTGGGGCGAATGTGTATCTTCTGATAACGGTGTACACCACACAACAACCCCGATTCAATCGAGTGGACGTGTGTATCGGCAACATACTTCATCCTCCGTGACAAATCGTCCCAAGGGGCAAAGCATTCCTGTGTTCAGTAACCCCTGAACACAAAGCTAACAGGCTGGCATTAGATCCGTCTTTGTCGGTGTACGCTAACCGAGAGAGCAAGCTGATACGCTACCGAATACATTGAGCTCTGTGACGACTCCATTCCCAAAACCCCTGTATTCATTGGGTATGTTCCCAAGGCTAGAGGGTACATAGAATGTATGGATAGAAAAATCGAGACAAAATCACCTCTCTTGCTGTCGCTGTCGAGGTTAAACAATCGAAATGGATCATGTAAAATCACCGGTCGACGAGCATATCATGATAATGATGATGAAGATAAGCTAGCATCAGCACCACGGAGCGCTAGCCGAAACATCTACTCGTAGCCATCATCCCGCTGGGAGCCGCCTTCGTCCAACGATGATGACCCAATATTATGAGCAATGGACGCCAACCGTATCGTTAAACAAATCCCTTGCGGACCAGAAGACTTCGTATCCAGGATGGGGTGAGGATGGGCACTCTAAGAGTTTTGTCAGCTTCTTCGGTGGATATTCTTCACCGTGCTCCGTGCGCCCACGAATAGCGCATTCGTCCCTGTGTTTCGAGCGGATTATTTGTTACGGTTCAATGCTGACAAATGGCTACACCAGAACATACTTTATCTTGGAAGGTAAGCATGTGAGACAAGGGGAAGCGCCAACATAACATCACTGAAAACCTTGCAACCCACCACACACACCCACACTACTGACATGTCGCCGGAAGTTGTCCTATTTCACTCATCGCAAGGACCTAAGCTTTGCGACTTTCTTGCCGAGCTTCTCAGAGCAATACAGGTCCAATCGATCGATCGAACACAGTCGTACATACATATGTGTGTGTGCATGCTTTTGGGGAAAAGTTTTGGCAACGGTCCAAAACCTTTAACACATGAGCAACACCCAAACCCATACCCTTGACACAGAGGACACATTGGAGACAATGATTTATCGATCGATTTGCCAACCTTCTGGAGCGAAACCGCCCAATCGTGACCAATGTGCGATCCCATTAGTGATCTTGAGATAATTGCACTTGAACTTAATGCGTCGCAAACGTTTCATAATGTTTTCGCACAGTGAAATAAATCTTACCCTGACCAGGGCTAGAGGAGCTTGGCTTGCCGGGTTTTGCGTAACACGGGTAGCGCCAACCGTTTGGAACGGCTTTAAAATGGACTATGCCATCTTCTCTGTTCTTTGGCCATGCAGTATGCGTGCCGGGCTGAAAACCCTCTTCAGAGCCTGAGGTAAGGGCTTCGATACTGAGGGGTGCTACATTTACCCAGGAATCGATCATTTTTCCATTAATAATGCATGAATTCACCCGTACTGAGAGAATGGGTTTTTTGGCGGAACAATATGGTAAATGGTAGAATTCTTCGCTTGAACGCTAAGATGACTCCACCTATGGGTGGTCTGAGTGAGTCCGTCCGGAGTTGTTTCATCACGTAGGCTCGATCCAAATGGACTCCAAAACAGAAGAAAGGTAGACATTTTATGTTTCTTGGAATGAAAGAAGCATCCAGGGTAGGTCTCATAATCAAAATATCATGTAATTTCTCTTAAGATGTTTGACAACATAATCAACATTTTCGTCGAATCGAAAACCCAATAAGGTTTTGCAAGATTCATCCTAACTCAATTCTATATAAGGAGAACGTCATCATTATATTACATCCGCACCGACAACTCTTCAATGATGTCTTTAGCACGCCCCGAGTTTCTGGTCCCTCGCTCTCAATCAATACAACTAATCATTATTAATATCCTCAATTCATTGCAATATTCCCAATGGAGGCTTCCAGTGAGATGATAAATTTACAACCCGATATCTAGCGCTGAAGGAGCTCGTATTGCAAAGCATATTAGAACGTTCTTCCCGGCATCTTGGCATCTCCAATTCCCATTCCATTAATCTTCACTCGTTCGTTCCCACCGCCCAACAACACCACACTTTCTACGCTGTAGCTGAAGAAGCTGCTTCTCACGCGGCAACCCAGCAGCGCACGTGCTTTTTACACGAACAGAAAATCGTATTTGACTTGGACTTGGAAAGACCTAACCGTGTATTGCCGGCTCCGCCGAGTATTGGCCGGTTTTTAATCAATCAATCCTACGAAACGAACACTTCCCGTACGATAGCCAGCGAACACACACACAGACACCCCATATCAAACGCCAAACACCCGCGAGTCCAGTTGGGTCGCGGCAGAAAGTTTATGATAGAAGTAGGTCACAGCACGTAAAGCAGCACGTAGCAGCAGCACAAGAGCAAATGGATGCATAAATAGCAACCATTTTCATCCCGCGGGATTGAACACACCACTACTGCGACGGAGGGTTCTCGCACCCGCAGTTATCGTGCTCCCTCTCCAGCGCTCCACTGGCTGCTCCACCTCTCCCAAACGACAATGGATCTGTGGGCTGCAATAAATCATCGTCGATCAATCAAAACTGATTGGGCCGGGCGAGTCGCTGGAGCGAGTGGCCGCGATCCCCCGACCGCGATAGTTGATATTGTGTATAGCTTCATCGCTTCATCGCCAAACTGACACTTTACCCTCGCTTCAACCACACAGCACAGCACGTCAACGGAGCGGGTGGTTGGTGCGCGATCGATTACGGGTGTGATGTGTGTTACATTCGTGCGATCGGAAATCAATAAGCGCAAATCAACGATCTGTTGCGTTTTGCTATGAAGCACTCTAATGATGGTTCCAATGAAATAGTGCAAAAGTGAACAGTGAATTGGTACAGTGATTGAGAGTGTCCAATCGAACGAAAGTGCGTAGTACGTGTGATTCAATGTGTCCAAATTTGATTGTTTGCAGTACAGAACAAAAATAAGTGTAATACATCATATTATTGAGGGAAGGATACAAACACTCCATTTATGAAGGGCCTTATGAAGGAAAATTAGTACCTTTTACTATGACTATAGTGCAGCGAAATAAGAATATCTTCTTTGTACAATAAAACTAAAATCGCTTCTTGGAAGGATCTATATGCTGCTTCTTTTATTGTCTTGATGATTCATAACTTAAATAGTCAAGGGAAAAAACAATCAATTTATGTTCCTTCATATTTACTTGATTCCTTGTATGTAACAGTTTTTAATACGTTTTTGCCAATAATTTATTTATTTATTTATTTATTTATTTATTTCATATATATAAACCGACGGATCATCATGTCTAATCGGCAACCTTATAATTAAATTAAGGAGCATATAAATAAACATCTAGTTATAAGCAAACATTACATGTGACGTAGACGCAATTTCTCCTTGAACGTGGAAGTAGACATACTAAAATCGAACAAATCTAACACTTCATTGAACTCGAGGGACATACGTATAATAGGGTGTCCCTGGCTATGGTTGTTGCGGGTACGCGGAACACGGAGATGGAAATTGGATCTAAGAATCCGACAGGGAGCGAACAAATTGATGCTGGCTAGTAATGCCGGGGAATCGATCTCTCCGTTAAGGAGCCGAAATATGAAAAGGCATTGGGCGTTTTTACGTCGAGAGCAGAGTGGTTCAAGTCCGAGAAGCAGACACCGCTGATGGTAGGTGGGCCGAGCGTGGTGGGATTGCCATGGAAGGAGTCGAACCGCGTACCTGGTGAGTCTCCGTTGAATGGCTTCGAGGCGATTGATGTCACCAACGCCAAGCGGGCACCAGATCGGACAGCAGTACTCCAGGCACGACCTTACGATGGCACAGAAGATCGACTTGACGCACATGGGATCGGTAAACTCGCTACAGGTCCGCGTAATTAAACCAAGTAGCTGATTTCCCTTCGCAACAACGCTATCAATGTGAGGGCGAAATGACATCTTCTGATCGAGTAGCACCCCCAGATCACGGATACATGTCGTGCGAGCCAAAGCCGTGTTGAGCATAGTGTATGTAAACGTGATGGGGTGACGGGCTCTGCTGAATGATATACACTGGCATTTATCAGCACACACTTGGAGAGCGTTTCTGCTGCACCAGCTATCCAGATTCTCAAGGATCGTTTGAAGGCGTACACAGTCACTGTCGTTTCTAACTGGAGCGAATATTTTTACATCGTCGGCGTACATTAGGTGTTGGCCTGGCGGTAAAACGAAAGATAGATCATTAATATAGATGAGGAAGAGTAGCGGTCCCAAATTACTCCCTTGAGGCACACCGGAGGAGCTGGTGAAAGAGTGAGAACGATGAGATCCTATACTTATGTAGTACGAACGACCAGTTAAATATGAACGCAGCCAGGTGATGTGCCAGTCGAGGAAACCGAGTTTTTTTAGCTTCGAAAGTAGAATATCATGAGAAATACTATCGAACGCAGCCCTGAAGTCGATATATACTGCATCAACTTGAGTACCACGATCCATGTTGTCGAAGCAGTAGCCAACAAATTCAGCAAGATTTGTGGTGGAAGATCTCCTTGGGAGAAATCCATGCTGACTAGGGCTCATATAGTTTTGAACTGCTGTGAGTAGCGGATTGTATAGAATGAGCTCAAACACCTTTGCACAAGCGCATAGGGATACAATGCCACGATAATTACTAGCATGAAGTCGACTGCCTTTTTTATGGATAGGAATCATTCGCGCGTGTTTCCAGGACTCAGGATACGTGCCACGCATAAGGGAATCATTAAATATTTTGGCAAGAATGGGTGCGAGTGATTGACGGCAGTGCTTCAATATGTATGCGGGAATATTGTCAGGTCCAGATGATGTAGATGGTTTTATATCGTTGAGTGTGCGCGCAATTAATGCTTCGTCAATTGTGGGTATAATAAAATCGATAGCATCCGATGGAGTATTGCGGGTGGCCTCTGCTAGTGTGTTAGGATTGTGAACAGGAAGGGTGAATGCATCAGCGAAACGATTGGCGAGAGTGTTGCAAATATCGGATGTATCGATACTAGTTTGGCCATTGTAGCTCATTGACGGAGGGATACTTCTTATATTGCGCCGTTTGTTCCAGAAGCTCCAGAACCGTGTCGGCTTAGAAAATAGCTGCCTTTCAGTACGGCGAATGAAGGAGCGGTAGAGCACACGATTATGTCGACGATAATTGTTCAGTGCATCGAAAAAAATTCTCCTATGCAGCGATGATCTCGTTCTACTGTAATCCGCGTAGGCTTTTGATTTTATTTTTTTCAACCGTCTTAAAGATGCATTAGACCAATCGGGGCCAGGCTTTCGTTGAGCAACAGGAACGCAGGAATTAATCGCTGAGCGCATAAAAACGCTAAAGCAATCGGTGGCTTCGTCGATAGTGGAAAAGTTGGAGCAGTCAAAATTACGGTCAAACGACACAATAAGGGCATTCATACGTTCCACATTCGTTTTGAAGAAATTTCTATTGACTGTACTGCGAGTGTGACTGTTGGTGGTGTGGGATAGTTGTAACGGGATAATAAATCATCATATCCAATGAAGGATGATGAAAGTCCTCACTGAGAAGTGGAATACTACAGTGTGTTACGTATGGGAGGAAGTTCTCTAGAGCCGAAGTACCATTCACAGAGTGCAGAGGTGTGATTGAGTCGCACAAAATATTGGTTGCGGCAAGGTTTGCGAAGACCAGATCCAATTGACGCCCAGATTGATTTGCAATACCACTCAACTGAAATAATCCGGTACTATGCAACCCATCAACGAAATCGGTATTAGCCACGGAATTGCATAAAGGTGCATAATGCATGACAGAATAACATGGAGAGCAATCGGTGGCTTCTGATGTATTAGTCAGCTCCCATCTGATATCAGGTTTATTGAAATCTCCGAAGACGTATAATAAATCGCTCTCTTTAATGCGGCTTGAAATTTCACGTACACTATCATGTAAAGCGTTCATCACTGCGGGGTCATTCGCATGACTAGGCGGAATGTAAACAACGCCAATGTAAACAGAGACACCTGGCAGCAATGTTTTGATCCAAAGTTGTTCCAGTATGGTATTAGGCGATGCGATTTCACATGTCGGTATTGAAGAGGAACTTGCAATTAAAACACCCCCACCGCGTGAGAGGGCACTGTTGGAAAGATTCCTATCGCACCTGTAGATATGATAATGATCGTCAGTGAGGAGCGAAGAAGGTATGGACTGAGTAAGCCAAGTCTCGGTAAGAATGATAAAATCATATTCTGATTCTGATAGCGCCAGGCGAAGATTTGTAGTTTTCGTTCGTAGACCACGTACATTTTGGTAGTAGATAGAGAGACTGGGATGAGCTGAACGAGGTGCATCGCCGGATGCTGTGCAAGATTGCTATTCATCCGACGGGCCAGCGTCAGCAGATTCATCAGTCCGTTTAGCGTTTCGCTTCGGTCGTTTTTTAGGAGCGGCTAAGCATTCGGGAGGTGACCTAGTAGGTGTGGTGGTAACAAGCATTCGCTCATTAAGGTCAAGATGTAGTTCGTTTGTAAACAAAGCTGCGTCTGTAGTGGTCATGGCAGGTGAGGAAATCGTAACGGGCTGTGCGAGCGTATCTGTTGTAGTAGTTGGCATCGCGGCACTCCCTCCAGAATGTGAGAGAGGATTATGATAAGTGTCGGTAGCGGGAGTAACGTTTTGATCGAGCATCGAATTTGTTTCAGTTGTTGCACAGGTATTAGTGTTATAATTATTGGTCCGATAGTCACGGAACTCTCGGTAGGTTAGAGCAGAGGGCCATGTGTTAGGTGAGAGAGCCTTGTTGCGTAGAGTGGCTGGTATGCCCACCTTAAATGAGATAAATGAGAGTGTACTAGTGTCGGCACCAAGCTTCGTCAAACGGTGTACAGACACATCCCGCTTATCGAGTGTTAGCCGTACTTGTACCATGAGAGAAATCTGCTCAGTGGTAACCGATGGGGAGAAACGCGTAAAGAATAGCCACATTCGCGTATCGGTGTGTGGGATGGTGTCTAGTGTGTCAGAATCGAGCGGCGATCCCGATCCTCTGAGTAGTGGTGTTTGCGGGTTGTAAACTGGTGGCATATTGGTGAAGGATGACGGTTCGTTCGCACTCACACTAAGAGAAGCGGCTAATGATGGATACTGTTGTAGTGTGGGTGTAATAGTACCGGGGATATTTTTGACCACTGAATTAAACAATTTAGGCGCTGAATTGTGATGAATGGGCCGTTGAGACGGTAAATCGGTGGCGGCATGCGTCGATCGCAAGCAGGAACGGATCTCCGCCTTTAAAACTTCCAGAAGCTCTAACTTAATAGCTGTGGTATGCTGTGACAGCTCGCTACGGAGGCCCGCTTTAAGGTCGGCTATGCTGGACAGTAGGTCGACAGAAGTGTGAGTGTACGGGGTGGATGACCTCAACACGGCCGTACGCGGATCCTTGTGAAACTTTACACAGGCTTTACAGGCCCAAAAAAGTTGTGCACAGGACTCTATAGTAGCGGAAAGTTCCTCAGAAAGTCCGCTGCATGAGAAGTGAAACTCAGAGTTGCACCAACCCTGGCATTTCACAATGCGATCAGCAGCTACGATGTCGTTAGCGCAGGCGGAACAAATACCAGCCATTGCTTTGTGGATGAGCGATTGATTGTGATGTTGAAGCGACGTAATGATTGTGGGCCGGAAAACGTTTCCAGGTGATTGACGGTGAATAATCCAGTTGTTAAACAAACCAGGCAATGAAGTCACCTACACCAGCAACAAGTTCAGCAAAGATACAGGCTTTCTCGGAATAATATTGAAAATAGTCGGAGCGCAGAGAATCTTCGACCAGTCACAGTGACGTTTGGAATGTGAATGTAGCTATATTTTAAACTTACAAACCAAATTTCTTACCAAACCTGGTCCTCCTTTCGGCAGGTGAAAGGACTCAGACTGACCATCAAAACCTGCGCCCCTGAATCAATCTTTTGTAATCGTGCTTTACTAATAAGGATCACTTTCTAGAATCTACCTTCACCCACCGGCCGCACATACATTGTCCTCTCTACGATAAATTGGTTTAATTTTCGTGCAGAAAGGAAACAACAAAAAATAAAATAAAGCGAACCGGAGGGAACGCGAGCCTTTGCATCCCATAAAAGGTATCCTACCGGTCAGTGCACCGTATTGGTCACGATATCGCGACGTGGGCACGTTTGACCAGCGGAAAACACAGTCCAGGTACCCCTCCCCTATTCCCCCCACTGTCCCTATCCACATGATAAATATCGCTGTCGGCAACGGTGGGACAGTCCTCCCGCAATTCTCCCACCAGGCAGGCTTTGGAAGGATAGTGTACGAGCACCGAGACCTCAGGACCAACCCCAGGACGAAAACGAGATCGACACAGCTTAATGAGTGCATTGTGGTACCGCGTGTACCGTGTGCCATGTCGGGGGCAGTGATTCGTTTTTTTTCGCCCTGCATCTCGTAACCCTTTTGCCCGGGACCACCACCACCACTACAGACGGGACCCCGTATTCAGGGCGACAGATTTCTGATGCATCGCAAACCATCACTCCGTTTCGGCGGTCTCGGCGTGACTCCTTCCCGAGCCACAAACAAAATGAATAGGAACAAAAAACTGGAGCGGTATGAAGAGGAAAAAAACATACACACACACACATACTCCACTATCCCATCGTTTCGATAATGATGCGCCAAAGAACGCGCCATACACGTGCATGACCGGGGCCCGTCTAGGGCGACGGCGACCTGCTCTATATGGGCAAGAAGAACGATGCAATGAAAAACGGCCAGCAAATTATCGATCCCACCCCGTTAGTGGCCGCCGCTTCCCGCAGATCAAACGGTCAGCTTCACGGGGTGGGGAGGAGGTTTGGGAAAAAAGTGCTTTCCACCGGCACTGAACTGGACACAAACGCGGCAGGTAGTCTCGCGTCAGGAATGTCCAAACCAAAGCACATTCTTATGGTTCTTCTAAGCGAGAACGTTTGCTCCCCAAGTCAGGAACAATGTGAGCAAATTGCATTCCGTGTTGGTACGGTGTACATGCAAAGGGTGTTGGTAGAAGTTTCAGCAAACCATTCAAGAACGAAAGATTTATGCAACAAAATGATCCTTTTGAAAAACAAATAATTTAACAAAAATAATAATAATTAACAAATAAACTTTCATCACAAAGACAAGAAACAAATGCTTGTTATAAAAAAATTAATATCAAAGAATATAATTCTAACTAATAACATTACATCTGTTTTCAGAGTGTTTTGGTTCATATCGTTCTGTACATGTCAAACATATAAAATATCATATTACAGTATTTTTTACATTATTGTCGCCTGATTTTTTTCATTCGAATGAACTGCTGACTTCTTTATACATAATATAAGTTTTTGCTATGAAAACATAATATTACTGAGATGAGTGTGAATGTTTGATGATTTATTGATGAAGTTCCTGATTCTTGGATGAAGTTCAATGAGATAAAATAAATTATGAATTTATGAATTAAATACCACAAAATTTATAATTTTATACCAAAGAGAATTTTATAATTTTGATTATTTTTTATGCAGGCGTAAAGAAAGTCCAATATTTTAACTATATTTTAAAATTTCAAATTCAAAACAACAAGACAGCTTTTTCTCGATGTAATATTCCACCTCTTGCATTCCAGACGACATGAAGTTTTGCTCACGTTCTTCCTAATTGCTGACCGTCAACGTTCAGCTGTATCTATAATACTACTCAACAGCAAAAAAAATAGAAAACTGACATAGCGACGGATGTGAATGTTGTACCGCTTCCAAAAAACTGCCAAAAAAAAAACAATCCTTTTCTAGAATCTCTACATGCTCCCAGCCGATGGAGACAAATGATAAGGTAGCATGTTTCAGAGAACCAGAATAGAAACCTAACGAACCATCATGCTTTCGTTTGCTGTTCTTCGCCGATGCAAAAGGTGTGATTGATGAAGAGCAATTTCACGTGACACTCACACACTCGCACACACACAAATTCGTACCATATTTGCATCCTGTAACGGGTGTAGCGATGGAAAGACAAGTAAGACAACCAAGGCAAGATATTAAACCTTACATTCTGCTAAATAACCCGCAGTTTTCATATCCAGCTGAGCGTAGACCGTAGATCGCGCGGCGAACAAAGCCGCATGTTATACCAAGCACTTAAACATTAACGCAGCTTATCATTCCAGTTTTCCATTGTTTTGCTTCCCATCTAAGTTTTTTCCACCCTCTTTTCAATCATCATTGTTCATCTCGTCATCAGCGTCATCTGCACGGATTCATCGGAGCGCGCGCGTGTGTACAATACAATTTCGCGCGCTCGCGGATTTCGGCTTGAGCCAAAGCGTTCTGTGCCAAATTTTATCGCAACAGTCCCAACCCCCGTGCGCCTTTCCCATTCAGCTCTGGACAAAGATCTTGCCGCGAAACTACACGATAGCGACGGCACATAAGTTTTGGTTCTCACGGTTTCCCGCGCCGACCGCTCGACAATAATCTGGGGGCGCTTTCAAAAGGACATACAGGCATAATAACGCAAGCGGCAGGCATTGTGAGACGGTCTCTAACCTGTCCGCAAGGCATGTACACATCTCGTCCTCAGGTGGGTTTGAGAGGAAGGGTGGAAAAAGATTTAACTCCACAACCACTACCGGGTCTGGTTGGAAGTGGTGGTTGTGTTCCATCCCGGGAAAGACTCCACCATCCAAACCATCCTTCCTCCGAAAACTATTCCCGGACTAATCCATTCCGGTGCTTCCGTCTCTCATCAGCCATGTGCATATCGAATGAGCGGGCGGTCACATCAAACTCTGAAATATCGCCCCCGGGAGGTTGAAGATAGTCTCACACATTCGTTGGCAGACAGGTTCACATGCTTCCGAGGATCTGATCCGTCGATGCCAAACTGACGCCCGAAAGAGTAATCTCCAACCTGTTTGGATCGATGTATTGCGTCCCTTTCGTACTCAAACCTGTCCCTGCTAGAGTGTGCCGGCACTTCACCGACACCAGGAATCGGACACTATAAACGCGCTGTGGTCTCACAGCAGGGCTATATCGATTAGCACAGTGTACCGCCGCCGTTCGCTAATTAAACTGTTAACATGCGAAAATTTCCTAATAACTGCTCTGCTCTCCTCACCGAACCCAAAGCGCGCTGCCAAAACGATTCCAATGCAGTAGTGGCGCTGCTCCCAAACCAGGCAGGGTTAATTAATGACGCACGGAATTTCCTGCTGACGCGGCACTGATCTATTATTTAATGCGTGGCGGCCCTGTATGCTGCTATATGAATAATGCTGTATCGCCCTACACAACATGAGGTCGTAGGTATAATTATGGGACACACATAATGGCGTGCAAGGCTTATTATCACAACAACCTTTAAATGAGGTTTTAATGATATAATTCCGCTTGGAGCGGCCGATGTCGAATAATGATTTCATTCCTAAGCTCCAAAAAGAACATTTTTCAATGTTTCTATTAATAAATACGATTTAAATGAATAATAGAATCAGCAAAATAAATCAATCGAGCACAACAAACTTGTATTTTCAAGTTAAATCTTTCGGTGAAACATACATGAATGTTTTTAGGTCAAATAATAATTACCACACCTCCATCCAACCTACGACCCCGATCGCCATCAACCAACTCATTATTGCTTTCAACATTAAGCATACTCCCACACACACACACACAGTATTATTGCAGGGCCAACAATCCAGGCGGTAAACGAAAGCACCCACTTGTTTCGCTCGCGTCTCTGAGTACCTACACGTGCCCCCCAAATTGGGAAATATTGGATAATGCAAATTCCTTCAAAATTAAGCGAAATTGTTGCCCATTCCTGCCATCATTTATTTCATTCGCTGAAACACAAGGGAGATGGAGAGGGGAAACATTTTGTACATTCCTACATTTCACATTATAAGCTGCCATATCATGTTATGTTTCGGTTGGACTTTTTTCGTTACTTTTTTTTTATAACCCACCCACATGAACCACGCAGGCAAAAAGCGGCGTGTGGGATTGTGTCATACAGCGAGACAATAAAAAAAAACAACGAAAAGGATTAAATTAACGTGTGCATATAGCATGAACAAAATAAACGCGGCAAAACACATCAAATACATGGCGCAGCAATACACAGATGCTTTAGAAATTCAATTCTGGCAATGTTTCCAGCACACCAAGCATTTCCCCGTATACCGCCTAAAACCGAGGTCTGATGTTGCTGAAACTTAATAATGCATATGTAAATCGCGCTCGGTATAATGTGGTGCTCTCGTAGGTTTTTTTTTTTTTGGAAAGGACTTTCTCGCCAATGTTTCCACTTGTTCAGAGGGATGTTCGCGGCGTAAACGATAGCTATCAATCGATTTAAGCTGGGGAGAAAAAATATTCCCCAAAAGCAAGGCAGTTTTAGATCGAAAATAAAACGTTCATTGAAATGCATACTAATTGGTAGTGAGTGCGGTTAATGATTATGCATAAAATTAGCAGATGCAAATGTGTTAAGCTATTGCTAGAGACCGCACACAGAACGGTGAACAATTTATTAGCTACTGTGGTGATTTGGTATTTATGAGATACCAGATATGCTTACTTAATTGTGTTACAATGAGGAAATGTGACATAATTTTGTAATTATTTTATTGCTCTGCACTGTTTTTATTTTTTTTTTGTTTTGGAATTCTCATAACAGATGGTAGAAACTGTACAATTATCTCAATTTTATTCTTTTTTTATAATCCTGTTCAATAACATTTTTTTAAAATCTGAAATGCATCAATTCAGTTGGAAACTTGTATCTTTTATAACGTTTTATTTGTTTTGACAATAAAAGATGCCATTCATCGCTTCCTGCTTTGAGCTCAATACAAATATGAAGTTAAGCTGTGTTGTACTACAAGCTTCAAAAGCAAAGTCAAAAATGAAAGCTACAAAAGCAAATGTAGAACGCACACAGCTGCCAACGCAAAAGCTAAATCTCATAAATGAAATCTAATAATAATCAAAAACAAAAAGAATACCTCATTGCACACAAACCAGCGAGCAACGAAACAAAAGTATTAACTCGGCACACAATAAAGCTGCACCGGGGGTGGTACCAGCAGGACATGCTAGAATACGACCGAGAGGCGTTATGTGCAGCAAATATTTGCAATTATTCGGTCTCGTTCGTGCCCCATTCCTGCCCTGCCCTGTGTCGTTCAGCTGTCCATTCTATGGCCCATTTAATCTAGATTCCACACACACACACACACACACACACACACACACACACACACACACACACACACACACACACACACACACACACACACACACACACACACACACACACACACACACACACACCACACACACACACACACACACACACACACACACACACACACACACACACACACACACACACACACACACACACCACACACACACACACACACACACACACACACACACCACACACACACACACACACACACACACACACACACACACACACACACACACCACACACACACACACACACACACACTCACACTCACACACACACACACACACACACACACACACACACACACACACACACACACACACACACACACACACACACACACACACACACACACACACACACACACACACACACACACACACACACACACACACACACACACACACACACACACACACACACACACACACACACACACACACACACACACACACACACACACACACATACACACACACACACACATACACACACACACACACATACACACACACACACACACACACACACACACACACACACACACACACACACATACACACACACACACACACACACACACACACACACACACACACACACACCACACACACACACACACACACACACCACACACACACACACACACACACACACACACACACACACACACACACACACACACACACACACACACACACACACCACACACACACACACACACACACATACACACACACATACACACATACACACACACATACACACACACACACACACACACACACACACACACACACACACACACACACACACACACACACACACACACACACACACACACACACCACACACACACACACACACACACACACACACACACACACACACACACACACACACACACACACACACACACACACACACACACACACGCCCACTGCACACGCCCACTGCACACTTGTGTTCACTGAGTGTGCACTCTGTGCTCTGGACCTCAGGATAATCATCTCCAAATGCAAACGTAATGCGGCACGGCGTCGGCAGCAGTGGCAGCAAGGGCATACGGAACAAAAATGCTAAATCGAGAGTCTGCCTTCTATTGATGCAGCATAATTGAAAACATACAAATATGCTGCTTGCACTTCCTTTCTCGATTCTTCTTCTCCCACTCGAATCGCACAATGTTGCAGCAGGGCCAAACCGGAGGGCAACGCGAACGTTTAGGCTGGTACACGCTCTTTTCGGTTTGGGTTTGAGGGTTTGGCATATTTCTGCATCTCTTCTCATTCTTCCGCTTTTCGCTCGAACCGGGTGGGTGACCACCGGAGCGAAATGGTATGTTGGCGCGTGCCACCACCACCATGTGTTTCCCTTTTGCTTGTACCCGTGTCCTCGGCATTGGACGCAAGATGCATCGGATGCAGCTGCTGCTGCAGCAACTGACGCGCGTCACACGCAGTGATTTCTCGCATCACCAACCAGTTGCATTTTTTTCGGAAGTTGAAGAGATATAAAGAGAGAGAGAGAGAGAAAGAGAGAGAGAGAGAGAGAGAGAGAGAGAGAGAGAGGGAGAGAGAGAGAGAGAGAGAGCGCGAAAGAGCGATATATATTCGATAGTATGCGTTTCACAAACATATAAAGCATCAAAAAGACATCTTTCAAAACTATTATGTTGTGTGACATGCGCCTTAACATCAAAGCAAATGTTGTCCATGAGTTAACATAAAGAAACTCTTGTACACGTCTCGTAAAATAAACCGAACCCCGCTTTCGGGGGACGCCGTTGTTGCACGCTTCGATGATTTCACCGCTCTACCGGGAATCAATAAAATGTCTCAATAGCAGCCAATTTTCGGATTTGGATTTCAATTTTATAGCCAATGTCTGCTGGCTTTATAGCGACTACCTCTGCCCCGTAGTACGTAGCACACCGCATTCGAAACCAAAGCGCAATAAATCATCATATTAAGGAAAATCCGAAAAAAGAAATCATAACACCTCCCGTATAAAGCGGTATCGGTCGCAACAACAACAACAATGACCACAGTAACAACCAACAACAACAAAAAAACACTGCTGCAGCCTCCGGTTTTTGGGGTAGATTTATCATTTCGGTGCGATTAAAACCGTTAATATGACATCATTTATGGAACGATGGCGACCATGTGGCGTTCACCGAGCTGTCACCAGGCCGAAACAAAACCGTTCACCAGCCGTACCCGCCACCCGGGCGATAGGTCACACGTTGCCGCGTGCCCGTAAACTGCACCAGCTATTAAATCACGATCGGGACAGAAAATGGTCCGAGCAAATGAATTATTGAACCACGCTTGCGTTCCACCGATTGCGTATTGCGGTGCAGCAGACGGCCAAATAGAAAACGAAGAAGAATAAGAAGAAAAAAAGAATCTCGTAAAACGACATTAAAAACTATAAAGATAAAACGTACCGGCGGCTCTGGCTCTGGCTGAGGGCTTAGAGGATTGCGAGATATATGGATTTCGTAGCGCGAAGGCACCCCACTCACACCATCGGGCAAGAAAGGCAAGCACACTGATTGATTGATTTGGGTTTTATAGTTTTGCACACAAAGGTTGTGATTGTCTGCAAACGTAATTATTTTTTTATTGGGATGCACTTATGTTTGAATTCGCTTTTGCGATTGTGGATGAGAGTTCGTGCTGCAGATCGATCAATTGCATCCTTACTTCAGTACTCTAAAGTAATAAAACAATAGTACAACAATAGTAAACTATAGTTAAAGATATGAACGACTCAAAAAGTATTAAAATAAATGGAGATCTGGCATAATTCATATAAGAAAACGCACAACGATAAAAATCTTGGCCAACAGAAATGGACAGATGAACTCTCCTCCCATAAGCAGATTAGCTCTTGGTTACCTTAAAGACCAATCCAATCGCTGGCCTAGCATCATCATTAACGTTATTAAAAGCATCTCCAAGATAAAAAAAAAGACAATGAATAACTGGGGAAATAATTAACAACAGCATTGCGGTAAAAAAGACATTTGCAGAAAAAAGATAATAATGTTTGTAAAGGTGCATAAAGGTTCTTAAGTCGCATGAGAGCGTAAAAAACAACAACAAGATCTATACAAATAAAGCAATTCAAAGTGATAATTTTTTTTTAATTGAAACATGTTCCAACTATCTAATTTCATGGTGGTATCGACCAGATTAGATTAACAACGTATTCTATCCCAAGCTATCTCATAACATCCATTTCCCATCGAATCACATATCTGAAACGAAATGATTTGCTTCACTTTCCAGATACATTATTGCATTGCGAGTAGAAACACACACATAAAGCTAATATACAGATCCACAAACATAAATAAGCAAACGAGGGCTGAATGCTAATTTTCGCTTCTGAACGTGAATGCAATAAATTGCATCATGAGACGAGTGCTGACCGTACTCGCAAAAGGATTATATATTTCCCCATTGGGTTAAGGATACGGCAAAGCATCTATTTGAAATCCATACGAATGATATCAATCGCATCCAGCATCCAGTCCCAGTTCCTATCAATATTCTGTGCAGCCCGCAGCTTATATCTCGAGCGGTACAGAAAACAAATTTAATCTACGCTGCTCGTTGACGGACATCGGCAAGGATGAAGGAGGGGGTAAGTGAACAGCAGATTATGATGGCTAAGTATGGATACGTTTTATTGCACATAAAAGCTCGCCTCACAATGTTATGTATGTTTGGTGTATACACAAAAAAAACAGCAAGTATGAACAACTTTTCAAACATTGCCATGCTACCAAAGTTAACGAATTAGGCGTCCCTTATGCTTTATTCCACCAAACCAAAACAAAACGCCGCGCAAAATAATCCACACGATAAATCACATAAATCACACACAAACCAAATACAATAATGCTATTGGACATGAATTATTATTGAACGTTGGTTGCCACTTGCGTACTTGCCGCGTCCACGAATGTTGCGCGCAAGCATAGAAAACTGTCCAGATAACAACGTGCGCGCATAGAATGGAAAACTTTTTGTCCCCCCCTCTTCGACGCCCCGAACCCCAACAAAAAACCCCAAAACAACAAACAATACATTTCTGTATCATAGAAAAGGCCCTTCAAGACAGAGAAAAAAAGAAGAAAAGGACGAACACACCAACACCAAAAACAGAAAAGCAGGATAATTCAACAACAATGTCATCTTATCGCCCATTCCGAGGTGTCTCTGTTTGCTGATCAACTTTCGGCGGGCCTGGCCAGAGCGCGCTTTTTGGACCATTTTTTTGGGTTGAAAAAAGGAAAACAAATAAATTACACGCCTCAACAACGAAAGGAAGCCAGGACGACCCTCACCTCACCTGCCGATGTTTGTGTAGCTACGTGCGACAGAAATGTACGTGACATCTTGGCTCAAAACAGTTCGACTCTTATCGCCGATGCCCAATTTTAAGTTCGCTCTCTATGCTAGAGGGAATCTGTTTTTCCATTCTTGTGACAGTGAAAACCGTGCTCAATCGTCACCGAACCAATGGTTTTAATCTTTACACTGTGGAAGCAAAGTTTAAAAGGCGCTTGTGTTCGATTTTCCTTTCCTTATTTATTTAACACTAACTTTCGATCCTAGCACATCTTTACCCGGCACTTAAGCCAATACTTCCGGAGTGAAAAAGACCTCCATCAACAACGCAACAAGACCAAAATAAATGAGCTCATGATCATTAGTTTTGTTCCGGGTTTATTGTAATAAGGAAGCCTATTTTTTTTCCTCGAGTATTTGCTTGTTAAGCAATGTTTCTTTTGCTTTCGTCTATCCACGAGTGTCCATGTTTTTTGCTTCTTCTGCATCATCCCACCAAGCTAACTAAATTATTTATATCCTGCCTATATCGCTCGGCTCAGCAGCATACAAACAAGCAAAGCACACTGAAAGCAAGCAGGCCTTTCATCATAGAGCATCCTCGTTGAAAGGTCATTACCCAAGTTCCGGATTATTCTTACCGTGTTGTGCTGCCACTAATAATACCATTGGATAGCATCAAGAAAAGTGCTTGCCTTTTTCATCTACATGCAAAAAATGCACCCTGCCTCCCTGCCTCAGTCATCCCTTTTCAGGGAAACATACCATCGCCTTTTGCTCCACTATTATCTGACCTAGTTCTATGAATTGTTCCTCTCCTAGGTACGGGCACAGAGCACACAGTGCTAACGCGAAACAATCGGACGGAAACTACATCTAGGGAGGAGTCTAAGGGAGGAAGCTGAGCTGGCGAGGTGACGGATTCTGCTCAAGCAAACAATATGCTCCACTAGACAAATTCTCCGGCAAGCCACTGCACACACAAGTAATTGATTGGTGAGCCCAGCCACTACTCCGGACGGGCTGACGAGCGCTTTAGCTCTCTCGCGCTCGTAGTAGTAGCTCAGGATCATTATTAAGCAATTATCGTTGATTAATGCTTGCCAGATTATTCTGTCTATTTTGATTTTTCCCGCTCTGCTCGAGGCACCACCGGTGGGTGAACAAAAAAAAAGAGCCATCCGGAAGCTGATTCGTAAGATAATGAATCAATTTAGTTCGTAGCTGGAAAGTGTGGAAAGGCTGGGTGGGGGTTTTTTTTTGTTCTCCGAACCACTAGCTTAAAGTGGTGCCCGTCTTACCCACACAATGATTAATGATGGAAATGGCTAGCGGCACACTAGTTGATAAGATCTTTAGAAACATGCTAATGATTGCGCTGCTACACAGCACGAGTAGAATCGCCCCGGATACAAGATAAGAGTAAGGTTAAAGAATAGTGCGAACTTGTTGTGGATTACGGCTTGCAAAAGATCATTATTTGTATTCCACACACACATTCTACATAGTTCTTCATATCTAAATTAATTTGCTGAAAAGGATACTTAGAAAGTTCCTGATACTACAAAACGAGCAAAAAAGTTTACCTATCGCCATTAAAAAGTGAACTTAATTCATCATATCTTAGCAGCACCTCAATGTCCTTTTTCATATATTTTGTAAAGCAGGGTTATAATATCACAAAAACATAAACAAATTTCTCGAATGCGGAAGATACGGTAACTTTATATTGAATTACTATAATATTTACTATACTACTTACTTAGTTATTTATTTACTATTTATTTAGATATACCTGATAACTACGGCATTGTTAATCAGGCATTAACTGATATGATTCCGGGTAGGTTTATAACATACACACTCAATTAGAGTTATATTTCATCCCGATTTTGAAATATTGAATAAAATAACCAAACAGAAGAGAACCTCGGATTGCAGATAAACGAGGCAAAGACCAAACTGATAGTGGCACACATCAGCGACCCTACCAACAACAAATCCAAACTTACGTAGGCGTGACGTGAACGCATCTTTGAAGTCGTTCACCTATCTCGGGTCAAAGGTCAGCAACGACAATAGCATGGTAGCTTAGTTGCGCGCACCCTGATAAATCAGTTCGCCTCAAAGAACCTATCGCGACGGATGAAGCTGGGACTACATAGCACCTATATAGTTCCGGTACTCACATACGCCTCTGAGACATGGACATTGTCCAAATTTTGACGAAACGTCAAGCTCGCCAGGCTCCGGTGGGCTGGCCATGTTGTACGCATGGAAACGGACGACCCAGGCCGCAAAGTCCTTTTAAGCCGTCCACAAGGACAGAGGAGGCGTGGAAGGCCCAAATTGAGGTGGCAAGATGGCGCCTACACGCCTTCCGCCAGTAAGGCCGAGCTAAGGGATTGGCAAACGAAGGCGCGAGACCGTTACCGATTTCGGACACTCCTGAGGCAGGCCTAGACCGCAAAGCGGTTGTAGCGCAGGATAAGTAAGAAAGTCCAATCCTTTCAGAGTAACGATTTCAAATGTTCAACAGCATATCGAAAATTCCACAAAAACTTCAATGTTCGACAAACAATTCGCAAAGATGAGTTAGAAGATATCAACTAGATACTCCAATAAAAAATACTTCAAGAAAAATGTTGTTAAAAGTATTCATTTCATCTTCCGATGTAATTTCATCGAAACGATGATGCTCGCCCTATTGATATTCGCACACATACCGTTGCGAATACCTTACCATGTGAAACGGTTTTACAAAGTAAACACGCGACGCGCATGCATCATTGATGGGAGGGTAATATTTTCTTTCGCTACCACCGGCACACGATTACATGACAATAATCAGCCTGACCTATTCGAGCTGCTGAGCGGCAAAAAAACCGAGCAGCACCCACAATTGAGGTTCCATGCTGTTCTATGCCCTTTCCTCGCGCACAACGAAAACACACTAGCATATATCTGTCTGCTCAAGGGCTAACCGTGTTGTCCCATAAAAACCCGTGTAGCGCACCGAAGAAAAACCCAACTGAATAACAATCACGCAACCAATCGTGCACCGTCGTCCTTTGGAAAGGGAATTGAAAAACAGCAAACCTTCACCTACATGCCCATGCCCCGCCGTGTGCCATTCGCTTTCTTCCCAACCCAATCCTCCAAAGGAGCATCCTGTTTTGTTCCAGCGTCCCCTCGGCGGGAGGAATATATCAAGCAATCATTCGTCCTATCGAACACAAACAATTTATGTTCCCCGAATAATCACCCTCAAGTGTTTCTCGCACAGAAGGCGCGCGCGCTAGCTCTTTGGTAGTGGATAACACCGACAGCTTCTTCCTCGATGCCTCTATATTTCGCATCGTCCTTTTCTACCAATTTTATTCCATCCAGATACAACAGATCCTGCCAGCCGTTCAGAAAATGTTGTGCCCTCTCTTCTTCCATTGCTTACGATTGCGTCAGGACGATCGGTCTCACCAGCCACCAAGACGAGAAGGGTGAGCTAGAGCTACGAAACGAAATGCAGCAGCAGCCAGACAGGCAGCAGCGAAAAGGTACCATTGGAAAACCACTTACGACCTAAATTTTATCCCTCCGCAGGATGGCGCACTTGCTGTGCTACCGGCACGCGGTACAGGGTGTATTGCCGTGTGCTGTTCGTTGCTGCGGAGCAAAAATCAGACGTCACGGCACGGACCACCGAAAGCAAAACGGCATCAGGGTTTGTAGGGTTCGGCTGCAGCAGCTGTTGGGATGGTGTGTGGTTAAAATTTTTCCTGCACGAGATGCGAACGTTGGGAAAATTCTAGAAAAACGTTTAGCAAGAGAATGTAGGATGAGGGAGGAAGAGAGTGATGGGAAAATGCAATATTCTGCAAGACTTGTACAGGCGCGTTGTAAGAGAGCTGTAAAAAGATAGTTAAAATGTAATATACCTTTTCACTGTTAGGTATTATTTGCAACAGTAATACCTCGTTTTTTGAAAATTCAACTAGAGGTTCCAACAGAATAAAAATATCAATTTCATGTAAACGGATAATGAATTAAAGAATGAAACTAAGTATATGGTTACGAACAACCCAAAACTGTACAATTTTCTCGCAATAAGACGATACAGTTATTGGTCCATTTGATGGTTTAATCCAGAGAGCTGAAATTTCACCCTGTGAATGAAAATATATTCATCATCCAGGTTGTCCTATCTGTAACCACATTCGACAGTTGTTAGCCGTCCGATTAGACTTCAGTAGTGTGTAATAACAATAATACAGCTCTAAATCGTTTTGGTTTTCGTTTTTATTGCCTAGAAAACGATGTAATACTTTTATCAAATTTCAATCATCGTTCAAAACTATTTTCAGCCTTTTTTGATACAATATTTATGTTTAAGCAGAACAATTCAATCAAACATGAGCTAATGGAGCACACAGTGATTCGAAGTTTGTTTACATTTTCATAGTTTGGCGAGTGGACATTTAAACCGATAATTGTCAAGCTGCATATCAAAGGCAATTTGTACAATCTCACAAACAAGTTTAATAATTTTCTTGTGTGAAGTGAGGAACCATGTATGCAAAAACTGAAATATTTTTTTTTTCTTCAATTTATCAAAATTTAGCATTAAAATTTTCAAAATGAAAAATAACTTATTGGCTTTTTTTGTATCCAAATGTGTCTTTTAAATATTTATTGTGTTTCCAATAAACACATCCTTTAATTAGGTAAACATCACCTATGGAACACATCCTTCAATTAGGTGAACTCCCTGAACAAAATTATAAGTTTGCTATAAAACTGTACCACACAAAAGCAATGCAAAGTTTTTGCTGCAATAAATACAAACACTAAAATGTATATTTTTTAATACCACACATAAACCTTGCTTCGTATTGGAAAACACAATTTCCAATGCACACTTGTACCCCATTTGTTATGCAAAAATGCACCTTCCGCTGTAAACTACCATAAAGCGTCCCTCCTTTCTGCTCCTCGACCCCTCCCCTCACTAACGACCACAGCACAGCCCGCACCAGGGGCCGTACAGATTCAGGATCATTGACCCCATTACCGGTGGGTTCGTGCCAGTGTAATTTCAGACGGGTAATAAAATTTCCTCATCCATTTTGTACCTCACCCTCCATGAAGGCCCTCCACACCGCACACACACGCAAATGCGCTATAAGCGATATCCTAAAAGCATCCATCTTTCCCTGCGACGACGCTACACAAAACACGACCAATGAACGGAATGAAGCTGCCCGAACGATTCTACAGCGCCGTGTCTACTGCAGCCTCATCGTTCACTATTTGAGGTAAAGAATGTAAGGTTCGCCTCTAACTTTTACTACACCACCGAAAACCTAATAGGGACACGAGTAACAACCACCGAACAAAAAAAAAAGACTCACACAAAATCGACGAAGAAACGGAACATATTTTGCTGCCAGCGCGCCTTTTGTTGCCCCTCTACAGCACAAGCACCCCTCTCTCGCTCTCTCGTGCAGGACATCATCTCGACAGGAAGATCCCTTTTCACCGAAACACACCCGGTAGGACCCTTTTCAAATGTGCTTCAGCACTTCCCTCAATTCCCTAGCGGGTGCCGGAGCAAAGTTAGAGCTGTTAGAGCAAACGTCCTTACAGATTCCAAACTCTTCCCCCTTTCTTTCCTGCTTCCCGCTCGGTAGTAACACGACAAACAGTCTGCACCCCATAGCCTCTTCTTTTGATTTTTGAAAACACGTCCCAGTAACATGCAGTATAACAACAGGCACTGACTAGGCGGCAAAAGGAACTGCCAGATTGTGCAGAAATAGTTGCTGAAAGCCAAACATTCATCGCCCTTTTTTCGTCCATCCGAGACGAGCCGAGCGTCCCCTAAGGGGAAGAGCGCTCGTACCCTTCACTGCTACTACTACCATGTCCTTTCATTCGCTCGACTGTTGCTCCGAGGCGAACGATTGATTTTAGTTGTATCTGTTGGCGTAATCTTCGACGGGGGCCGCGCAGTTTGTCCATGCAAAAGGCCCACGGACCGGGAGAGTTGGCCGGTGGAAGATGTCCATTGTTTCTCGACTCCTTTATTTGCCATTTCCGTCTCAAGGAGCGGCACAGTACAGGCACTGTACGGGAGCCTCTCAGCCGGACGATAAAGGTTTTCCATTTCCAGTTCCCAGTGTCTCTATCGATTCTAATGGGTTTATCTGTCCACGGAGACATTCACCTGCCAGCTGTGGATTAATATTTAAAGCCCCAGGGGTAAGAGAGATATGAATCGAGGTTTGATGTAACCGACATCAGGTAGCAGCATTGCTTTGATCAAGCGGGGGGTTTTTTAGGAAGAAAATGGTATAGAAATTTGAACAACAGCAAGCGATGCTGTTTTTGTCACCCTTGATGTAGCCACTTTTAAGTCGAGCGTATTGATTAACAAGGCACTTGGCAATGCGTAGGAAAAAAAATCGGTTGACAGGGTTTCTTTGTCCACCAAGAACATCGAATGACAAACGATTAAAATATCATTCCCAGTGACCACGCAATTAGGATTTTAAATCCTTCTTCCGGTTGAGTTTAACTTGGGATTAAAAAGGATTATTGTTATGTTATTTTTTGTATGACTTTGTAATAACTGACTTCATTTACCCCATAAGTATCTTCGACGAAGGCTTATAATATCAGGAATATTCAGACCTTTTCTCCTTATTCCGGGCAAACTTGGTTAAATCGTTTGAAAATGATTACATTCCAACAGCATTGAAAAGAACGATAGATATCAAAATCCTAGTCTTATCAAAATTGCTTATAAAGCACTTAAATAATATCTTAAAAGTTTCGGAGGCATAAAGAACCTGAACTATCCAATTAATGAAAAGTGGATTTTCTTGTTCATCTGATCAGATACATCCAATAATTTCCAGCAGAAGAATTCTGGCCAGTATGCACTTCTGTACATCAAAACCATCCAAAGTTTGTTCTACCAAGCACAATCAATAATTTAATGCAACTCACCAAGGCTGTTGAACTCGAAGCGTATTTGTAAGCCACTTTTCCACATACGTACAATATATCCTAATTGCTCATAAACCACTTTTCAACGGAATTTTGTTCGACGCAGTGTGTGTGTTGTTCGCAGAATTCGAAGCGTGTTTATATTGTCTGGCTATCGGAGAATTGCAAGAAATGAATTGTAGAAATTACCCCATTACAAAAGAACCCATAATTTGTTCGTGTCGTTCTTGTGATTGAGAGCTTAAGAGCATTGCATGAAATGCAATGAAGTTTCTATGAAATATATGTATGCTCTCAGTTATAAGAATGCTGCAAAAAGTGCAGCAAACGGCCAAACAAACTCAAAACAAACAGTAATAACAAGACATCAAAGAAAAAACAAATAGGAACTCCAACAAACTTGAAAATGAGCAATGTCACAAGCAGTGTACTCACAGTGTACAACTCACATCGCTACGCACCCTCCTGCAACAAGAAATATCAAATAACACTCATCCGTCTTACCGCATTCCCTTACAATCGAAACCCTCACACAGAAACCCATTCGAAGTAAGTGCCAGCACTGTCTCCTGTCCCTTGTTGATGAACTCATTAACACTTTCAATCAATAAAAACCCACTAAGCCGACCTAACCGCTGATTGCTTCCCTTCAAACCGGCACCAAGACGTCAGTTGCAATTCCCCAAAACGTTTGTTCCATCAGCTTGGAACAACAAGCCGCGTGGTGAGCCCAGCAGTTTCTTTCCCCGCCCCGGTGATCTCTTTCGATTCGGTTTTCCGAATCCCGGAAAATTCAGCAATGGTTTTCCCATTTCCTTCGACGCTTCGAAATAGAGAAAACTCAATCAGACACTCTAATCCAATTACTGCAAAAGCCAACCTTTTTGCAATGGCGTTCCCCCGCCGTTCCGTGTGCAGCTACTACCTACGCACCACACCTACTTGCAGGTCTCGTTTGGCAGGATAACTAACAAACTAACACTCCATTTCCGCAAACAGGACTCGAATCAGCACAATTTTCCGGCCTAGCTCGTCGGTCCGTCAGGGGAAGGAAGAAGCAGCAAGGGACAGAAGATGCGAACTATTGAGCCTTTACACTGTCGGTGGTGTAGCTGCTTGCCCCGAGGCCAAAAATTACATTCCCACTGCGAGTTGTGCAGCTTTAGCGCCAGTGAAGCGAGAAAAAGACAGGTTTCGGGTATGGCAAAGATCCCTATCTTGCACTCTAAATTAAGGCACCCGAGCAGCGAGCAAGAAAGTAACAAAAAAGGCTCACTTTAATGGCAAAGCGTGCACCAACAACTTTCGTGCTTCTCTGGTAACGATCAAGCGTAATGAGATTTCTTGCAAATTGTACAATATCTATTGTTGATTGTCGTTTCAAGATGCGACATTTGTCGGGTGTCATTATTCGAAGCGAGCATTTTTACTCGGGAACGAAGGAGCAGACAGACAACAGAGGCTAGCACAGCACCAAAAAAATGCACGTCTGTACAAAAACAAACTAAGGAATTTACTGTCGTTGGTTACAATTTTCTTTGGCAAAGTTGCAACAGTTGCAGATAACGTCTTTTAGTATAAGGATTCTCTACAAAACATCCTCCTGATGTTTAAGTCCTCCTTGTAAGCCAGTCTAGGCACTTCGGTACGTCTGATACTTTCTCTCTTCTTCAACCCCGATGCACAAAAAATAAGGGAAAACGCACTACATAACTAGGTAAAATTCGATTTCCAATTCCTAGCCATTCCCTCGACAGCACGGACAGTCGCTATGCTGCAGAAAACGTAATTTCTTTTACTGATTTGGACCAATTTCCTCTCCAGACCGAATGCACCCGCCGCAACGCGATGCCCTTGGACGGCGGATTGTTTGCGCAAGTGTATTTGCCATCATCTCCAAACGTGCCACATGTTTGAAAAGCGGTAGCAGTTTGTGCTGTTGTGTACGTGAATATCTCATCAATGCACTACAACTTTTGAAGGTTTTACAGTGTTTTTTTTTCTCAATGTGCAAAATAAAAGGATGGCGGAAAACACTCCAAGGGGTGTGTAGCAAATTTAACAGCAATAGCTAAATATTAATTTGGTGCCAGAAGCCAGCCAGATGGGCTTCGCTAATGTTCGTTCGCACGTAGTGAGGTAGGGTACGATTGCATTTGTTGGGAATTCACTAGGCACCGCACACACACATCAGTTTCGTTTCGCCTCAAGGGCCAATTTATTGTTTTAAATTGTTTCAGTTTTTTCAACAACGTAAGTGCACTTCAAACGAGTTCGATTGATGCGATGTTTATTGAGTGCAGTTGTAACTACTCGAGGGGTTCCAACCACTGTTTTGAAATGCTAGTTCACTTGAAATTCAAACTCTTCCATCTTTGAGCTCGTTGAATAGTACTTATACAGGAAATTCTGTAGCAATTTCAAACAATCATAGTCTTCATAGAAATAAATCAATTTGAAGTAATTTCACTACTACAAACAGTAAAGCAAGTACTACAATATTGAAAAAATACTTTAAACATTTAATTCAACAAAGTGGAATTGCATTCGGTTAAACAGTTAAATTTATAATGACTTTTAAATTTAACCAGTTTAAATCAAATAATTGTGTTCGTAACAGTAATTGCTTACCGATTAAACGACCACGAGTATTGTAGCCCCCGCGTTGTAAAATATATAAATTATAGTAACACATTCCACACCTCCCACTAATTGATCGACACAAATTGGACAGCTTCAAACACTGCGGGCACTTAAAAAGCAATCCTTTCAATTTACGCCCAGTGATGAATTATGATTGGTCGAGTACTTTTTAAATACATTGCTTTTATCACGAGTTGAGAGTGAGGAGGGCGACAATTGGCACTCTACTTAATCGTTAACATTAACTCAAAATGGACCAACACAGTTCATCCCCGAAGTCTGTGTCGATTAAAGCCCTCTTCTCCATACCTATATATATGTAACATTACAGAACATAATCGCATGTAATTATTGAAAAAAACTCGAGAGAGCATATTGATTGGACATGAGATTCAAACCTACGCGACACAACCACGGAAGTTTTATAAAACTTTCGCAATATGTTTTACCCTGAGAATACTGCATCCTATCAGAGATTTGAACACACGACCTGTTGTACGCAACAACAAAGCATCTTGCCACATGACCATGAACGCTGCCTCATGAATTTCGCTACCGGCACAATATAAATCATAACCTAGGTCCGTTCTTCTTCAGACTACCATCATCTAAAAAACTCCTCTCTTTCAGTTTTCCAAAGCAAACGGAATGCAAACACACTTCAAGCTAATTCTTTCCAGCAGGTTAACTTTATTAACTCGCTCCTCGCCAAACGCGAATACGTTATGTTGGCAGCACAGCACATCTCTGCTACCATCACTTTGCCCGATAATCGCACATCCGCGGACGTTATGTTTCCCCGTCTCGGTGGCGATAGACCTTTGTGCGGTTTGTCTTTGCGCCATTTCGACGACGCCCTTTCGCGTGCGAGAAACCATGAAACGACTTGACTTCTTTGCCCAGGCCCTCAACTCGACACAATCAGCTCACTTTTATCACGCTGCAAGAAAAAAAAGGCACGACATTAAGCGCGGCAAATGTGACATCCCCAAGCCCGTTTTGAGAGTCCTGGCCAATTCCAGACTGCAGCAGTAGCACTTACATGAGGGCCTTATACTCGCCTCACTAGTGAGCGCAGTTCATTTTGCCAGTTCCAAAAACTTTGCCAAATCAGACGAAAATGCCATACGCCGTTCCCAGTCGTTCCTTGTTGTTCTTGGCGGTTTTTGGTGTGCCAAAGGCAGCGAAAAAACGATACCCAAAGGAGAGAACTAGAAAACCATGAAACACACTCACACACACACACACACACTCACGGACACCATACTGCGGTGGTACAACAAAAAAAGGGCAGCTCAAGCATAGGGAGGCTCACACAGGAAAAGTGTGCACATCCGACTCAACTCGAGCCGTGGCGCAACTTTCCCGGAACCTCTGGGGCCGGGCGGAATGAAGGATTCTAAGGGGTAGGGAAAAATTTATATTCAAAAGAAAACTTTAGGCGTATTATTCTATCCGTCCATGTCTCGTTTCTGTTTGACTTTTCCCCCCCTTTTTGCCTGTTCCAACTCTATGCCCAAACCGCCAGTGCAGTGACAGGAAGGGCAGGGCCCTGGAACCAAGCATTCCCCAAAGACGCAGGAAACCTTCCGTCGCTGTAACTTCCGACGGGAAGGAAGAGGAAAAGCACGAGATGGAAAATTGCCATCCATTGCGTCTCGTTCCATTCCGATCCCCGTATTCCGCCCCTGTTTTCATTCTCTTTATCCTGATCAATTGACTAAACCAACTAGCTCTTTTGCCGAGAAACCGAGAAGCCTGCGGATGGGTGATAAAAGTAGAAAAATGGAGCCTAAGGGAGGAGGAAAAAAATGCCGCAAAAATTGGGGAAGGAAAACACACACACACACACACACTGGCCCAGACCTGAATGCAAAGTGGTTGGCGCAAAATAGCTAAAGGATGAATGTGCTTTCCTTCTTCGTTGCCGTGCTCTCTCCCGTTCAGGCAGCGTACTTTTCTTTTCGGCGTGTAAATTTTTCCCACCAAACATACAAGGGTTTCGTATGGCCAAGTGGCAGCAGTTAGGCATGAAATGTTATTGCCTGTTTTTACCGTACGTTAAGCATGCTTTATTTTAAACGTAATTGTTGTTATACGCAATGAAAACATTTTTGGAGAATGTCACAATTACGCTGCAAAAGAAGACAATTTCTCGCCCTAATTGAGATACTTAACATTTAACATTTTACACACATTTTCCATATGTCCTTATTTCTTTCTATACTTAAGGTTCTGCTAGTTGACACAAAACGAACCAAACGCCTCCTTCTAAGCCCTATTAAAATGTGACCAAAAGAGTGATGGGAGATGGTTTCAACGCCATTGTCGCTTCCGGTTATGGCCCGGACGAAGGACAAACCGGCGAAGGACATTATCTACAGCGGCACACACAACCAAGGACGCGCGGCGTTCGTCGTCTTCGAGGCGAAAATCGACTCCATCTACAACGCAACGGTCGTGGACGTGGCTGTTGTTGTAGCGCGCCCGTGTTCGCTTAAGCAAGCAAAATCCTTCCTTCTTCGAGTGGTTCGCTGGTGCCACGGAAAACGAAAACGATATTTTACGTTTTACACCATCGAACCTTACATCCGCTGCAGAGTAAAACATAAACACATACATACATATACACGTTGTTACATGGAGGAACTACCACCACCGGAACCGGATTTCGTCGTACCGTTGTACCGTCAAGACGGTGCTCTGCGCATACCGAAGAAAAGCAGCACGTCCACAGCAGTGTGTGAGTGTGTGTGTCTATGTTTTCCTTCTTTTCTTTTCCAAGCGAGATCCCTTTATCTTGGTGATTCTAAATTTACATAATTTTTGTTCTACTCTCCTGTCCCGCTCTCCGGGTTCGTACCAATTTTTAATCCCTTTCCCTGGTTTCCCCTGATCCGCATCCCTACCGGCCTCTCACCGGGGTGGTGGTTTCCCCCCATACAGTGTTACCGTTTGTCGCTTCCGGGCAAGTGGAGTAGAACGGAAAAAAGGTAAACGAATAATAGGCGAGAACCGTTCCCGTATCACGGCGGAAAAGTTAAGCTGCGCAGGTGGTGTGTGTGTGAGTGTTTTGCATCTTTTTCGGCAGACAACATCGACCTAATTTTCGGCACACAAATATTCCACCAAATACCACCGGAGGCTACAGCATGAAGAGAGAGAGAGAGAGAGAGAGAGAGAGAGAGAGAGAGAGAGAGAGAGAGAGACAGGGAAGGTAGAAGCCAAGAGAATCCCATGTTTAAGGTTTTGGAAAACGATTCGTCTTTTCGTGTGTATGTGGGCCTCTGTTATTCTCTGTTTCCAGTTTCCAGCAAAACGACGACGACCACGACGGCCAAACGATTCGCACCGTGGGCACGATTATGCAAATTGCCATTTGGCGAGTCTTGCAGCAAAAGACAAATTGAATCCACACGGTTTGACCGACATAATGTCGACCACCTTTAGGCGCCAGAGTAAAGTATGCTCTTTTGGTAAAAAGAAGTCGGATCGTACCGTAATGGTGGCGTGGATGGCCAGTGAAGTCAAGATTTTGCGGTTTAAAGCATGCCAGTACTTCACTTAGGATCGCCAGCAAGCTGATTATAGTTGTTAAAGCATGTTTCGTTTTTAAAAGCATATGCCTCTAAACAATTATTTTAATCCAGATATTTGAAAAATTTACAAACGAAAAATATTTTTTTATTTTTTAGGCTGAAAATACCATTTTTTCGCTTTTCTATCTATTTCTGATACCAGCAAATAAAATGTTCGTTATAAATGAAAAATCAAATCAATACTTTTATTACCAATATCCCCGAAAGGCATCCCAACCGAAGATGCAATTTCAAAAATAAAATCTCCTTTTATGCGTTTCATATTTTAATGCTTTTTTTGGTGGAATTTATTTACGCGATAGAAGAGATCTGAGGAACCATTCCTAAAAGAAACACATTTCAAGGCACACACACATCGGGGTTGAGGATTAGTATCCTTGCCTCTCTAAAACAGCAATAAAATGCAAAAAGAAACGCCCGAAATTGTAAAAAAAAAAAGTAAACGTCACATAGACGGCCTCGCATGTACATAGCAACTCACCTTACCCCCTCTATCGAACACAAATAACTGTCACTGGGCATGCATGCATGAGAAGAAATCAATGCGCCATGAATTTTATGACACTTTGTCGCGAAATTGATGTGTAAGAAATATATTCATGTAAAAAAGGCAGCCACCCCCGGGCGCCTTCAAACGCACCTTCCCATATATCTTCCTGTATCTGCACCTTGGAGTGTTTAGAGAGAGAGAGGGTCATGCTGGATTTCCGTTATCGCCCTCTTCTGGTTTTTATTCCTGCACACACACACACACACACAAAGCACGGGGAAGTCGGGCAAGCTCTAGAATAAATACATAAATTATGCGCCAAACGTCGAGCGAGATTTTTGCGACCAAATAGTAAAAGCAATAACCAGCCCCGAAACCGCCCTTCAAACTGTAAAGTCTCGGGGAGCGTTACTCGTTTTTATTCCGCTGGTGCGGACTGCATAAATCATTCCAGGAGAGAGATGCTGTGGAACGACGAATCGTGCAGTGTCGAAACACCATGGGAACAACATGCAGCACACACATTCTCGATGATGGAATTTTATTTTACACCTTTTCGGTTCGGTGGACGGTTCCCACCACCACCCACGTTACGGGAGAATTCGAGCTTATTCACCTGGAATTGCAATTCTCTTTATCAATTTCAATTACATGTGACCAAACCCTTGCTCAACTCCAATTTCTTCCCAGCTTACAGTATTTAAAACTTTTTATTTTACATCTTATTTTGTTCGTAATAAAAGCATATAGTTTCCCCATTTCTCCGTCACCATACATCGGCAAAAGGGCAAACCTTACAACGCCCCTAATGCTTGCCCAACTTATCATCATCACGTGTCAACGCAGTTAAAGACGTTTGTCACCGTCATAATTACAGCGCACGGTAATTGTTTAATTCGCTGAGAACTCTTTCTCAGGAGGGGAAGCGCTAATGTTACGCTCCTGGCACCTGGCTTCAACCGTACAATCAACCCGACCCGAGGAAGAGCAGTGAAAACACAATCGTTAAACAATCGACTCATAAATTTGGATCGCGCCCCCAGCGCCGGTTGTCGTAGTTGGCGAACAAATTTCCTCCGACCGGTGGGAGCAGCAGCAAACAATGCGCGACCCCTTTTTCTGAGGACGGGCTTTACCATGAAGAAATTCCTGTTTTTCCCCTCCGCCGAAAAACTAAGATAGCTCAGACAGTTAGACAGTTACACACACACACCCCGAAAAAGAAATGAAATTGTTCTTTCTGCTTCAATAAACGGCAATGGAGGGGGGAGAAAAGATGGTTCTCCCCAAAAAAAAACCCCTGCAAAAGAAGCGCCCCCTCGTGAAAGCCAAAGGGTATGCGCGCATATTGTGGCAAACTTTCTCACGGAAGTACGCAGCAGCGGCAGGCACTGCGCGCCCAAGGGGCTGCACGATGACTGCACGAACGAGATTAAGACGATAAAAATGGGTGCGCAAGATTCGGACACACGCTTCTGGGCTTCGGACTGGCCAACCGAGCAACAAAAGCGCAAGCCAGAAAGACACGGAGAAGTAATTAAACTGTCATGGATGATCACATCTCCACCGGATGCTCAACCAGTTGTGACAGGCGGAAAGGTGTTAAGAGATGTTTGGGAAGCGATATAGGAGCCGAAGCCAATTGAACTTAAAGCACACACAGAAACGGGAAACATGGGGCGGACTGTCATGTTTCTTCGTAATTGCGACAAATCTACACGATTATAATGCAAACTGACAGCCAACGGGGCAAAAGGCACTTTCTGGTGGGCCAGTGTTTGCCATCCACTAACATACCAATTTACACGTCCCTATTTGTTGTTGGGCGAAACATTTTCAAACAACATGATTATTGCTTTAGTAGAAACAAACACAGCTCGTGACAAAAGTAAAGCAACACCGGGGGGAGAGGTTGAAAAAGCAATTCAAGTTTTGCAATCAAGCGAGATTAGTGTACAAGGTTTGGCAAGTTACACCTTATTCTCATTAGAAGTTTACAGTTTTTTTCTTGTTAGTTGGGAATTTGTTGAAAATCATGTGGATAAAACAAACCAGCATATTGGACGACTGTACATATATGTCTTTCATCGAATAATATAATATATAAAACAATAAAATATGTATTTTAAGCCTAACTTCATCCTTAATTCATGCTAAAATGCACTATTAATTGCAATAAAATTAACACCTTGTCATGCTTTAGTGCACGGAGTTCCTGAAACGGCCAATTTCTTTTTAAACACATGCAATATTTGCCAAGCTCTTTCTTTGTCCCTTCCAAGTGTTGCCTTTATGCTTCAACACCTTGGCAATCAAAACAAAAATCACTTAACAACCCTTAATGCCTCCAGGCGCAACGGCAATATCCATAGGAACACACCACCCAACCCCGGAGCACGCTGTTTGTTGACAACAAACAAATGCAGCTGCATTCACCCCCGTTTGCAATGCTGAATGCAGTTTTGGCGTTTGTGTAAATCACCCCTCCGCAACAACCTGTGCAGAACAGCAAGTTCAAAGAGCATCGAACTGCCAGGAAACCGAAGTGTCCGAAAAGGGAAGGGTCTGCGTGATAATTGCCTACCGCTGAACCGGTTTTTTCGCTGTTCGAATTCGCAGCATTTAACCCACGGCACAGCACGGCGTTAAGATGCGCCGCCTTCTTAGCGCGGCATTGTTTTGATTTTTTCGGCAAGGTATTTTGTCAGTTCCGCAGCAAGTTGCTCCGGATCACCCGCTGTGTGTATCTTCTTTCACTTTCGTGGGTATGTTTCATTTCTTTCCTTATCGCTATCTCTTCGTTTTGTTACGGTCATTAACTTTTACTCTCGGGACTGGTTTTTGATCCTTTTGCTGTTTTGTAGAATCATTTCCGACCCACTAAACCGTTTCGTGTTGCATAAAACATTCCAGCAGCAAAGCAGCTCTCCTTGCCCACTATCCCCCGCTTTAAAGCGGTTTGTGTTTCATCAGGATTTAAAACAGTTCAGCAAGTACCAAACAGTACGGAAAAAGGAATTTGCTGGACTCAAAATCAGGTAGACCGCACCCTTTTCAGGAGTGTAGTAGATTCAGCATTTATTTGAAAAAAATGCAAAGCCCTAAAAGCCTTTTCAATGACTCATCATCATCAATCTGGAATGGAATGAAGGGATAGAAGGATTTTTTTGCTACTGATAAACACTGAATGGCTTTTGAGGGTTTTTTTTTTTCATTTAACTCACCACATTGCACAGCTGTACCTTCATTAGGCAAACTAGCAGCATCCCTGAGATGGGAAAACCATGTCGTAAGTGATTATGATAAGCTAAGCATCATCTTGCAAAGCAGCCTTTTTACATCAATAACAATTAGAAGCAACTAGGAGAAGAAAGCCATTTGCCTCGTTTTTGGTGCAAAATATATATAACGCATATTACTTTACAGTATTAGGCCAAATGACTGTAAACTCCTGACCAACGGCCAGGGCCACCAAGACTTGTGAGGCTCCAGATTTGAAGATATATATGTGAGTGCATGTGCAGTTCATCTGAACAGCTGAACATCTTAAGGTGTTGAAAGAGAACGATTTAACGACTTTAAGCTCAGACCCGGTGTCTCTTCTTAAAGCCAGATTAAGATCAATGAAAGTCTTTTCCAGAACTTCAAAAACACACTGTATTGCAAGAATCTTAGATCTCCAATCAGAACCAGTTAAACATACCAGAGATTTCAAACCGACATACGTACGCCTCTTCACGTGCGAATGGTAAAGTCTATCGACTAGTATTTGCTCTGTAAAAGATCTTGTCGTTAGGCATATCCAACATTTACCGAATCAAAGTGCTGATGAAATTCTTGGATAAATTCTACCTCAGATACCCAAACAAAATAAACACAGGCATATGGAAGATGGAATTTCAGATATCTGAAGTGATTTATGATATTTGAGATATCTGAACCATTGCAATATGGACCGCCTAATTGAAGTGATTTCGTAAGAGGTTTCATCCTACGCATTTAACAGAAATATGTTGATGCAGGATACTGGGACCTACTTCCGAGTGATGCAGGTATTTTATTGGAGTAATACATCTGATCAGCATTTCTATATTTGTTCTATATTGGTTGATGGAAGAAGGATATCCAAACAAAAATAATCACTGCATCGCCTACACCAAAAAACCACACACAAACCACAACCAACTTACCTTCTGAGCTTTGCACATCGCCGTAATGGACTGCAGGTCGTGCGACTGATGCCGGTTGTCCCCGATGCACTGATTGCAGATGGGCAGCTTGCACCCCATGCAGTACATCGTCAGCGGTTCCGTGTGCTCGCCACAGATCGACTCCCGCAGCTGGCAGGCGCCCCTCGGCTTGGTCAGGCTGTGCTTTGCCAGCGGGCCGCGCGCCGGATGGCACAGCTCCCGGCACGCGTCGCAGTACCGGATTTCGCACTGCTCGCAGATGACGGTCGCCACCTTCGGCGGCTCGGTTTCACACATCTGGCAGCGCAGTGCCTCCCGCTCGCAGAACCGATCCACTATCGACTCCATCGCCCGGTACAGGGGCAGATTGCGGGCGCCCAGCTCGTCAAAGAACACCAGCTTCCGGCACACCGGGCAGGCGAGCGAGTACACAGACCCGCCCGAACCGGCCGGCGGAAACAGCAGCCCCTGTAGGTTGGGCGTGCCGGCGTACGAGCCCGGCCGCGACGTGCAGCAGATGACGCCCGAGTCCGCCTCGCTCAGGATGCTCACCTTGTCCGCCTGGTCCTGGTCGGACGAGACGCTCTCGGTAGCGCTCGAGCTGCCCGTGCTGGCGGCGGACGAGTGCTGCGAGTGCGACTGGTGCAGATGGGCCGCTGCAATGGCCGGATGGCAGGGCGGATGGCCCGCCGACGAGGAGGACGAAGCGGTGGAAGAGGACGACGAGCCGGCCGTCGACGACGACGACGAGGAGGCCGTCTGAATGTCCAGCGCACAGGCGAGACAGAGCGCGTGATAGCAGGGCAGCAGTACCGGGCTGGCGTAAAGCTGCTTGCACACCGGACAGCGCAGTTCCTCCTCCATGCCTACGGACGGCGTTGGCCGCGACGCGACGCACCGGCTAGCTTGGCGACGATGGTCCGAACTCCCTGCCGGAGTCCGCGGAGCACTAGCACACGCAGCAGCAACCTGCGAAGGTGCTTCACCATTCACCGCTCGCTGGTCCTTCGATGGGGCGGACTGCAGACAACCGACACTTGCCACAACACTAGACCGCGCGCACGTGGGATTTTTTTAAAGGGACACTGGCTTTTGAAAACACACACACGCCTAAACACACCTTTAGCACACGTGAGGATAATCGGAACTTTGCGTTACACCGAAATCACTTTTTACAAAGCACTCCGGCAGAACACAAGGCCTGCCTTGGGAGGATGGGTTTGAACGAGCAGCGAGTATAATACCGCACACTGATCAATTTATATGCAAATCATATACACACCAACAACAACCACAAGCATTAAGCATAAACATACACACACACACACACACACGAGCACAAATACACAAAGCCGGGACCACACCAAAGCCACAAACACTAGAGCACGTTTCACGTTTTCTTCCACTCAGTTGGAGCTCGTTTTCCCTGACTGATGGAAAATTGGCATTTTCATCACAGCGTGCTTACGGTTGGGATTTGTTTGGATGTTGTTGTATCGCCGCGCAGAAGATGCTTTCGGGGGAAAGAAGGTAATTTTTTACACTTCAGTTACTTTTCGGGTTGTTCTACAGAACGACAACTTCAAACGAGCCTTAATTTTTGAGGATCTTTTTTTAATGAACAGGGAACACACCTCGGTGGACGGGGAAAAAGGTCGATATTAATATTCACGTTGTTTTTCCCTTTTTTATGATCTTCTGTACTATTTTGTTTATTTACTTTGCAGATGTAATTATTTTGTTGATTTTTCGCAAATTTTAAAAATTCACTAGTTTAATTCATGCACCAGTTTCTTCAACTCACAGTTTGGTTTTTCTATCCAAAACTATCTGTTACTTTCAATTTTTTATTCTTGCACTATCAATCAGCAAGATACACCATTCACCAATTATCTCACAAATCTTCTTTAAAACACTGTTTTTTTTTATAGCACGTAAAATAGCAGAACAAGCCAACACCTCACACCACACTGTACTCGGGGCTCTTGTTATGGCACCCGGTCAAGCTGCTCATATCCGGTAACGTACACCTTTCTCGCCTTTAATTCCATTCTGCCTGCCAGAGGAGCTATCCCGTACGGAAAAATCCCGACAGATGCAGGTGCAAACCACACACTCTCGAAAGGATGCACCCAATATCTCTCTTCCTGCCGATGGTTAAACTTCCAGCAGAAACGCACTCACATACACACACCCTTTGCAGTGTTAGTCCCTAAACAGTGGCAAGAAAATCGCAGCGCACGCGCGCCTTTTACACACACACCACACCAATGTGCAACGAAATCGATGGTGGTTTTTGAAGGGTGGTTGGCTTTGCGAGAACGATACCGCGCGCGACCCTATGCTGCCGCGGCAAAGGCAATTCAAACACACCGACCGGGACCGTGCAGCAGCCTCCGAAACCGTACGACTTGCCTCGACAAGCTTCTTCCTACTTCTGGCTGGCGGCCGGTGAACGGTGAACGGCACCAGCAGTGCCGTGGGTTCATGCGAGCGGTTCGTGTGCCGTTCGGCCGATGGTCGGGGCCCCAGCTGGCCAATGTGTGAGTGTTTGTAGAAGGGAGATGGCACGAGCGACTCCGAAGGGTCTGTGCTCTTTACTCGCACGGGAAACAAGTCTAGCGTGCACCAAACGGCTATTGGTAGGTGATGCATTTGAGAAGGAAAGTATGTTCTTCTATGGAACAAATGGTACCAGAAGGTTCATCTTTTTAGAAACAAGAACATTATCAATTTAAATTTCTATTTTTGTCGCTAGTAATTTTGTTACTAATTTTTAGAATGCTTTTCTAGTGTATGGCACTCCCAACAATGCTCAGATTAAACGAATGGAATATATAAAGTATATTTCTCTCTTTCCTTAGTTAGAACGCAATTAAGGTGGCTAGAGTTCATTCGTGCAATACTACTAGATAATGCATACAACGAAAGAGTGCCTAAGCGGAATTGCCGAATGGAATTAGAGTTTGCATGAACTCTACCAATCTCCTTATCGGAGTTATTTGTGTATAAATTCAAAAAGTAAAAAAAATGTTAAAAAATATTTTACATTAACCACAGATCGCGGACCAATACTATTCATAGATCTACGAAAAAACTGTGGCTTTTACCAACAACTTTTACAGTAATAATTACAGCATAACATGTTAGGTAGTTTCTATTTTTTAATTATTAGGTAATTATTACTTTACTAATTTATTAATAAATGTATCTATTTATTTATTTATTGAAGCAAAGACATCTGGCAAATTAGGCCTAAATAATATGATATTAAAAAACGTATTTTAAAAATATTGTAATCGTCTTTTTAAAACATAGAAAACTCGCAAGTCGTTAAAAAAAATAAAAAAGATTATCGAGTAATGGCAACGAGCAAATAAATAAATAAATAAATAAATAAATCTAAATAAATAAATAAGTAATTCAATAAATAAATAAATAAATAAATAAATCAATCAATCAATCAATCAATCAATCAATCAATCAATGAATAAATCAACAAATAAATAAATAAATAAATAAATAAACAAATTTATTTATTTAAACATTATTTAAATAACAAACAAATAAATACATAAATACATTAACAAAACGCTAACGAAATCAATATTTTAAATAATTTATCAACTTGATTGCTTAGAAGAAATTGGTAGAATAGACTCACTTGCACAAAAATTATGTTGATTATTTTCAGAAAAAAACTATAAGATAAATTCCAAATTTATTAGGTTTGTATTTAATATAATCTAGTAACTATTCATAACAAATATATAAATCTACCGGTTTCATGTACTGAAACTTGAATAAGAAATAACAACTGAAACTCAAATAACAATAAATAACAAAAACAACGTAAAATAGTACAAAAAGCCAACATTTTATCAACAATATACGCGAGAATGTGGACCGCAAAACTGTTTCAAGTCGTGTGAAAATACTGTATGTTGGCATTAAGAGCAATCAGAATATCAACATCACTTAAAAAGCTATTACAATACGACCAATTTGTAAAAGTAAAATGCTTTAAAAAGTATAATAATTTTGCTAATAATATAAATATTAACAGAACACAATCTTAATAAGTTATGCAATCTGGAATGATGTTTCCAGTGTGCGAATAATAAAAACAAGCTTTAAATAAATTATATAATTTGAAATTGTCCTTTTCAACGAACTAGATCCATTCCAGATGCCATTACATACCTGTAAAGTGCGTACATTCTGCACCTTTCAGCGTGGCTAACGCTTGATAAGGCCCAAAAAGGTGAATAATGGTCGAATAAATTAGCCTCTTTAATATTTTTTTAATATTATTTTTTTGAGCCGGTCTCGTAGTACAGTCGTCAACTAGTACGACTTAACAACATGCCCGTCATGGGTTCAAGCCCCAAATGGACCGTGCCGCCATACGTAGGACTGACTATCCTGCTATGGGGGGATCAATAAGTCACTGAAAGCCAAACCCACAAGTAGTGTGGTACAGGCAGGCCTTGAACGACAGCGGTTGTTGAGCCAAAAGAAAAAAAAAAAATATTTTTTTAAGCATTGGAACAATCTTGAAAAAAGCAACTGTACATTTTAAACGTGACCTTTTTTGCCCAATTTTCATCACAAAACACCGCCATGGTATAATTCCCATACATATTCAACCCATCAAAAAAATGGGAACAGTAAGGCAACATCCACGGATATACCCAAAGCATTCATTATTAAAATCAAAACACTACCTCATCGTGTTATCCGCTAACTACCTTATAATTACGCCGCTATTTACTTTTAACAGATTGATAAATGATGATATTTTTATGTCACTCACACAGAGTGCACCCGCGAATTGGTGACCAATGCGAGTCACAGCCCGGAACAATGCCAGGCCGGTCGGTCAGGCAGGGGAAAAAGTGGATAAAAAATGAGTTTAGCGCGCCCGGTTAAGTGCAAGGCGCGGGCGCGCACGTCCCTCAGCTCCAGTTCCCGGACATGCCGTTGAGATTTATGTGTACTCACGCCAAGCCACCGCATAACCGTAATAGTATTTTTAGGTTGCATTTCAGCACCACCACCACGAAATTTCCTACCGTTTGCATAAAAAGCCAATAACCGATAAAGATCTGCCGCTTCTAATGAACATATTGTTCAGATTACACTCGGAAGGAAGCTGGCGGCTTGGGGTGTCTCACGTTTCGTGGCACGAGATTTGCCGCCCGAGATAATAAGCAACGGCGGGCGGCCGGGAAAAGGCAGCAGAGGTTAGTGCGTCCGGGCTTCGTTAAAACAGCCTTAGAGTCGTCGTGCTCGTCGTGTGTAACCGCTTGCCAAGCCAGAGTAAGTCACCAAGAGTGTGCTGGTAAGTAAAGATGCGTCACATTATTAATGGCTCCAGGGTACCATTTAAGGTGAAATGTCATCATCTTCGTTTAAGGGGGAGGTAACTAAAACGGGGGCCAGATGATGGTGGCGCAAAACGGACGCCACACCGCAAGGTAAGCAACAGATGCACTTCTGCACTTCGGTCGTTAATGCCGGACAGCACCGGAATTGGATTTGGAACCATTTATAACTAGCCTTCGTAGCCGAAGTTGACAGCTGCGTACTCTCGCCCTGTGCACACCCGCGTAAGTACCATCGGTTTAAATCGTTCGTTTGAAAATAAAAAAAAAAGTCTTATGCTGCTCTCGGGACCACCCATTAAGACTGCTGCACCATTGCTCGCACACCTTGAAACAAACGTTTTCATCTTTGGGGATGAATGTCTGACTTGTGACCTTTCCGTCGGTTAAAAGCACCTCGGCGAGAGTTCAAAGCAGTTAATCTCAACACCCCCAGCTGCATTATCGCATGGGAACACCTCCCGCGGACGCGGCCGATAATCTGGCGTCTAATCAAACACTGACCGCTTGCATCGGACGCCTTTTTCCTTATCACGCACGCACCGAACACACCAATGAGAGTGATAGTGTGTCCGAGCTAGGGATGTGCTCGCTGGAGCGCTGCCACGACTCCGATCTGAGTCGTTCTGGGTGGTTCGGAATCTGAGTCGTCCGAAGTTATCCAGAGTTGTCCAGAGTCGTCCGAAGTCGTCCGGAGTTATCCGTAGTCGTCCGGAGTCGGTCGGAGTTATTCGGAGTCGGAGTCGCCTGGAGTCGTCCGGAGTCGTCCGGAGTTGACCGTAGTTGCTCGAAGTCGGTCGGAGTCGTCCGGAGTCGTCCGGAGTCATCCGGAGTCGTCCGGAGTCATCCGGAGTCGTCCGGAGTCATCCGGAGTCGTCCGGAGTCATCCGGATCTGCTCCGAACGACTCCGGATGACTCTGACCAACTCTGGACAACTCCAGACGACTCCGGACGACTCCAGACGACTCCAGACATCTCCGGACGACTCCGGACTACTCCGAACAACTCCGGACGACTTCGGACGACTCTGGACAACTCTGGACAACTCTGGACAACTCTGGACAACTCTGGACAACTCCGAACGACTCCGGACGACTCCGGATGACCCCGATCGATTCCTTACGATTCTGAACGACTCCGGATTATGCAGGGCGGACCTACCTTCCGGAGTCGATTCCGATTTTACCGGAATCGGATCGGAGTCGACTGGGGATTTTTGCCAACTTTACCCATCACTAAGTTCGAGCTGGGGTCTATTGAACGGGGGGAGTGGAAGTGTCATTTAAAACGTAATCGGAGGAACGGCTCTATCGATAACGCGTAAGCCGCGTCCTTGGCAGCTACATTGTGAATGCGATTTTCTTTTTGTTTTGTTCACACAATCTAGAACTAATATTTACTAAACACTAGTTCCTGTCTACGTATCCCCCTAGCGGGCGAAAGAAGGGTACTATTTATGTACTTTAAACTGCATCATTTAAATGCTTGTGAGCTACAGAAGAAAGTAAAATGCAAATAACCTAAATTAATGTTAGGAAATTTAATTCTAATCTACTCACCGACTTACTTCCGGCTGACAATCCACTTCAACGACTTTTCTCAACACTCATCCGGTACAATAGGCTGCACATTGTGCTACAAAGTAACCAATCTGTGCGTGCTGCTGACACTGCCAATGCTCTTTAAAAGGATGCAAACCAGGAAGACGATCCAGTCAGTGGCCGGTCGGCAAGCACTAGCCGCAATCTTCCCGTTCGCCTGGAAAAATGGTGCAAGTGATACAAGTGACCTAAAAAAGACAAAAAGAAGTGAAAAGTGTTTGTGCAAAAAACAAAAAAAAATGAAACCACTAAAACCATACCAACCTTCCACGGCGGCGGTCGTGCTGCTACTACTGTTCGCCGTCATTCTACCAAACTGCCGTTCCCTAGCAACGGACGAGACCGCAACCAAAAAGCCACCCAAACGCACGGTGAAGAAAATGATCCTACTAGATCACACACCGGTGTTACCGCACAAAGTGCGCCTGCTGGAGGATTGTTCCCGTGGGGCCAGCACCAACTGTACCCACACCTGCCCCGATAGTTACACCGTCGACGCTCGCCAGCAGTACTGCCGCCCGAAGCGTCAGGACGGGATCTGCCCACCCGGGTACGTGCAGCGTGCCGGTGCCGGTGGAGCGGCCGGCTGCGTGCTGGAACAAATCCACTGTCCACCGGGCAGCAAACGCGAAGGCAATCGGTGCGTAGTGCGAAGCTACAGCTGCCCACCCGGGTACGTACAGCGCGGACAGAGCTGCGTACGGGACAACATCTGCCAGCCGGGCTACCGGTGGGAAAGTGGACTGTGTTTCCCCGCCGCCGCTCGAATCTTCTGTCCGCCCGGCTTTACCGAACAGCATCCCGGCGGTAACTGTGCACCGGCGGCCTGCTCCGACTGCTGCGACTGCCGGGAGGAGGTGGTCGCAACGATATGCCCCTCCGGGTACAGCACCCAGTGGGGACGGTGCGTGCGGCATCAGCAAGCGTCTCCCGACCTAAGAATCCACTCCGTCACCTACCGGCTGCCGGTGGAGTGCGCGGTAGGGCAAACGTTCAACGGAGGGCAGTGCGAAACGGTCACCACGATCGGACGGCCAGTCTGTCGGAGCGGACACTTCTACAACGGGTCCTGCGTGGAGGTGGCCAAGTGTGTCCGGGGCACACTGAACGGCGTTTGCTCGTGCGAGCAGGAGCAACACGTGGCCAGCGCTTGCGCAGCGGGCAAGGTGCTGGATGGGGTGTGCGTAATTTCCCGGGCACACTGCAAACCGCCGGCCAAGCTGCGGAATGGGGTGTGCGTGCGGGAGACCCGCACGCGCCCCCACTGTCCGGAGGGTGGTGTGCCGTATCAGAGGGAGTACTGTGCGCTGGAAGCGCCACGCTGCGCAAGAGGCTTCACGCTGGACGAGCACGGACTGTGCCGGCGCGGCACACACGCGTGTACGTTCGAGTGTGGGCTTTACCAGCGGCTGAACCGATGGTGCGGCCTACCGGCCAACTGTCCGGAGGGGTACACGCTGAGCGAGGCGGGCCACTGCCTGCGGGAGAAGATCCGCCCCGCGTACAGCTGCCCCGAGGGGACGGTCGAGCGGGGCGATCGGTGTGTCAGTGTGAGTCCGCTCTGTCGCTCCAACTATCGGTACGATCCGGGCGTTGACCTTTGCACCCGGTGCGACGAGCGAGCGATGGCGTGTGCGCGGGGCAACCTTACCGGCGGGCAGTGCGTGTGGAGCGAACCGGCCTGTCCGGCCGGGCACGAGTGGAAGGACAGTGTGTGCGTGCGGAACGATACGCGCCGGTACAGCTGCCGGAAGGGGTACGAGCATGGGGAGCAGTGCGTCCACGGAGAGCTTGCCTGCCCGACCGGCGGCTACGAGCTGCAGGGCGAGGTGTGCACGGTGCAGGAAGACGTCCACTGTCCGGAGGGTTCGTACGCGGTGGAGGGCAGATGCACCATCGCCAAGGAGTGTCCGGAAGGGTTTCTGGCCGGGGCGGACGCGTGCGTGCGCGAAGTGAGGCGACTCGCTAACTCCACCGAACCGACCTGCCCGGCGGGGTACGCGTACGAGGGGGATGTGTGCATCCGGCGGACGGTGGTGGAAGCGTCCGTGAGCCGCAAGGAAGCGGTCTGTCCCGATGGGTACGAGCGCGGGAGGGAGGAGCGGTGCGTGCGGTTGGTGCGCACGTTCCCCGTCTGTCCGCCGCGCACGATCTACACGGACCGGAGCGATCGGTGCTACTGCGAGGTGGATCTGATGTGCCCGACGGGGTACGAACGAACCGGGACGGATTGTACGTACCGGGCGGCGGGGTACACGTCGCTGGTGAACTTCCTCAACCCTTGCTACGGGGCGTTCTGTGGCGGTGGTGGTGCGTACTGCATCACGCAGTGCAGCTTCCCACCGTGCCCATTTGAGCCGTGTGCCGTCGGTGGACTTACTGCGACCTTCGGACCAAGGGCAACGCGCTGCCTTACACCAGGGGCGGGCGATAACGATTGTCCACCGCAGACGATCATCGGACTGGTCTGTCCGCCCGGGTACGAGCGTGTCAACAGCTCCTGTCTCGCCTACTACGATAAGGTTTGCCCCGCTGGCTACGAGCTCGACGGGGAAGAGTGTACGCAAGCCGTCTATGTAGCACCCATCTGCCCTTCGGGATACCGTCCGGCGTTGAATGCGGCCTCCACCTGCATGCAGACATCCTGTCCGAACGGTTACAAGCTCACCGGAACGGGCATGACGTGCGAAAAGCGGGAGCTTCGCTCACCAAAACCATGCCCGCCGGGGTGGGATTTCTTCCAAGGCGCTTGCCATCGGCGAACGCTCTGTCGCAACGGAACCATCGAGGGAGCGTACTGCGTTGAGCGCGAGTTTACCCGGCCCACCTGCCCGGAAGGGTACATCCAGCGGGGTGAAGATTGCACCACGCAAGGCACTTGCCGCACGATCGGAGCGGTGCTGATCGATGGTATGTGCGTGCGGATCGAAGAGCCTGCACCTTGTCCGGAGGGAACGTACCGTCATGGCAGGCACTGCGTGTATCCGGATGCGCCCGAGTGTGAAGATGTCCAGCACGTGGCCACGCAGTGCACCTCGGAGATTGATTCACGTGGCTACTGTTGGCAGCGGACCGCACCGACCTGTCCGCAGGGGTACCGGTTGCGCGACGATCGATGCATTTCCTGCCAAAGCGAGAAACCCAACTGCCCTGCCCACCAGGCCATACGGCAGGAGATGTGTACGGCGGAACGGGTCGCCTGTCCGGCGGGGCATTTTCTGCGCGACGGTTACTGCGTCACGGTGGACGTTACGCGCCCGAGCTGTCCTGCCGGAGATTATACGCTTTGCAACGGTTTCTGCATCGTGCCGTACGTGCACGAGTGTAAGGCCGCGGAGTACGGACTGGCCACGTGTAGCCGCGGGTTCCTGCAGCACGGCAAGTGTGTGGAGCACGCCCGGTGTGCCGATGCGCACCATACGCTGGTGGGTGGCGAGTGTCAGCTGCGCACGTTCGTCGACGCATCGTGCCACGGGAAGGGTACGCGGGTCGGGGAGCTGTGCATTGGCGGCACGCCGAAATGTCCCCCGAGCTATGCGCTAACGGGTGGTCAGTGTTACAGCTGCCAGGTGGAGAACGCACAGTGCGCCACGGCGGGTGCTAGCTGCGCCGAAAGCTTCTGCCAGCTGGAACCGCCCCGCTGCAGCTCGTCGGGGGCAACGTTTGATGGGCGCAGTTGCCGGCTGCTTGTGACGAGTAAACCGGTCTGCCCGACCGGCACCAGCCCGGACCGGTACGAGCCAAAGTTCTGCCAGCTCAAGTCGGAGCGGGCCGTGTACAACTGTCCGGCGGAGCATCACTATCAGAACGGGGTGTGCTTGAAGAAGCTGTACAAAACCCCCTCGTGTCCTGCGGACTACAAGCTACGGAATGGGGCCTGTGTGAGGCGCATCTGCTCCCGCATGTCGTCCGGATCGGCCTGCGGGGATGTTGGTGGCCCGCTGGCTTTAACAACCGGACCAACCGTTTCCTGCGCACAGTGTTTGAACGAGACGGCTGGCACGATGAGTGGAGGAAGCTGGTCCTCTACGGCTCCGGCCCAAAACGAGCTGGATCTGTGCTGCATGGTGTACTCTCCGCGAATTTGCCCGGACGGTGGCGAATGTCGTCACGAGCAGGAGCGTCTTTGCGGTTCCTTCTGCCTGACGGAGGACGATCGGATCTATCTGACTGTGTCGCGTACGGTGCGCGTGGGCAATCGGCTGTACGTGGCACCGGCACATCGCAGTGGCGCTTCCGATTACGTCGATGTATACGATGAGGACGAAGGCGATGATGAGGATCACGACGAAGGCCTCGGGACGGACTGTGCGCAGTGCGAGATTGGACCGGCCAATTGTGCGAAGCACTGCAACACATACGATTGCGAGGAGCAGGACGAGGAGGGGTGTAACTTTAAGGAGGCAAACACTTTCTGTGCCCAGTACCGGGGGGCGAAGATTTGTGAACATTTTAGTTTGTAATTTTATCGTGTTTGTTTATTTTTGTTGTGCATAGCAGGCGTCGAGAAAAGTTTGATTTTAGTTCGTGCAATGAAACTGTTAACATACCTTCAAGATGACCGAATTTTGTTGTTTGTAGTGTTTTAAAAATTCAGCAAACATTTTATCTTTTCTTTACTTTTTGTGAATTTCTAATAAATCGCTAAAAACAGACAATTTGAATTTTTTATTGAACTCTTTTATCACAAAAACATCGCCGGCAGCGGGCAGTTGCCAGAGCGCGGCATAATCCGCTTGACGTTTCAACCGCTCCATTTGAACGTAACTGTCAGTACTGTCAACAGCATCATCGCAAACGGGTGAAAAAACGCGGAAGCATCGTACGAGGCGGGCAAACGCAAAAACACAAGCGCTACAGCGAAATCGCTCCAATTTGTGCTTCATTCCACGGTAAGTGGGCGATAAACAATTAAAATAACCCCCCAAACGTTACTCCTTGTCTTATAATAAGTGTAATTATCCCCTACCTGCCCGTAGGAACGTGCCAGCGCGCTACCACCACCACCAGCAGCAGCAACCATGTCGAGCACATCGCAAAAGCATAGAAATTTCGTGGCGGAACCGATGGGCGAAAAGCCCGTCACAGATCTGGCCGGTGTGGGCGACGTCCTCGGCAAACGGTTAGAGGCAGCCGGCTTCGACCGGGCGTACACGGTGCTCGGCCAGTACCTAATCCTGAAGAAGGACGCAGAGCTGTTCAAGGAGTGGATGAAGGACACCTGCGGCGCGAACTCGAAACAGGCGGCCGACTGCTACCAGTGCTTGAGCGATTGGTGCGACGAGTTCCTGTAAATAACGACCAGCAACGCCTGCATTTCAGCGCATTTTGACAAATGGAGTACAGCACTCGTCCCAGCAGCAGCATCCGACCGGGTTTGCGGTTGAGTCAGCAGCTCTTCAGTCCCTCGGAAAGCCGCTGATGCGCTGTAACCCTTCACACTAACACGGACGCACACACACACACGCTCGGACTCTGTGTGAATCGGTTTGGGTGGTGGGCGCACGGCGTTAGTTTTGTTCGCTTTTAAGTAACGAATTCAGACGAATGGACTATTTACCGCAATTTAAATATTAACCTTTATAAAATCTCCGATAGACTAAGTGAAGTGAAACCCGAAGCTTTGCTGTTTTTTTTTGTTCTTCGTCGATTCCGAAATTGCTCATTGTTTGGATTAACGTGCATGACGCCGCTGTTTGTGGCTTTGGACATTTTTCTAGCATGACGACATATCCACAACAGTACGATTTAGAGGGTGGGAGAGATTAGAAACGGATCTGCTCAAGGTCACGCGGCTTTCATGAACGGACAGGATGTTTCAAAAATATCCGAAGAGCGTTAGGTATATTTATAAAAGAATAACTTTGTAGCAAACGATAGAAAAAAAACAGAAACTGTACGAATAATCGAAAGATAGAAAATAAACTTTCACGTACCGGAGCGCTGCGTCACTACCAATGCACAGTCGCATGTGACGTGATTGTCATCCAACGAATTGTTATCGGTCAAAATTAGTTTAGTATAATGCTACACTTTACAGAAATGTATGTAAAAGTAGCATATTTTAGACAGTTTAAGAAAATCTGAAAAATGAGTAAAATGGAAAATAGGATAAATTCTGCAAATAACTTCCAAAACACATTCGACATTGCCGCTGTCAAGTTGCTATAAAAATTCGCCCCGTATTGGCTAGCCGCGACATCATCTAGCGTTCTCTCTTTCACTCATACGCATCTCGCTCGCTAGCCGTCCTGCTCTCGCTCACGCACCGTTGCGCAGCTTCACTCGCGACAGCCCCAATTTCGCCCGGATATGGGCGGCGATGGGTGCTGGTGTGCGTGCAGGATCGCCCTTCGCCCGTGTCAGACGGGTTGCCTGTGTTGGTGCCAGCGCATCGCGTAGCCCCAGAGCCTGCTCGAGAAGCAGGAAAAATCCGTACAGGGAAAGAAGTTCCATCGTTGTTCCACACAGTGCGAGTTAAAAATCGGTGAAAAAAGGCTGCCACCTAGTGGTGTAAAAACAGGTCGGTTTCGCACGGTTTTCACATGCCTGGGAGAGTGTATTCTGCTTGAGGGGGAAAAGGAATTTCCATGTGTGAACGCAAAATTCGGCCCCAATTCGGTATCAGTTTATTGCAAAAGGGCGAGGGGGGAACTGAACAAAAATGCAAGGAAAAGTTGTGCGTGTGAGTGTGTGTGCGGTGGTGTGCCTTTCGCATGGACCTGGATGTGTGATGTGGTTTTTTTTCGTGGTACGACAGACGAGAGGGTGCTACTGCTTTGTGAAAACCGATGTGGCGTTTTTTTTCTTCTTTCCATTAGTCTTCCGTAATCTTTTTTTGTTGCTCTTCTTCTCGTGCCCCCGCTGCGGGATGTTGGATAATGTTGGCCGTGAGTGAGAACGTTCGCAGGGAGTGCCACACCGTGTGCCAGTGTCGTGCGTGAAGAAGAGAAAGAAAACTCAGGGAAAATAATCAGGGCGAAAAAGGAGGAAGGTGATGGTGCGAGTGGACTGTAAAAACGAGTGTGTGTGTGTGTGTGTGTGTGTGTGTGTGTGTGTGTGTGTGTGTGTGTGTGTGTGTGTGTGTGAGGGTGTGGGGGAAAAGGAGGTGCCACACCACACTCTGTCCATCAGCTTAGGCGAGCCTCATTCGTTTTGAGTGGAAAGAAAATTAAACGCGAATCGCACTCTCACGCTTTCCTAACCTCCCAAGGACTTGCTTTTTTGGTACGAATTGGGCGGAAGTGCTACCCAGTGCTGGACTCAATCGATCAAAAATCGCAGCAGATTATAGCAAACAGCCAACGCACACACTTGGACTTTGATCATCGGCGCTGCCACGGAACGAATAGAACAGTGGCAGTGAAGAGGAGGGGCGAAGAAGAGCAAGACGAAGAATGGAGTTGAGTTGTGCAGAATGCAACCCGAACGAAAAGATCTACTCTAGAAGGTGCACCAACCCCGCCGTGTACGTGTGGTTAAGGGCAACCGAGTCACAGCCACGCACACACACAAACACACACGCACACCCACTGGGATAGAGCTCTATTCTCTACATTCAATCTCCCCGCATCTCGAGCCAGAGGAAGCGAATTAACACACGCCTTTGTGTGTGTGTGTGTGTGTGTGTGTATTTTTTCCCTTTCTTTTTGCCCTCGATTGTGTTTCGCTCGATTTCACGGCTGTGTGTCGTCGCATCTGTGGCGCTTCTTCCGCGACGTGCGTGTGACACGGTCGAGAGCGGTTTGGTGTGTGGGTGTACTACTGTACCAGCAGCAGCAGCAGCAGCAGCAGCAGCCCCGAGAGGAACCGTGATTTGTGTGTGGTGGTGTGTGAGTGAATTTGGTGCTGTTTTTTTTTACTTGTTTCCCAAAAATCCGTCTGGAACACGGGGGTCAAGGCTGTGCGGGGAAAAAGGTGAACTTGCGAAAAATACAGTCCAAGTGAATAACACACTGTCAAATAGCAAATAGTAACACACACAGGCACACATGCACATACATGCACACAGCGTAGAGTAAAAAGCGGCAATTTGCGGAATGTTTTTCTTCTTTCTACAATCGCTTCGCTCGCACTCATAAAAAGATTGACAAACGACCAATGAAGATGATCAGTGTGTGTGTGTGTGCATGTATGTATGTGTGGGGTGGATGAATTGGCCATTGCCTGCTGTTTCACTCCGCTTGCTGCGTTAAAGTAATGAATGGAGCTCGCGCATGGAAGATTTACTTTTACCCCCCAATTGTGTGTGTGTGTGTGTGCGAAAGAGAGAGAGAGAGTGAGCGTGGAATCATCGTACCTCCTGCTCTCTAGTACACACACACACGCACCACTGTAACACTAGCAAAACTCTTTATTGAGTTAATTTCTAAATGTTTTTTCTTTCTTTCGGTGAAACGTCACAATCGCACTTCATGCGTGACGCAGACGTGTGAGAGCGTACCAGCGGACTGTGGCATTGTGTAATCAAGCGCACACATACACGGGCACACGGACACACGACGCACACATGCACATGCAGGCGAAATCAGTTTTCACTGGTGTGTCTCCTCCTCAACTGTGCCCCAGCCGTCGCTCGCTGCTTTCGTCCAGTAGCAGCAGCGCGCTGATGGTGTGTATGGTGCCGCCTGTAAAACCCACTCGCGTATGACAGTAGCGTGAACTTTGCCAAATAGCCCTGTCACCCACAGAGGAAGAAGAAGAAACCGCCCCCTTGCTGGAGGAAAAACTGTGGTGACTGTGTTATCACAACGCAACGCAACGCATTCCTGCTGCTCGCTCCAACCCATTGAAGAAGTCTCGGTCTCTTGGGAAGGAACTTGGCTAGCGCGAGAAAAGAAAGTTGTCACCGTCGCTGTGATCCGAAAACCGGATTTAAATTGTAGTCCATAAAGTCCAGCGAAGAGACACCAGCTCCTCCCCGCGATGGGGTTGAAATTCTATACCACACCATCCACTGCCAACGTGTGTGTGTGTGTGTGTTTTGTCGCCACAAATTCGAACGATAGAGATTGGATTCGAACCGCTCACATCACACACTCGCGCTCCTCGCGGGTTGCATTGTTGCGCCGCTAGAAGCAGTATTAGAGAGAGTTGGGAACTGTGTGTTGCTTGGACGTTTCCGCACAGTTTACTACGGATAGTGCTGCTGTCGAATCAATATGCTAACACCACTCGACAGCTTCTGCCTGTGACATGGAATCTCTTTTTCCTCTGCCTTCACTTCGACGAGAAGAGGAGGTCAATTTGTTGTAATCGAATTCCGCGTGTTCCTTTCGCTCCGTTTTTTTCCAATTGGTTTCCAGTAGAGGAAAAAAAACACGGTTTTAAGATTGTCGTTGTGAAAGGAAAATCGTACCGCTGGTTGACTCAAGGTTGCGTGTAGTGATTGAGCGGGGACCACTTTTTTTGTTCGTTGGCAGTGCGAATTCGTATTTTTTCGCCTATTTTTCCACCCGTGCGCGTAGTGCGGGTTGCGTGGCAAGTGCGTGATTTTTTGGTCGAAAGAAGAGCGTATGTTACGTCGACTTACCTATGTATGTGTGTGTGTGTGATTGTAGTGGTCAGGTCAGGTGGGCGAATATTGTAGAACGCAAAGAGAGAAAGAGAAAAAAAGACAGAAAGAGAGATGTCATAAGAAACACTCGAAACCCGCTGAACCATGGCAACGGGTGTTAATTGCAGGTGGAAGGCCTATATACGCATTTTATATCAGTTTTCCATTAATTTATACGAACCTGAAAAACTCCCATCCAGTGATAAATTGCTTTCGATTCTAATTGTGTGTGTGTTTTTGTTTAGCTATCTTTGCAGGGCGTGAATTGTAAGAGCTTCGTCGTCGTCGTGTGCTGAGTGGCGGTGTCGAGTGCGGTGTGCTCTCTCACGCGCGGGGAGGAAACAATCGGAGGAACGTTTGTGCACAGTGTATTTTTCACGGCAGTAGGTGAATTTTCGCCCACAGGTGTCGGGCGGTGTGTGTTTGTGTATGTCCTGAAGGTGCACGTGGGGTTTATCAGTGGGCACACACACACAAAAAAAGGCGAAAAAGGCTCGGTTTTTTCCACTCGCTGTAACGACACACAACCCATCCGAGTGAGCGGATCCGCCACTCACCCGAGCGAGAGCGAGTGAGAAGTGAAAGAACGCAGTTGTTCTCTCTTGTTGGTGCCGGTGCGTGCGTGCGTGCGTGCGTGTCAGTTCTGTGTGTGTGTCTATGTGTGTTCTAGGGTGTACGTGGTGTGCGCAATAGTGAGCGAGTGTGTTCGATCGTGCACTTGTGCGTGATTACGATACACATTGAATGCTTTTGCTGGAGCAAACAAAGAGTGTGCGTCGTGTGTGTTCGTACGCGGTTAAAAGCCGGTTTAAAGTGCTTTTTTTTAATGTGTTAATTGTGGTGATAATTTGTGTGTTCGTTCTTTTTTTTATTCCAAAAAAAGTTTCAAAAGGTAAAGCAAACCTCATCTCAATAACAACAACAAAATACTTATTACAACGACACATAAAAGGTGCTGCAAAATTGTGTAAAAGTGCACAGTGAGTTGAAGCGATTTCGCGAAACACGCGCTTCCCGTGCGTGTGACACAGCGCTTCTCCCATCTCACCCACAAACCACCCACCGTCGTCGTCGTCGTCGTATAGGTTCTTCTTTTCTTTGTTTCTCCGGCGAATGGTGGACATGTCATGAGAATTAATCGTATCGAAGATAGAATGGATGACAACAGTTCGCTCGGTCACCAGAACGGTGGCGGAAGTGCAGTTGGCCAGCTGGGCGGTATCGGCGGTGGTGCGGGCGGTGGCCAGGGCGGCGGAACCGGCGGGCTCGGTGACATGTCGGGCGGTGGAGGGGCCGGCAGCGGCCTAGTCGGCAAGGGTGGCGCGGGCGGCGGCGGAGGCATGGTCGGGGCCGGCCAGTGCGACGATCAGAACAACAAAACGCCGACCCAGTACTCGATCCCGGGCATACTGCACTTCATCCAGCACGAGTGGGCCCGGTTCGAGCTGGAACGTTCGCAGTGGGACGTGGATCGTGCGGAGCTACAGGTAAGGAGGGATTTTTTCAGGGAGGAAATTAAAGGTTAGATTTTGGTGGGGGAGTGGTGTTCGAACATTCAAACTAGCCTCATATGTGGGTTCTAGAACCGAACCAAAGCTGAACTGTCCTGCATCGCTGATAACTCATCATCATCATCAGTTATTCACCGATTATTCACCTCGTGCAAGATGTTAATCCTCATCAATCTGATATTTCATTTCCATCATGATAATTTTTAATTTCTTCAGTATTATTTTCAACACTACTCAAACTATATTGAGTTTGACAGTTCTTTGTTATGTGTTGAAATACATGTGTTGAATAACACATTTAATTTTGGTTCAAAATACGCCATTTGACAGCTGTTGAAAAACATCTTGGAGGCGGTGCATAATTTGAAAGTGACTTGGAAAACCTGTAACAATGTTTACATTTGAAAGTGACTTGAAAGAACCCTGTTAGAATTGATACTTTCATCTATACTAACACTGAAATAGCATTTCAACCTACTGGTACGTTCACAAGCAGATGTCAATATCTACTTGAGGAATTTAGTGTTTTTTTTTCTACAAAATACATGATCTATTTAGTATCTACAAGACGACCGTAGTAACTATTTGTATAGATACTGCTATGAAGATTTTGTTGGAATAGAGTGATACTCCAGAATTTCTGAAGTCCTTCAACTTTCCATGTCTGCTGTTATTCTGGTTAAGAGCTAATTCGCTGGCTAATTTTAGAAATGCACTATAAATAATCTTTTTAGAAGACATATATTTCTGACAAGTTTCCTAGCTCTTCGAAGAATTTCAAGCAGAAATTCTATGTTTAGATAGTAATAGTACATGATAGGTGAATTCTATGAATGAAATAATGGATGAATTTGGTAGTCCATAAGCTTCAAATATTGTCCTTAAAGCTTTAAGTGTGCGATAATAATGGATATGAGGTTCAGAAGATCACATTTCTTAACCTTGAATTTGCTTTGACTTATGGCATCACATTTATTTTTAGCTTCGATATGAGCTTCCGATGAAATTTCAGGATAGATTGGATTGAGATTGGGTGGACAATTGAAGTGAAAAAATTAAATTTTCAAAATCAGAATTATCCGGAATGAATGTCTGGGGTTTTGTTTGAATGTTTTGTAAATCAGACGTTCTACGACAACTTCTGATTTCATGAAACTGACTATTGACATTAGCGCAATGTTTTGGAGCTATAGATCCATGTGGGTATTCTTCGAACCTACTAACCATGTGAAATCAATCTTCTCTGGGTAAGAATGTACCGGAAAGTGTTCAAAAATATGCTTGAACTACGTCACAAAGTTGAATAGTGAAAGGTGGACATAATTAAATGTTCAGATATTTATTAAATGTTAGCACTAGAAGAAATATATGCCATTGTATTTCAAACCTTTTGTATATCTTCTGATATAAAACCTTCGACTGATAAAAGCTCCTACCAAAACTGGTCTATGCAATGGCGGTGAATGTGTGCGCGCGCACCTTAACGACGAGATGCTATGCTCCTCGACTCGATCGAGAACCGGCTCTTCGCCCATTCGCGCAACGAACGGTGTTTGGTCTTCGAGACATAGGAACCGCTACGGCTACACATGCACGCACCGTACGCAAATGGAGCGAAACCAGAGAAAGCCAGACGGAGGCCGCCATCGAAACCAAACCACCGACAGTATCGACCTGGGCGGCAGCATCGGCAGCAGTGTGGGATGATGCACAAGATATGGGGGGAACTGCCCGCGAACCTCCACTAGACTGGGAATTTTGTATGCTGCTGCAAGTAAAACATTTGGCCGTTTTGCCCCCTTTCACACCTGCTCAAGTGTGGACGGATTGCGCACTGTGAGAGAGGGAATTATATTGTGTGTGCGCTTTGTGCAATCCTTGAAATGCATCTCTGTTTTTTTTTTTTTTTTATTTAAAATACGAAAACCCAAGCTCGAAAGGGCAGAATTAATTCTTTCTTTCGCCGGAGGGAGTTGAAATTAAAGTTTCCATAACGGAAGTATGAACCCCCAACTTCCTCGGATAGAAGCAATACTAGGTATCGTGTTTTGTCCGTTGCGGCTAGATGTAGAACCCGCGTCGCGGCAAGAACCGGATGCGTGCCAGCGTTAAGGCAAACTTCCGCTTGCGCTGCGTGGTAGAATATTGCGCGTTGCCGGTGGCGTTTTTGCGCGCGTTCTTGTTTGTGAGCAGCACCACACGCGTGGCATGAAGTGTGTTGCAGTTGAACAGGAAAAGTTTCTATCAAACCGGTGCTGATGATGATGATGATGGTGCAATGTTGAATGTGATTTAATATTAATCGCTTGCTTGCATTGCACTCTGAACGGCTGGGATGACTTTGCGTCTAGATTTTACAACTTCAAGCTGTCAGAAGAATTCAATTCTGGGACCAAAACTGATCTGAACTTTTAAAAGAAGGTTTAAGGTAAAGAAATGAACGATTGAAGCTGTGCTTTAAAAGAGCTCATTATGAATTCCACAAAAGAAGCAAATTGGTTAGTAGAATCAAAAAACAAATATTCCACCCCATACCAAAGCACGTATGTTGCAGGCATTAAAACTTATCATACATCTATAAAGCGTAATGTCTATTCATATGTTTACAATGCAATTACCATCTAAAGCTTTAAAAACACACGAAAAAATGGGTTGAATTTTAAACATTTTTCGTTCTGGCCACTAATTTTTTACACTGCTATTTTTGCAATCATTTGCTCCAGTGTTGTTGTGTGTCTGTTGATCAACAGTTTAGAGCGGTAACACACCTGCCTAATGCCCACACGCCGCTACCACCCACCCAGCACCACCACCGTATGCTGTGTGCAGTGATTGTGAAGGTTCGGTTATGATTGGGAGGCATTTATTTATTCACTCAGCGCCCACCACTACCCCGAAACGGGCAGTGTGGGACCGTTTGGTAGGCTATCACCATAAACAGTGGAAAAAGCGGCTGTGGCAGCATTAAGTGTGCATTTTAGATTTCTTTCTCGTCGGCAGTGTGCCTGTGGGCTTAACGGAGTGAACCAAATGGGTGAAGAAAATAAAAGGAACACAACTCAACAACTCCTGAACCATGACGCACACGACAGTGGGTTTTATCTGATTCTTCGGGGTCCCATTCCGTGCTGGGGACGAATATACCTCGGTTGCATAAATCAGGCCCAAGTCTAGTCATGACGAGATGTTGATACCTTTAGTCCTATGGAGCGATAATCCCACGGCACGAACGAAGAAGCGCGCCTGTCGTGTCTGATTGCCAATTTTAATTAGCACGCGCCGGCGGGACACGGGGCTTGTTTCCCCCCTGTGTGTTACATATGCCACGAGCAGCAGCAGCAGCAGCTCTCCCGAAGCGACGGTCGGCGCCCTTGTAACTCTCACCTCAAAAAAAGGTGATCTAAACCAGTGTTTAACTGATGCAAATTACCACCACTCAAAAGCAATCAGCTGAAGAGGATTTGGCTTTTGGCGGACGGCCGCTGCTCCAGTCTTTGGTAATCGAATTGTGAAGGATCGATCGGCGAACAGAGTAGGAGGGAAGGGGAGGCATGTTTGATGTGTAGGAATGGCTTTCCGTTCCGTTTGAATGGGTGCGAAATGCTGGTGTGGTGCTTATTTGTTTGCACTAACGAGCACACCTGACGACGAACCTCGGGGTGTCTCGGGTTACATCGTAGTGCTCTCCTCCTTCATCCTGTGCCCCTCTTGGAGTTCGAGCCCTCCAGAGCTTCGAGAAACGTTGTTTGGTGTGGTTTAGATTACGCGAAGGTGGTGTGCTCCAGCGCACCGGTTGTGCGGGGTGTACTATACCTAACAGCAAAACTAACATGCCCGATCGATAATCTTCGATAAGCTCTCACCCACCACGGCGCTCCCCCTTTCTTCGTTTCGTGTTATCCACACACACACGCACACACATGCACGGTTCGCTTCAGTTTGTTCTTTTGGCTTTTGCACAGCACTGCGTAATGCAACAAGCCGCCGCCATGTTACAGGTGTGGCCTCTTGGGGAGTCGCGTAAGCGCGCACCACTCTTGGAAATCTCGCAAGGTCATTCAAGGCTGCAGTAGATGTTGTTGCTGGTGCTACTGATACGCGGCCACACGCCACCGCCGCTTGTAAAGGGTTTTATTTTTAATTCTATTTGTTTGGATCAGTACTGCTGGGCTAGTGTGGCTGCAAGAGCCCCTTTTTGCTTACTCACCCGCTTGTACGGGGGAGGGCAGGGCACGTTATCTGTAAGCTTATCAGCACGATTACCCGGTGACAACGACAATGACGGTCGTCACAGTCACGTAATGATGATCATACCGCATACCGCGCTCGGCCATTGTGTTTGTGCGTGTGTGTGCCATGTCTGTCCGATTGGCATAACGCTCTGTCCATCGTGAACGCAGCGCACGTCTGGAGCAAATGGCGCAGTTAGCTGTGGGGACATAGTTTGCGATATCGCCCATAAACACGGTCGATTTACTGGTCATCAAGAAAGGGGTAATGTGTGCAGTATCCTGTCATTTAAAAGGAATAATACATAACAGAAAAAATGGAACAAATATGTAAGATCATTGGATTGGTAATAATGTGTGACAATTTGAATGAATAATCTCAGAAGTAATGTTTTGCAACTGCAAATGCAGTCTTTAAACATAAAAAAGTACGTTTTTGTTTCTGTGCGTTAATCTGTCTAATTTTCAAGGTTAAACTTAACTACAAAAAGAAAAGTTGTGCCTTACAAGTATCTCAGAAGATCTTGAGAAGAGAGGGTCTACAAGCTAAAAGTGCTAATTGTGAAATCTTTACCATGCAAGCATTAGGTCTAATATTTTCTGGATGTTGGCTTAAATGTCAGCAATTATGATACCATCGAACAGCTGATAAGATTCTTCCAATTGGCCACAGACGTTTAGTTCGCAGATCTTTCAGTCAGAATGTCCCAACTGCTGATGGATAAAGGCATCTTTATTTTGGGATATTTTTACCTTAGTTGTAATGTTGTAAGAATTCGAAGATCATTGATGCCTTGATAAACCAGCTAAGCCATAAGCCATAAATTCGTTCGAAATTATCTCCACCGGGGAGAATAAGAACATTAGTTCTTCTTCTATTTGGCGTAACGTCCTACGTGGCCATGCCGTCCTATACAGGCTGTCGAGACTTAATTCAATACCACACAGCTGGACAGCCAAGTCAATCCTTGCTACGGAGAGATGGTCCATTCTAACCTTGAACCCATAACGGGCATGTTATTGAGTCGTGCGAGTTGACATCTTTACCACAGGACCGCCCCTAAAAACATTAGTATATCTTTTAAATAAACCTCCAACATGTTCTACTTCTCAGGGAAATAGTACATCGATAATATCCATTATTCTGAATTTGTTTTGTAATGAGTAAAAGTTTGATTAAACATTACATCAATAGTGTGGTCATGTGCAGGTTGTTTGAAAGTTATCTAGGACATTGTTTCGTGACAGCATTGTATCCCAACAATTGGGACCTTAACGCTAGTACCGCTTAAAACCAATGTTTCGTGAATATCTGTCCTATGATGATTGTATTTTTAAGAACTTGTTTACTTAAGTTTAGAGCAAATAGCAAAGAGCGAAAGTTAGGCGGATGAATTATTGAAGTTACTGATGCGATGCTTATTTTATTCTAGGACTAATTAATGTTTATTGTTTATACAAAGATTAATACATGCCAAGTATGGTTAAGACGCAGACCTCGACTATGTATGATCACAACACCACTTTGTTTGATGAAAGTTGTTGGCAGAATTTTCTCTTATTTGGCATGTAGACAACGTGATAAAACATGTCTCCCCAGGAAAACCAAGCTTTTAGTTTGAAATAGAAATAACAAGGTACTTCCATCAGATGCTCTATCAATTCTTGCTAAACAACATCTTAGCACTTGTGAGAAACATCGACCTTGACCTGCAGAAGCTACCTCCCGGGTTCGAGAAATAGTTTCCTGCCAAGGCACCATAGTGACTTCGCATTCTCATCGCTATCACAATGCATTATTAAAGAATCTCCCCCTACGTATACAGTGCCGCCCAATGTCCTTTCAGCAGGAGATCTACTTACCCCCGATACACACGCTATTGATGAAATCCAATTAAAACGAAACTCTTTTCCGCAAAGAAGATGGTCAGGCAAGATCTGAATCTTTGGCGCGGCTCTGCTCTGCTGCTGGTGCCTCCCGCAAGTGGTGCGATCCCGTACCTCCTTCTTCGTTACAGTTGATACCAAAGAAGCTCCAGCTCTTAAGCACCAACTTCCCTACTCGCGGTCCTCTGTTCCCAGCCTGATACAAATCAAGTTACGGTACACGCCACGCCCCGGGGAAGGGTCGTCGCTAGTTGCATCAGACCACTTGCCCCGAATGCAGGCAGTATGTTCGGAACTCACCGTTCACTGTAGTGTCCTCGGCAGTGTCCTGGTCCTATCTACATCGACCATTTCTCGGTCCCTTGGGTCGTGTTGGAGCTGCTCTTGGGCGCACATGGGGGAGGGAATGGTGAGTGAGCAAGGTAGTAAAACACACACAATATGCAATTTTCTTAGCGTTAGTCTTGGTGTGTGTGAGTGTGTGTGGTATACTGGAGCAATGGTCCCTTCGCTAGACATGGACGTTGCTAAAACTCCTTAAAATAACTCATCTACTCGCTCACTCTTTCACGCTCATTCTCTCTCTACCTTTTTTAGTCGGTGGCTCATTCCGGTCATGAAGGTGACTGTTTTGAGTGAAAATCTCATTAGCGTGGTTGTGTGCTAATAACCCCAACGGTGAGTCACCTCATGCCCCCAGCAGCTCTAGCGTCCTTCTTAGCCCCGCTGGCCTCGCGAAATGGATTGTTGTGCTGTTGTACTATTTTTTGCTAGTTTGCTCTTCCTGATCACCTAAGAAGGAAACCTTGTTCCCTCTCTCTCTTTCTCTCACTCTGTGATGCAATCGGCTGAACTGAAGCGGAAACAAAAGTGGTCTTCTTTTTTAATGCGAAAAGAACTAACAGATGGAGAAAGGGGTGGTGATGTTTTAGTCGGGATTAAATGACCCGCACAAGCCTTTTCTATGCTTGCGCCGGTTGGAGGGAAAAACGTGGTGTGTAGTACAAGGATTTGAAACGTGAGCAATTCTTTGTCGTGTTGATTTCTCCATTCCCCTATTTCTTCTATGAGGCTTATGGTTTATGCGCTGCCACCACCAGCAATGCTACCAACCAGCTGGCAATGATTAAGGTTCGGAAGAGTCCTGGGTATAGCGCTTCTTCCTGGTCCTTGTTCCAGTTTCTGTTTGTTATAAAAAAAAACATAAATCCATCTCAGAATAGTTGCATTTCCGGACACGTCCACTCCCTTAAGCCCGGAAGTAACAATGACAACGATTGAACCATTTTTTAACGTCCTTCTTCTACTATTTTACGACCCACGGGGATGGAACACAGATTAAAGTGGAGTAAGACGTACGTAATACAAATGAGGTGTTACACCATAAAATCAACGATTTTTTTTTAGTTTCGTTTGATTGTAAAAAACAAAATCTTTTGATGGCAAAATAACACCCCCGCGAAAGCGCTTCGTTTTTGGGCCGCAGCTCAATGCTGTGTAGTAGTAGTACCAATCGATATGCTCGATAGCGCACGACACAAACACACGACGCCATCGGATGGGGGATTGACTGTGGATTTTCTTGCACAAGAATCGCCGCGGAAACTATTTTTCCTACGCTCTTAACAATAACAGCCAACAGCCACCAAACCCAGCAGAATAAAAACTGTCGCTTATAATAGTGTGTCAACGGAATAATCGAGTAGTAGTCCCTCTAGCGCGAGCAGGTTTGCAAAGCTCAGTGGGAAACAGAGGAAAGGGAGAGGCTCTGCTCCGTGTGAGCAGGGGAAAAGAACAGAAGACCATGGCACATTTTACGTCGATGGAGACACCCCCTTTCGCAAAGAAGAGGAGAAGGTGGTGTTGGTGGAATCGATCGCATGTAAATGTAATATTTTCACGACTCATCGACCCGCGCCTGGTATAAACGGGTGTGTGTGTATAGTATGGCAGTTAGAGTGATGTTCGATGGCGCGTTTTTGTTCGTGTTTGTGGCAACGATGGTAGAATGGTGAAAGATTAGTTTGGTAGTGTTATAAGCCAGTTGGAACGCAGTGTTTTAAATAATAAAAAGCTTTATTTTTATCTTAACTGTATTGATTTGCATATTCTTTAATTAATACCTCATTTTTTAAACACATTTTAATGAAAGAAATTATGTCTTGTTTATTGATGATGTACATATAATTCCCCCGATATACGCTAATAATGTGGTCCGGAGGAAATCGCGCATGTAGAATGTTAGCGTATGTCCAATTTTGAGATTTACAGTAAAATTATAACTAATTTTTGTTTAACTTTGCTTGAAGTGGAGGATTTTAGCCTCTACTTTAGTTATTTGATTCCAACTGATTATTACGTACCTTTTAAAATGGTTTTTGAAATTCAACCAAAAGGGAATCTTTTTTGCATTTGACAATTGATGTCTCAAACAGTACAAGTTTGCTCAAATAACTATGGCGTGTATAACCCTGTTATTCCACATGATGTTTTCATGGCATTTTGGATAACCAAAATTTTGTAAATAGGAGCTATACTTGGCTTATCAATTCAATTTTATATAATGTCAAATAAAAAAATACTTTTTAGAGGCAGTTGCATAATTCTGAGCATCTGTTTTCATGAGCTAAGTGGTTTTGTAACCCATCCACCTGTACCTCTTCCATTTCTGTTACGTTATTACATTACGATTCGATCAAACACGATCAGTTTTCAATTTTGAACCGTCTGTACGATAATGTACATTAAGTACAAAATTGAATATACACTGAAACTTTTTAGGTGTAAAAATTGATATTATTTTCCTTGAGCGATATTCCAGCAGTTAAATTTCAATGCATACGACCAATATACAATAATTTTCTCCTTGTAACCTTGTATCAACTTGAGTCATTTGCCTTTGAAGTATTAGTAAAACAGCATGTTTAATGTTGCTAGATGATCTAACTACATAAGGAATATTGCGATCGCAGATTGCCACTGCCACACGCAGTACATCAACGAGCGCATTATTTCAAACGCATTTTTCCAGATGATTCCAGACTCACCAACAGCTGTTAAATCGTTTTTGAAGATCTCTGAAGTAGGGCGTCATTTTTCAAACATTACTCAGGAAGGCAGAATAGACGAGCGCGCGAAATACACAATCCTTCATACAGCTGATGTCACTTTTTTGTGCGATTTAAACACAAACGTTAAATAAACATCATCAGACAATCGCTACGGGATGATGCGCTTGTGGTGTTTCTCCATAATTATTGTGTCCGGATCCTTTGTTCTTCGCTACACCAAATGTCTGCGGTGCAAGTAAACGATGGCGAAGATGTTTATACACACACACACACTTCTCCTTTTCTCCGGTGGTGCGTGTGCTGTAAAGCTTTTAGTTATAACCATTTTGCTGCAAACCGAACTCCTTCGTGTCTCTTGCCACTCACATCCTTTTCATTACACCTGACTGAAATGCTCATACGAAGAGACACACACACTCACCCTTTAATATTAGGATGCGTGTATGACCCAAAGTTGCCACCGAAGGGGTAGAGCGTGGAGTTTTTAAGGTTCGTTTCGCTCGCTTTACTCCTAATAACCTACGACTGTTTGTGTGAGCGCGTCCCACGACTCCGCGTGCCCCCCCCCCCCCCTCTGCCCCACTTCAAAGTGGCCATATCTCAGGGCACGTAAATACCTGGAGTTTTGTGTATATGGCAAGTGAAACGAACCAGGTGTGGTCTCCAATGTTTACAAGACAGCAGCTTCTTGGTGATGTTTGTACTACATTAACAAGATTCATCTTTTGTGCACCTATCTACCTACCTACCTACCTACCTGCCGGCAGGAGATGATGGTGCTCCTTCCGAGCGATGGGAAAATTGTTGGAAAATCTTACCTTCCCCGCCAGTCTGTGCCTTCGTTCGGCGGTGGTGCTTCAAGTTATTGTGATGGCTTTGTAGTGTGAAGTTGGTGGATTGTAAATCACTGTAAAGCTATACAAATGTAGTATTTCAAGTAAACATTCAAATTTATTAATTTGTGTTTTGAAAATTCAAGATTTTTCTTTGACAAAAGGAGCTTGGTTACAAATAAACCGCTTGACGAAATTAATTGTGTATGATGTTATCTAGTTATAACTTTAAGTTCTTTTTGCAAAAATTTGTCTATTTTTTCGTGTAATTGATTTGTTTACATTTCAGTTGTAGTTGACAGATGCTGCAAAACAACTGCCAACTGTCATCCTGTGTGTTTATATGAACTGGTTGCCAACCCAAGTGACATTTGCTCGAGAAATTGTTTTACCATATCTGCTCGATTAGTACTCGATACGCCTGAAATTGTGGATTTGTGTGTGATCAAGTGTGTTGAAAGCGTCAAGATTTGGTGTGATCGTAAATTAGACGTTGCTCTATCGATGGACGACGCCGTCCAGCTCATTTTTCATTCAAAGCTATGGTTTTTTGATGAAAAACAAAAGCTAAATTTTTGTGACGTTATTCTATAAAAATGGGTATTATTTAAGTATAAAATGGGTACATGACCAACTATAACGATAGGAAACATCATTTCCGAGCGAATCTAGAAGAAAGTAACCAAAAAGCCGCCCTACATTTGATTTTAAAAGACTTTTTCTAAATTCCCTTAAACTGGTGCAGTTTAAGGGAAGTTTAAGGCTCCAGTTTAAGGGAATTTGCTCGAATTCCCGATTATTCGTGCTATAAAATGTCAGTTGGGAAAGCATTTGTTGAAAATCATCTTGATGATCATATTGAACTTCATTTTTAGCACGAAAATAACACGTTTTTTTGTTGATAATTTTTTTCCAGTTTAAAGAACTGATCCATCTCATTAAATAAACCTCTTTTTCTAGCTTAAAATAAGTCAAAATAATTTAAAAAAATATATATCAACTTTTAAGCCTGTGCAGAAATTCTTGAAGGCAATTACATCAAAACGGCTTCCCCTATCCCCTCACAACTAATTGGTGCACAAATTTTCCACTATTCGTTACATCATGTGAGTAGATTAATTAAAACAGCAACGGGTGCGAGGAGCCGGCGCCGAGGACAGACCGTCCCAGCTAGTAAAACGCGGGAGCAAAAATAGCACCGGAGATGAAGTGTCTCTGTAGTGTGTCTCGGCATCTAAACATCATAAATTTAGAACGTTGAACTGCTGCTGCTACTAGCGGGGAGGTGCATCCGTACGGTCACACTTAAAAAGAAAAGCGTCCCGCCAGTGTGTGTACGATCGTATTTCATTTTCGCTTTCCCCTTTTCTCTCTACATGGGCCGCAAGGGGGGGATGGTGTGTCTTTCCAACTGGGGCCTACCATCATCCATTCAACACACCTGCACGGGGACGTGAAGACTCTATTTGCGAACCAGCGAGATGCTATCCCGTCCTTTTAAATGGATAATTCTGGGCAAAAGCTACACTTGTTGTTTGAGTTTAGGTTTCAGTTTAGGAGAAAAACGTTTCGCAAGAATGAGAGTGATAGGAGAAGGATAGAGAGAGAGAGATAGATGACATGTAACGCGCAGATCAATCATTCGCAGAATGTTATCCGACATTGTTGAGCCACACCATCGGTCGGCGTCGGTACCTATCCTTCTGGTGTATCCTTTCAGCTGTTGCCGCATACACCCGACAGTTGCTTCTCGTGAGGATGATTTTCGCAATCCGTGGCGTACCTTGAGGGGATAAAGGAAATATTCGTAAACCCTTTTCGTAATGTTCGGTATGTGCGTTTACTTGCTACCGTCTTGTGTGCACGGTCTGCTGCTCCCTTTTGGTTGGTGCTTGGGTTCTGAGAAAAGATCAAAATAATTCACCAAATTCTTGCATTTGCACAATCATTTTGTTTTTCGGCCTCATCGTTGTGAACTTCAAATTCAATGTTCGCAATTCTATTGTTCCCTTTTAACATGATTTCAAGCGATAAGATAAACATTTTAGCAATAACGAGCGAACATTTAGCAGAATCAATGTTGGTAGGTATCATCAATAACGTACAAAAGCGTTATGTTCGTGACTTTGTATAAATTAAATTCTGAAAAGGTGACGTGCACGCCTCTCTCTGTGGCGGTGACCTTTAACATTCGATTCTGATAATAAATGTTTAATATCGTTAACTTTGTCGTCCTGAGCGCGGGGTATCATTGGGGGATGGTGATACCTGAAGGGGGTTGCCCTTTTTGATAACTGGAAAAAACGCTGTATCCAGACAAGAATATCGGGGTGGTTTGATAGCACAACGCGAATGGTAATGAAATGTTTACTTATGACGAGAAAAGAGAAGAAAAGAGGCACAAAGAGACACACAGAAATGGTTTAATATTTATTTAACCGTATAGAAAAAAAGCTTTTGATAGCAGGGCAATGTTGGTTTTAAAATTTTAAGCTTCATATGTCCGATTTCTGGTAAGGACTAAGTCAACAGGGTTCTTCCCTGCAAAATGTTGCTTTAAAATTGTCCGTTAGGAAGTCAAGTTATTTATTTTAATGTAATCAAACGTATATATTTTATTACTTTTAGTAAAATAAAATAAAATTAAATTGTTATAAAAAAATTAAATTATTGCTGTTTTTTGTAATCCAGTTATTGATGGGCTCGTGCGCTCTTTCTGACCATTCAATGTACTTTATTATTTGTTATTCCCGCCAGTTTAGTGGCGCGCCCAATCAATTTAATTAATAAACCGGCTTTACACAGGATGAAGCTAATCCGATTTATCTATTAAAGCTTCTTTGACCCAATAAAACAATAGCGAAACGCAGCAATAAGCCCCCAGGGCATCAAAACGGGCATGTAAATTGCTCTGATGCCATGCTAGTTTCCTCCATTTACAGATAGTTGTTGAGCAAATTGAGCATTAAAATTTGAGTTGCATGTGACATAATGTGCCGCTTCAATATGTTTTTCAACACACAACTGTATTTATTTATCAACATTCATCAACATCAACTCGATAATGAGTGGCTCGAGCCGGATTTAATTTTAAACTATGTGTACCAACTCATGCCCAGTTAGTAGACAGAGGTTATTAAATCATTTCCACCTTTCGGGGCGCAGTGATGTTTGTTATGCTTCCGGCAGCGCTCTTTACACCTTCGCAAATTCCTACTCATACACTGTTTTTGAAAAAAGTGTGTAGTAAGCCGAAGGCACGGCAGCGAAAGAGAGGGTGAGAGAGCAGTAAAATTATTTATTTTTATATTTAGTCTTCCGGGAGAACTCAACCCGCCCCAAATGCTGCTGTGCTTACTTCTTCGACGGGAAAGAAAGAAGATGGTCGTTGCATACAAAACCATCATCATCGCGTGCACAAGCGGGCGCGCGCACACACTCACACACCACTCTCTTCAGACGTTCTCTCGATCACTGTGTCCTGTGTCTAAAATTATAAAACCCACACTCAATATCCAATCCACCGTGTTGTGTCCCTTTCTCTTCTGACACACAGCACACAAACCTGCACTGCAACACAATTTTCAGCTCCAAGCTGTAGGAATAGGGAATCTTTCTCTTCGAGGGGGACAGCACACGTTCTAGATGCGGAAATGAGCGTTTTATCTTCTTGTTCTGTGTCTTATTTTCAACCTCGGCACACACATGTGTATGTGTTTGTGTAGGTGGTTGATGAGTTACATCCTTTTCGTCACTCTGGTCGTATTTTTGCATCCATTTGTTTGGTGCATTGCAATGTGCAACCACCAACCAACCAACCAACCAACCAACCTTCCCCCCAAAAGGAAACGAGAGGAGCGCACGGGAAGGTGTTATTACGAGGGTGCAGAAACACGCTCCCCATCACAAGTTCAGCATCTTTTTTCAATATCATGGTCATGACCCAGCACACCACCGGGCAACAACGGACCGGCGATGACACGGCCCGAGCAGAGCGAAAGAGAGACAGAAAGTGAGGTTTGAAATTTGTAACTGAATCTGTATCCACGCCTTATACCCCATGGATAATGTCATCGGTTTTTTGGACGACTTGGTGAAGTGTGTGATGGACAGAAAACTAGACAGTCATCGCCACGTTTGAATGATGGGGTGCGCGAGGGCCTTCGAGGAGGGGCCCCTAACATCATAAATTAAATGATGGACTGCACGGTGTTGACGGGACGCGGATTCAACGATGGTTGCTGCCGTGCTTACCGTGGGAGATACGATACGATAAGAGAAAATTAGCTATTTGGAGGTTGGTGGTGGTGGTAACGGTGTCTGCTGGTGCGCGCTCTAAAACGTTCGCTTTTGATGGCAGGAAAGTATGCAAATTTGTAAGAAGGGAAGTTGCGAATTTTGCACGCCTGGACGCGCTTTGATAACGAGTTTTAGTGGACTGATTTAATATTTATGGCACGTGTAGTCAATTATGGAGGTTTGTAAAAGATCGTCGCGACGGGAAATTGATTCTTGTTGCTCGTTTTTTTAGTGTCGCTAAAGTAAATAAGCTTTGGGTTTACTTTAAGGGTCAGCCACATCATTTTTTTTTCAGTTAAACCTGAGGGAAATAATTATATGTGCTGATAACGAAACCGTTATGCAAAAGAAAATTACACACGTAATGTGATCTACCAAACAATTTGGCTCGATTTACTTGGCTTGTAAATTCAATCGTTGGGTGCTTTTTTTTCTTCCTCCTAATGCTCATTGTTCCCTCAATCTATCAATCAATCGGCGAAAGAGAAATCGTAATATTCATATCGGTGTCGGCGGCAACCAATAGAGACAATCAAAGACCGAACACCGGCAGTGGTAGCGCTCATCGCATAGATCGAATCTTGGCTTCGCTTCACCGTTCGAGCACATCTACACCCGATTATTAGCTAACCTCGGCGAGCTGCAATCAACTGCCATACTTGCCCCCCAATCATTAGATATCGATCTCTGCAATGACAATGAATTTCTCGGTTTGCGGGGTTGTTTGGAAGTTTTACTTTCGAGCGCCCGGAGTCGAAAAGTTCGATGAACGCGCAATGATACACGTTGCGCACTTGCTCTTTCTTGCGTACTACTCACCGGACTCGCCTTTCTCCCTCTTTGGGGAGGGATTTATGAAAGAGCGACAGATGAAGAAGGGGAATGATCGACCGGAAAGGGAACATACAGAAAGACAAGAAAAGATTAGCACAAACGCAAATGCGTGTGTCCCGCCGTCGTCCTCGGGTCGCTTATCCGGAGGTGGTGGGTGATACATCATCTCCCTTATTTTTACGGGGCGTATAGCAGAGCGCAACATCGATCATCACATTTCTGTGGGGTGGTATTTCGAAGCCGCCTTTCCTGTCGCCGAGAAAGTATCGACGGGAAATAAGCATAACACTTTTATGACTGGCGGCGCTGGCAGGGTTGGTTATTAGAATTTCGCTGGAATTGTAGGAGAGTTTGCTGAACTTGATACTTCCCTGTTTTCGTCGATCCATTTTCATACCACGGAAATAGAATAAGAAGGCGAGAGGATGAGAAGAGGAATGGTTGAAGAGTGCGCAATTTTATGCATCAAAAACTGAAGAGACACATTATGATTTTGTTGACACATTTTGCATCCCCAGTTGACAGTTTACGAAGATTTGGGCCACGATTTTCTTCTGATGAGTAGATTCATAAGCAAAGGAATAGTGTATAGCTGGTGGATTTTTGTTCACTAGTTAATATCTCCCGGTTATAGAAACACCTCTTGACACCTTGGAAACTGATTCCAACGCTAAAAAGGCCCTGGATTTGATCACGAACCCATGTCGAGCTTGAAACAGATCCTGAATCAATATCGTTCCTGGAACCAATCCGTAATGCCATACCGGTCCTGAAATTGAATTTAAAGCATGAGTGTAACTGATTCCTAACCGCTCCTGGAACTCGAAGTTTCCTTTTTATTCCTTCCGGACTCTTCTATTTTGCCTACTCAGGCACTTACTAAGAAGATCTTGTCAGTTTGGCTCCTCATAGTGTAATGGGTAGTGTGCGAATGCGAAATTGAGATGACTTAACATTCCAAAGGAACGGGCGAAGAATCAACAAAACAGTTTGAATTCCACCATCTTTGACCGTCTTTTGTCTGGGGTTTTATTTGCGAACGAAACAATCTAAAAGCAGTCAATGTGCAGAAAGAAGCCAAGTGAGTGACCCAAACTTGATGGAATCGGTTTCATCATGGTGCGCTTAAGTCTTTTGTGGACATAGGCAAGGGGCTATCTATAATATAGATCGGTGTGTACCTCAAATAGATATTCAAAGTCCTTGGGGCCCGTATTGGGGGCTATATCATAACGAGAATTAAACCCATCAAGGTCATGCTGTTTTGTCGTACGGTTAAACGATTGCATCACAGGACCACGGAACCTAACCCTCTTCCACCCAACGAATCGAATCAGTTCGTGCTGTAAAGAATCTTCTCATTCGTACAAGACACACGCTCACTTTACTCCACAGCTCAAGAGCACAAACACAAATCTCCACGAAACTGTCAGCTCCAGTTCCGGTCCCATTTTACTGACACTTTTGCCCTGGCACAACAATGCCGGCGTACTACTGGCACAGGTTTTGATTGCGGGTGGGGGAGGTGGCATGTGGCGCCGAAACAAAAGACAAAATCAAACGCAACACAACAGCGCGCGCTCTTGGGAGGAAGGAAGCGCAAAACTACTACAAACCAGCTGTTGTTGTTGTTACGCTGGTGGGAGAGAGAGTGGCCGGTATCGCCAACGCATCCATTGCCAGCGAAAGTGTATGTTCCAATGGTAGATAGAGCAGAGAGGGGAGGGGGGGGGGGTAGTGGATAGGAGGACCACTTTCGCCTACCAACCCCATCTTCCGCGTGGTACTGACGGAAAATCCACTCCCCATCCCCAAACCACTTTCCAGTGGCGGATCGCGGTCAGCATCGTTGCGTCGTGTTTGGGATGGGCCAAACCGTCCGAACCGCCTACCCCAGCGAGGTTTGTTTGTTGTGTTGTGTTGTGCTGTTGGCATTACGGTATTGTTTTCCGGGCAACTACTACTACTACTACTACTCTGCTGCGAGCTTTTGTTGTTGTTCATGTCGGAGTTGCTGTTGTGTTGTTGTGTGTACATCGTGTTTGGTCTATTTTCCTTGGGGCTGTGAGTGACGACGCACGACGTGCTGTGAAGGAAGGATCCACAACGCTTGGAATATACTGTCTTCTGTACTTGCGTGCATCCGTGCTGTTACGTGTCCTTCTGTTATACGCGTGTGTGTGTGTGTGTGTGTGTATCCAACGAAGCGGAAATGAAACGTTTGTTGTAAGACGTGGTGGAACCTGCTCTGTAGCCCGCTGTGTCGCACACGTAACATGGACGTAGCTGGTTGAATCAACAGTCGCGAAGAGATCTATAGCACATTATACAGCAAATGAACACACAAAAGTGTAGCCAACCTTTAAGTGCTCACTCTGTGATGGCAGAGACACTTTAACCACCTTTGGAAGAAAATGGATTTTTTCTCTATCGAAACAGCTTGTGTGCCTTCTGCACCTAAACGTCCTCAGCGAGCGCATTTACCCCGCCCCAACACCCTTTATGCCCCTGCTCGGTGTATAATGGAACTGAAATTTAATTATCGTAATAAATAGATATACTGCCCATATTCTCGATTATGATGTCATGGTGTGTGTGTGAGTGTGTATTTCGCAAAAAAAGGAAGCAAAAAATCCCAACCACAAATGGGATTTAGTAGCAGGGCGGACACACACACACACACACACACTCATATCATCCATTTGCGGCCGTGGTGAGACAAAAATAGACACCAAAGTGGCCAAGGGACGGCGGCCGAGGGAACACACACACGGGTGGGTCGGTGGTCCACCCCTGGAGTAGAGCTTCATTCGGTCCGGACCGTTTATATGGCAGTGGACAGAAGCGCAAACCGACCAAGTGGCAAAAGGAAAATAGTTTCATGACATGACCGTATGCCCGATGGGTGGGGAGACACGTTTGCTGTGTTTACTCCTTTGGGTCTTTTTGTGTCCGTTTTTTATAGCTTTGTGTGGTGCGAAATCGAAAGAGGGAAATTGTTGTTATAAAAATAAAATGAATAATATGTCAGAGTACGCTAACACTGCTGTTCAGAACATCTATTTTATTGATTAAAGGTAAAATGTTTAGCATTAAATTAGTAGAAGAATGCTTCGCCTTTAATTATGAACGGTTACGGGCCATCTCTTGATAAGGCTTCTTCCCAGCATTGACATGACATGATATGCTTTTTGTAGATCGTTTTGTAAAACATATCATCTTTCCCACGCATTGGAACCATTTGCTCTTCTTCTCACGCCATATGAAAAATTTCAAAGTTCGCCTCTCTTTCTCTTGGGGCATCACAATTAGCTGTTTTTGAGCTGGAGCTGGAAGAAATGGCAAAACAATAAGACAGCAAAAGACATCAATCCCTTTTGAATGTGTGTGTGTGTGTGAGCCCCCGGAGATATACAAAACACGACGACGATGGAGCTTGTCAGAAGGAAACGGGGTTGTTTTGCCTCACGTTAGAAGGCTTAAAGGTCGTTCAACCTGTGCGTGCGCCTGCCTTAATAATATTAGGGCAGGGCGTACAAGATTGCACGCGTGTATATGTATCCACACATTATCAGTTTTTTCTCTGCACAACGCTGATTACTTTCACTGGGTGGGTGGGTGGGTTGGCGAGAAAAGCTTTTCTTCCACACCAAAATAGCGTAACGGGCGTGAGAGCCTTTTTGAGCTCACTACAAGCAACGCTTTGTGCATTATTCTCACTGTGTCTGGTGGACTCTTTACTTTTATTGGGGAATGCTTAACATATATAAGAACAAGTACCTAATAGTTCTTTTTTCTTCTTTTCTTTATCATCTTCCTCTCTTTAGGCAAAGATTGCTGTACTGGTGGGCGAACGCAAGGGTCAGGAATCCCTCAAATCCGACCTGATCCGGCGCATTAAGATGCTGGAGTACGCACTGAAGCAGGAGCGCGCCAAGTTTCATCGACTAAAGTACGGCGTCGACCCACCGATGAACGATATCAAACCGCCAACCGATGAGCCGGGCATTGGAACAGAAGTAGCTCCCGGTACGTTGTGTAAACGAACGCCCCCTATCACCCATTTTGAGACGCGTAATTAATAATCCTTTTCTTTTATTATGTTGTAGATCCGGAGGTACCGTACAGTTCCGTGTCGAACATTACCTGGCGGCAGGGCCGGCTGCTGCTGCGCCAGTATTTGCAGGAGATTGGCTACACCGACACAATCCTGGACATACGCTCGAACCGGGTGCGGTCGCTGCTGGGGCTGAACAACAACAGCGAGCAGGAGGAGAACGTCAATCCGAACGTGAACGGCGGTACGGAATCGAACAAGCGTGCCAGCGAGTCGCAAGGTAAGGGTGGTGCTATGCATGCTTGGTGGTGCTACGCCTGTGACGCGCCACGTTTACGCAATAGGAATGATGAACGCGGAAACTAATCGGCCTTCCCCGCTTTTTTTTGTTTGTAGGACGCCGAACTCCGGCCAAAAAACCATCCTCCGTCACGGAAGCGATGATACTCGACTCGGAGGCGGCGGTCATCGCGAACTTCGAGTTTCTGGCCCGGGAGGATGTCGAGATGTCGGACGACGACGACGTGTCGGACGAGATCGATGTGGTTGGGGACAGCGAGGACACGGACATGAAAACGACCAAACGGAAAGCCAAAGGAAGCACTTTGAATGACGGTGAGTAGTGTGAGAAGCTGAATATCGTATTTTTTCTAGTTAAGTTTCTCTGGAAGACGTCGTCGGCGTTCCCTCTGTGCCTTACGAAACTCGCAGGGCACAATCGTGCGCTGTGGATATTATTATCCCTTTTCTTTTTTTAAATTTTTGGCTCCCCGTTCCCTAGAGTGTCTAGTGATAGTTGTACTAAATTTTATTCTCTTTAATCTTTTTCCCCATGGGACAACCTCTTCTGGTGGTAATGTGACCGTACGAACGATCGATATTTACGTTCGTTTTGGCGCACCTCTCTACTGCTTTGGCATTTGAACGCTTTTGACGCTTTACCTACCGATGCGAATCTCAGATATGGATGCGGAGGCGGATGAAGTAATCAATGAGTTAAATCCATTAACAGAAGGTGAGGATGTTATTATGGCGCAGGACAAAGGTAGCATTAGCGAGGTGGACGTCGCCGGAGATGATCTTTATGGCGGTGAGTGAAGAATCCGTTTCTTGCTGCGCTGAGGAAAAATGCTTTAAATTACAGTCAACCCTCTCTACATGTGGTGCGGACGTTATTTTGTTTCGGTTTTTTTTTTTGTATCATCATGGCCTTATCTCCGGAAAAATCAATTTTTATTCATTTGTGTTGTTCCGTTTCACACGTTTTGTTGTACCATCGGTCACGCTTATGCTTTCTTTTCGATTTTCGAATCTCATTACTTTCATTTACGTGTGCTTCAATTATCTTCCTGCTGTGTACAACAACCAGCACAGAAGCCAATGGGCAATCAGCATTACTCATTTGGGCGGTCACCGGCGACATATTGATCATCTTCTGCGATTGTCACAACAGCAACAAACAATATATGTTATACTCAGGAATCACATAGATTAATTGCATGTAGATGAAAGCTCGCACGAAATGCTCTCACTAACCTCTCTGCCCACGCCCATTTACTTTTGCTACAGGATACAATAAAACTGGCATGCCGCGCCATCCGACGATACCGGGCATCGGCAACGACGAGGAGGTCGACTCGTCGCTCGGCGAGCTGGCCCAGCTGACGGTGAACAACGAGACGGATTCCGGGTACGACGTGTCCAACTCGAAGGAGCCATACCGCAAAACGTGGAACGCCAAGTACACGCTCCGCTCGCACTTTGACGGCGTGCGGGCGCTCGCGTTCCACCCGCAGGAACCGGTCCTGATCACTGCCTCCGAGGACCACACGCTGAAGCTGTGGAATCTGCAGAAAACGGTGCCAGCGAAAAAGTCTGCTAGTCTCGACGTGGAGCCCCTGTACACGTTCCGCTCGCACAGCGGCCCGGTGCTGTGTCTGGCCATGTCCGCCACCGGCGAACAGTGCTACTCGGGCGGGCTGGACGGTGCGATCAACTGCTGGAATCTGCCGAGCTCGAACATCGACCCGTACGACAGCTACGATCCGGAGGTGATGCGCTGCACGATCGACGGCCACACGGACGCGGTCTGGGGGCTGGCGGTGAACCACGCGAAGAACACGCTCGTCTCCTGCTCGGCCGACGGGACGGTGAAGCTGTGGTCACCATCGGGCAAGATACCGACCAACAGCACCACCTTCACGTCGGAAACGGAGGGCGTCCCGACGTCGGTCGACTTCGTGAAGGACCAGATCGACCGCATCGTGGTCGCGTACAGCAGCACGCACTGCATCATCTACGACACGGAGACGGGCAAGCAGGTGGTGAAGCTCGAGGCGAGCCAGGAGATGACCGGCAATCTCGGCAAGCACATCAACAAGGTGATCAGCCACCCGACGCTGCCGGTTACGATTACCGCGCACGAGGACCGGCACATCCGGTTCTGGGACAATGGGACCGGCTCGCTGGTGCACTCGATGGTGGCCCACCTGGACGCGGTCACCAGCCTGGCGATCGATGCGCACGGGCTGTACCTGCTGTCCGGCTCGCACGACTGCTCGATCCGGCTGTGGCACATGGACAACAAAACGTGCGTGCAGGAGATCACGGCGCATCGGAAAAAGTTCGACGAAAGCATACTGGACGTCGCCTTTCATCCCTCGAAACCGTTCATTGCCAGTGCTGGCGCTGACGCCATAGCGAAGGTGTTCGTTTAATATCTCCCCTGCACTCACCTGGGGACCACCACCACCACCACCAACACCACCCGGACGCGTATTGTCGTCGTCGCCGTCGTCGTCATTGTGAGCAAAGCCAGAGGCGCGTGTGCGGCGGTGGTATTATTAGAGCCTGGGGGAGCGTTCAAAGGAGGGGGATGGGCAAATCCGGAAGACTAGCGCGCGCCCGTGCGGTCGCTTTATGTGTGTGCGTGTATGTTTAGTTTTTAAAATCATACTTCTGATATAGTTATATACACAGTACTAAAAAAAATGTTTGTTTTATCCCAAATTAGACAACGGACGAGCGAAAAACACATACAGGCAGACATACACACATACATATACACACATTTACAACACTAACTGCTAACAACGGTGTGGACAAACGGTAAACGTAGAGGAGGTTCTGCTCCGTTGTTAAATAGTATCGATTAGTCGAAACAAACTATTACAGCTAATCAAATACGAGCAGAAGCAACAGACGAACAGTTAGACAATGTTGTGAGTGTATGTGTGTGTGTGTGTGCGTGCGTGTATGTTTGTATGTGCGGATAACGCTTGTGGCACGTAAATTGATAAGAGAGATGCGCACGTTAAATTCTACTCTATACGCCTTGAGAGGCGCACTAAAGGCGCGTTTTGTATCGAACGAATGACGCGGAAAGGATGATAGACGAGTAATTCTAGTAACGATACGTTTAGCAATTTCATACTCACAAACACCGACACACAGACAGCCAGACGCAGTCCCGATCCCGACATGCAAATACGAATTTGTTTGTGGCGGGGTAGCGAGTATTACGTGATTTTTTTGTTTTCGGGAAATCACTCATGGGATATAATGCGTGGTGGGATGCATAATTAGCAGAAGTTGAACTTGCTTCATCCGCTTGGTGTGAGATTATTTCCTATTTTCTCATAACTTTTATAATTTTCGACCTTGGAATGTGTAAATAACACAATAGTCTTTCGTGTGTGTTTTTTTTTTCCTGTGTAACTTTGCATTTCAAAACCCCCCTAAACAAACCAAAATATGGGCTAATGCTGGCAAATGTAACTCGTGTAAAGGCGCCTTTTATTTTATCCTTGCTTGGACTGTGTCCGGCATATCACTGTTGCAAATGGACGTGTTTGGCCTGCAATGTGTTTAAATGGTTTATTTTTTAAAAAATCATTTCAAACCGCACCCCAAATCATCAGTACTATGATTTAAGCTCGTGACGATGGTTAATTATCTCAATGTCCCCCCTTTTTTGACGTTTGTTTTAATGAAACGAAGCTGAAAACGGTCCAGAACAATGTGCGCAACCCATTCTCACTTTAGTTGATTGTGCTGTTTTTCCTACTTCCGATCAGACCGATGTAGGTGCAATAATTCAAACAACAACAAAATATGCACACACACACACCGATACATTCACACTCATCTCACACTTCCTCCTTACTCTCTCATACAAGCGAAAATTAGAATAAACAAACAGTAAATAGTAAAATAAACGCAAACGAATCAGAATTTGGTGGGGATGGATGGTGGTAAAACATTACATGCACCTCGACATAACTTACCCGGCATACCGGCATAGATAGGGACGAAACGAGAATACGTGTGTCCCGCACACTATTGACAGGAGCACTTACGGAAAACGCAGCGAAACAGTGGGTTGGTAGTGGAAAGAGTACAAGAGTGGACAAATGACACTGCTCGATCAAGGTTCAAGGATCGGTTGATCGTATCGAGGGTGGGTGGATCGTTGAGATACAACCTGATGCAAGCACTATTACATTTTCTTATAAAATGAGGAAAACAGAGGGTAAAGCTTAGGTAGTTCACACTCACCCACACAAACACACAACAACATGCTGTTTGATTTGATATTTCGTTTTACTGCGTACGCGCATGTATGCACCTGTGCATGAAAGAGGGGGAGCAAATGGGGGGAAGGAAAGCTGGAGAGCGGCACGTTTGCAAGCTAATAATAGTGCCCTCCCCGCATGCAAGGGCGGAACAAAGTCGTCGCCCAACTCATAGAGAAGATTAAATCTTACCCCAACCCAATTTTAGGGCGCGCGCCGTAAACAATGGTATCGAATATGTGTTAGAGCAAATGGAAGCAAAAAGTATCATATTTAGTAGCCCTGTTGTGTTGTGGATCGTAGCGGCCGGATGGTGGTAGACAGCATCGTCTGTGCGGCACTACTTACAACTTACGCCAGTGCTGCTGCACCACCACCACGCACCACGCTCTGGAAGCTAATAGTAAATGCACTATAATACCCCCAAAACGACGAGCTCAAGGAGGCAAGAGCTAGGGCAAAAACGGAAAACAGCAGCAAACAGACACGATTATACTATATATGATAAGAGTTAGGAATGCGGAATGGGTGGGATACTGAACGATGGGAGTGCATTAGTAAGAGCAATCAGCAGACGAGGAGAGCGCGAGATCGGTACGTGTGTACGTGTGTGTGTGTGTGTGTGTGGTGTGTGTGGTGTGATTGTGACTGAAAGAAATAGAAAGAAGTAGCGGTGGGGTAGCACGGAAGAAGCAGTAATAGAAGCAAGGAAGTAAGTAGAACGAAACAACAAATTATAATAACCCACACACACACACACGCACACGTGCGCGCATTATGATATGATATGGGAAATTGTATTTATTTTACTCAAACTCTCCCCAACTCTCCCAACACCACTCTCCGCAAAATGCAAAGAAAAACGCGAAAATATGTTGTTAAAGATTTTGATTTATTAATAAAGTGTAGAGTAATTATGATTTCACATCGATCGTTCGTTATTTGTTTGCCTTTTTTTTTAATGTTTTTTAGTATTGATGTTTTGATTTTGGTTTTACGTTTTTCGCCCATTTTTTTCTATTAAATTCTTATGTTTTTTTGGATTTATTTACAGCCGGCTACACACCCGACGGCCGTTGCTAATTCGAAATGTATGGAGAACAATACTCTATCAACGCTGGCCGTTGAAATGCGCGTTTCGTACAGATGGAAGATGGAAATACGCAATGTTTAATGTTGAGAACACAGGGATGCTTAGGAAGCCATAATCTGGGAGTTATAACGAGTCCGACAAGAGCGTTACAGTTTTGCTGTGCAATAAATTCTAAACCTCGTGTGTGTGTGTGTGTGTGTGGTAGTGGTAGCAGCTTCTTCACGTAGCTTAACGGGGAACCGGAAGAGCAACGCGCTCTCCACAACGCTAATCTGCGAAGGCACCAACAAGAAGAATTAAAGGAAGAGGACTATAGCGCGCACAACACACTATTAATAGCAATACAAATTTTATATAAACGCGTAAACTAAAGGGGAAGTGAGCGAGCTAGAGAGTGGAGCAAAGCAGAGCAGATAATTGAAGCTGAAAATGAGGAAATTATTAATCATAAAAAAACACCTTACAGACAGCAGCTTAATCATCACCCCCGGGGGCCTGCTCGTGCTGCAAATGAGATGATGCAGCTAGAGTTGATCTGATTTTGAATGGACAAATATAAAACAAGTATCTAACTTTCTGTTCAATATGCAACACTGGCCAAAAACCTATGGTTTCCATTGTTAAAGTAACACAGTACAGTAACAATATGCGACAAAGCGCAAACATAACTTAAGCGAGAGAGAGAGAGGAGCTTACATTTACGACGACGCCAGTTTATAGGGCAATAGAACTGGGAATTTTGTTGTTTTCCTTCTTTTTTTTTTTTGTTCATGCCAATGGAAAAGCCGAATGCTGCCTCTTCCTTTTTCGGAGTTTCCTTTGAAATTTTATTTTACTTAATCTCAAGCGAAACGCAACAACCCGTATGATAATGGAGATTCTTCTCGCCAGGCTTCCGGTTCCCCGCCTGACTCTCTGTGCGTGTTTGTAGATACTGAACAAAAATGAAGAAGCCACAGGACAGGAAACATAACACATTAAAACCGAAGCGAAAGGTGGATAGAAAAAAAGCAAAGAAGGAAAACGGACAAGAAAAACCCTTAAACATAGCAACTCGTAATCGAAATGTAGCATTTCATGCGTAGCGTAATAGTAATATAATAGTAATGTAAACAACATGGAAAATGAAACAAAAAAAAACACATGAAAAACGTTACACAAGTATTGTGCAGTAAACACTCAAACACAATAATAAGCAAAAGAAAGGAGTTAAAAATGGGCAACAAACTAGAAAGTTTCTTTTTTTTTTGTATGCTTTTTTTCTAGTGTGTTGTTACACGTAAAAGGGGTGAAATGAAAAGCAATAGAACTTTAAAGCCATGTTTCTTTTAACTGTTAACGTTTCTTGTGTTATTTCCATTCTAATTTTTAAAACACTTTTCCCTGCTAGCAAAAGCAGCAATGGCAAATTAATAAATACAGTTTTATTTCCAATTACAACTCTACCTAACCGAACTACACTTGCGCAAAACTGCATAGAAGTAAAGTTGAGCAGACAACAAGAAAACAAAAGCAAGCAAAGCAACTGGCTAACGCATCATAGGCGCATGGCAAAATAATACACACAAATGGGCGCCCACTCTCTAACCCAAACAAAAAAAAAAACAGTCGTTAATGATAATAAGTAGTTATAAAACCTTTGATATGAATAAAATTCAATGCATCGCTGAATTGTAGTTTATTTTAATAGAATATACAAGTAAAAAGTAAAGGGCAAAAGAAGTAAACAAGGCATGCTGAGAAGAAGAGAAGACGAACAAAAAAGGAAATAACAAACAAGAAAGAAAGAATGAAATAAAACTCGGAAAGAAGCCGAAAAGAAGAAACGCAACAATTCGAATAGAAGCAAAACAGATACAGCTGAACAGAAAAAAAAAACTAACGGACCATGAACAATGTGGCAATACCGGTCTCGCGAATGGTACATGATCCTTATAAATCCTAAAAAAATGGAAACCTTTGGGTAAACCGGAAGCTAACAAAGAAAGAGAGAAACCAAACAATAGGGAGGTGAATGAAGCAAAACTCATTTGAATATAAGCAAAATACACTCACTATCACTATCGAAGTGCGCAATGTTTAACGAGCAAATATAGCCACCATTCGTACCATTTAGAACCGTTCATACTCACCTCAGCTCACTATAGCCATCCAATAGACACGTACACACAAACACACACCATGCAAAACATACAAACCATACCATATATGGCATTACACACTATGATAGGCAATATGCGCGCAAACAATTTAGGCAATATACACGCGCGCGCCCGACAAAGCTAATAGTAAGTGGCCTGCAAAGCACGGACCCCTTTTTTCTGGAAGTTAGCTAGCTAGTAGCACTGAAAAGCAGAAGAGAAGCGGGGAAGTAAAATAAAGAAAATGAAATAAGAAAATAGAGAGAGAGAAAATAACCCGAAAAGGACAAATACGAATAATAAAAAACAATACAAAATAAAACAAACAAAAAAAAGTATAGCAAATACACGCTAACGTTCTCGAATGTGTTAGTTGCTGTGTAAAATCGCTTTGAAAAAGAATTTAAAAGAAAACGGGAAGAAAAGGCACACACACACACACTGGTTGCCTGGCCGTTTCATTGCCAGCTACCGCGAGATGTCCTTTTTGCCTGATGACGATGATAATGATAAAGTTGATGAAACTGGCAGGGGACGAACTATTACTACTACTACTACTACTACTACTATTACTACTACTAGTACTAACTACTAAACACACATAAACACACAATAGTACCGAAGAAACAGAAGAAAACAAAAACTGGATAATATTGTGTTTTACCTTGTAATATATTGTATTTAAATGAAAACATGTACTAATAATTGAACAATGATGATAAACGTATAAAAAAAGAGCAAGAAAACACTCACAAAACACAAAAACACAACAAAGTAGAGAACAAATAGAATTTAATCTTAAACGCGATTAACAAACACGAAACACGAACGGGGAAAGAACAAACAAAAAATGGAAAGTGTGAAACAAAAGTGAACAATTGATCGCGATGATGATGCCGATGATGTCACACATAAGTCAATGGGTGGGACTTTAAAACGAGAATGAGAATGGAGAAAACAAAACAAAGAAAAAGGAAACATGCAATAAAGCGCCGGAAACGACAGAAGATTATTCGCAAGAAACGAGAGAAGAAAGAAAAAAACACAGAACGGTTACAAAAGCAGCAGGCCAGACCGCATTTAAATAAGCGTAAATGATTTGAACAAATGCAAGAAACAACTATGAAACAGGAAAGGTAAAACAAATAGAAGAGGAGAAAACTAAACCGAGATGTCCACGGTGTGCGAAACAGAGACAAAGAAGAAAGAAAGAGCAAAGAACGTGAGACGAGTAAATCTCGTTAGAAAACACAGTGTTTGAAATCTAATAAGAAAAGTGCAGGAAACAGAAAGCGCAGGAACACGACAGGATGGCAGGACAACAGTAGCAGCAACACCAGCAGGGAGTAATGCTGGCGGGGTAAATGACATTAAATTTATTAAAGTTTAAATAAATGGACTAAAATCAAATAACCTTGCACGCGTTTGCATCTTTTCTCATTGGTCTCTTTTTCTCTGATTAGAAAAAAAAATGCTACCGAAATACTTTTTAAGGCTTGTGTTTAAAATGATTTAATTTATATATTTTATTGTTTTGCTCCCGTAGGACAACGTGTGTTACATGTTCCGCCCGGCCGTACTTCACCACCTCCTATATACAAACAATTGATTTCGTTAATACACAATCTTCGTCCGTCCGCTCGCCCCCAAATGTAACAGCTCCACACTAATTTCTGCCCAGCCCCGGATTCGTTAGCACTTCGTATTCGTATTCGCTAAGCCAAAAAGCCACTAGGTTCTAGGATATAGTATGCCAGAAAAAAAAACAGAAGGACGTCTGTCTGTGTCGTCACTCCCCGGGATTCACATTCATCAAGCCAACGTGTGGGGACAATGGGATAAAAATTTGTTACTAAAAATAGAACAAAATTCAACTATACAATGGTGTGTGTGTGTGTGTGTGCTCCCGTGAGCGCAATAACCGACCAAAACCATCACCACTCCTCGACCAGACCCACACTACGCTAGGAAGATAACGAAAAAGATGAAAAACAGTATCAGCACGCCAAAGATCTTGATCATCAGCCAACGGTTCTTCGTGACCGATTGGAAGTATTTGAGAATTTCCCCGTGGGCCGCCTCCACGTTCAGCTCCACGTCCTGCAGATTGCTATCGATCCGTTCGACCATCTCCTCCTGCTCCTTCACCATGTGGGCCAGCTGCTGAAAGATGCCACCCAGCTCCACGATCGTGCTTTCGATGTTTTGCATCGTTTCGGCCCGCTCCTGCACGTAGCTGTCGGACTCATCGTACAGCACCAGCTGCTGCTGCTGCTGTTGCTGTAGCAACGGCGCGCGTTCGGAGGACGATCCACCAGACGGGCCGGCGCCACCCATATCGATGCACACCTGATCCTGCTGCTCCTGTAGCAGCAAGCTGCCCTGCGTTGAGCCGCGCATCGTCGACGGTGGCAATCCACCGGCCATCGGACCTTGGCTGAACTGTAAAATGGCGCAAAAGGGAGGGGCGAAAATGAAGTGTTTGTTCGGTGAAGCTGGAAGCTGCCATTTTTGCCCGGCCTTACCTGATCCCGTCGCGTTTTCTGCTGCTTCAAGTTTTCCGTCCGCACCTCCAGCACCTGCTTGAAGTCGGAACTCATGTTGGCGAGCTTGGCCTGCAGCGCCACCACCATGTTGGAGGAATGTGAAAGCAAATGCTTGCCGTTGCTGGTGGACCTTCGTTGCGATTTCGAGACCTCCTGCAGGCGGGCGATCTGTTGGTTGAGCGAGTTCAGGTCGCCCTTGATGATGTACGTCAGCTCCTGTATCTCGGCTGGCCGGTCGTCGAAAAGCGTCTTCTTCTTAGCCACTGGAAAAATGGGAATGCAATTTATGAATTTTTGAACCAGGCATGCAACGAGAAAAGTGCAGCAGAACACTTACGTAGCGTCAACTTTTCCAGCTTGGTGTACGTGCTGGCAATGTTTTTGCCAATGTGCTTGGCAATCATCATAAACTCCGCGTAGCTCTGCATGTGCTTGGCCTTGCGCGGGTCTTTCAGGTTCACTGCCCGCTGTATGTTGCGGCCCTGGAGCGACCGGATTGCGCTCGCAAACTCACCGGAACGGTCCCGCGCCGTCATCGTGAACTCCGGCAGTGCACTGTTCTTACCGAGCAGATCGTCGTCGTCGTCCTCCTCCGCCTCCCGTTGGCCTTCACTCGCCCAAAAGCCCTGGTGCTGCTGCTGCTTCGGTGGTGGCTCGTTCCAAGCGCTCCGTGGCGCGGGATTGGTCGGTGCGGGTGCAACCGAGGCAAAGATTCGCTGCGACAGCGCTGGTAACCAGCTGGTGGCCGAACTAGGCGCCGGATATTTGGGCTTCTCGGGGATGTCGTCTTCCACTCGCTGGTGGTGGTGGTGGTGGTGATGGTGCTGGCTAGTGCCCGATGACGAGGCGGATGTTGCTGTTCCGTCCGAACCGATCGTTATTACAGCGAATGAGTCACCCGTATCGTCAGCACCGTAACGACGTCTTGCCCTTGATTGCATCGCATAATCGCGCTACCGTAGCACCACACCAACCGAAACACCCATTAAACGCCTCCCCCCAAAGGAAGGGCTCCTCTTTTGTTGGATGTTGTTGTCGTTTGCGTTGCGTCGTTGCAGCGGGGAACGGCGGACGAGGGGGATCCTGCAGACGGGTAGGACGGGTTTTTTCTTTATCGTAGGCACATGGGACAATTTGCGGGTAACACAATTAGTTGGTATGTGCGCCCATTGGAATGAGTGAAATCAATTGTTTTTGTACGATTTCCTACAAAATGACGTGGAATGAAAAAGTTACAAATTTTGGCTTATTTTTTTTTCTCTGCTGTTTTTGACAGACTGTTTGTCAGAAGGGACCAAGGTTCGTAGTGTAAGATGGCTCATTTGGAATTTTTTCCCTTTTATTTTATTTTTTCAATAATTATACAATTTCACACAAGAACCACCTTAAAATATGGGCAATTTCAATAACATAATATTTCATCCCAAATTGCAGATAAATAACCTTTTTTAAATCATTTTTGAATGCTACGCTCCCAAATCAACTGTCAAATTGATCTCACCTCCAGTGTGTATCTAGGTATCTTGGGACGAACGAGAGAGTTGTCAATTTTTTTTATCAGACACACGACCCGGTGGTATTTTGGAGCACGATTGCTTCCACTTAAAACTTAATTAAAATAGAAAACGAGCAGTTCGTGACTGAAAATGACGCTCTACCACTTTGGTAACTGTGCCGCGTTGGTGTACGTGCCGTACTATTTCACCTACAAATATTCCGGACTGTAAGTACCTAGCCTTCTCCTTCGCGTTCCGAATGTGGATCGCTTCCGTGCTGTGATTTTATCTTTAATTAAATTATGTACCATTTTTCCTTACCTCACCTCGAATCGATTCATGCAGCTCCGAATATGGTGCGTTCTGGAAATGTGTTCAGGCGGGCGGAATATACGTGTTTACGCAGCTCTGCAAAATGCTTGTCCTTGCAACGTTCTTCCCCGACACCGACACCTTCACGGAAGGTGCACCATTTAACTTCATTGCCGTAAGTGTACCCCCCATCATGCACACACACACACACACGGGTTCCGACTCACTGTCTCTAATCACCCTAATCCTGACTTTCCATTACAGGAATTTCTCCGCTGCAGTGTCGATCTGGTCGACTTCCTTGGGCTTGCCTTCGTGCTGTCTCGAATTCCGGGCAAGGGGCACAGCAAACTGATCACCGCCGGGTTGGGCTGGGCAACGGCGGAAGTGATACTGTCCCGCGGCCTGATGCTGTGGGTCGGCGCACGCGGGGCCGAGTTTTCCTGGCTCTACATCCAAAAGTGTCTCGAGTCGAACGTGCTGCTCGTGCAGCACCTGTCGACCGCTACCCTGCTGTGGTTGTTCTCGCGCCACGATCTGGACAGGAAGCTGGTGCCGCTGGTGGTGCTGCTGCTCGTGGCCACCTCGTACCGGGGCGTTTGGTTGGAGGGAACGCTGCACGCCATGTCCGCCGGGCCGTGGCTGAGCTTGGCACTGAAAGCCTTTATCACGAGCTGCATGGGCGTCGGTACGTTGCACATCTACTCGGGGCTGGCGCAACAGATCGGCCTGTAGTGGCGTGGTGTGGGGCCCCCGTTCTCTACTCAATAGTGTACAACTATCGAGTTAGTAGTAGTAGCTACTCTTACTTTCATTGTCTCTAGTGGTGTTTGTTTTGGAAAACTGGTGGACACTTTGATCGTTTATAGTTTCGTTTTATTTAAGTTCGTGTCGTTGCATCGGGTGAATAAATTCATCAATAACAATACGGTGGTTAAACATACAGTTCAGTTCAGTCTTCAATTTCGTACAATTCTACCCTCGATACACCACATTCAGACGTACAGCAGCTACACTATCGCTACAAAAGAAGGTATAAAACTAGGTAACGACCTTATCGTTTCGAAAATGAAGTGGCCAGTTTTGAAACTTTTGCACCATTACTGGTAATCCATATTCATTCGTCACAATACGTATGATTTTTGTAGCGGAGAGTTCTGTAAAAAGTAAACCTCGACTTATCAGGATAAAATAATTACAGCAAAAGATGATTAACTTTACCTAACAGCTTAGCAAACAACGACGCAGCAATTTGCCGGCTGCCCATCTTGGCCTGTATCATCTCGAACGGTATGGATTCGTCCGCCAACTCATCGAACAGGGAGCGCAGCACTACCAGCAACGCATGGCTCGTCACTACGCCTTCGTCCTTCTTATCCTTCCGCTTTTCGCTATGTGGATCTTCCGTCCTTTTCAAATATTCCCACTCCGCCGGATTGCCAGTAAAGCGCGTCAGGAAGCTACGCATGCTCGTTGGAGCATTATTGTACGTTGGCTCAACACACGGAGCAGGTTCGGCCGTTGTAACCATTGCAGGAACACCCGGCAACTCGGTAGGTACTTCAATCGGCGCAAACGTTTCAATTGGTGGAACGATTACGGCCGTTTGTGCCTCCTCCGTTTGCGGAGCATTGCTCTTGCAAGTACCGTTCTTATCGCGTTTTGTTGTTTTTTTCTTGCTAAACTCAAACTTAGAGAGGTGTGTGGCTCTCTCCTTCCGGACGGTAAGGTGCCGCTTATACAGGAAGCTATGAAGCCAAGGGCGCAATGGTTCGGCGAATAGTTGGTTCAGCTTTTGCTCAGCCAAAAATGCTTGCACCTCTTGCCTTGGTTGTTCCTGGGGACGGAAGGATCAGTGATGATTAAACTAGAGACATTGCCACTCCTCAACTACTCACCATGGTGACGGTCGTTTTGGCACATTTTGCCAACTGTCGTGACAAGCAGTTGGTACTGATCTGCGTAAAAACGTCCACAATTAGCCGCGATCGCTTTTTGGGAACGACGTTTGTTGGAGCCATTTCGTGTCTTTTCTCCCCGATAAGATTGTTTTCGATCGGAGGGTTTTGTGTAGTCTCGTCAATGCTATTCTCTTCCTCTTTTACTCTGTGGAGGAAAAATAGGAGTGAAATATGAATTCGAGGAAATTTAATGTATTTTTTAAGTTTCGTTGCTTACGCATAAAATGAAGCATTCAAAGGAATCAGTTCTATTCCGTCCTTATTGTCTTCGTCGTCGGAAACATACATCGGTACTGGCTGCAAGGTGTCTTCTTCTAATGGAAGGATGTCACTATCCCAACAAAAAAGAGAGAATAAAATGAATGGAATATGAACCAAAATCTCCTTACAAATAGATTAATAATTCATCCTACCGAACACTATCCACTGCATCTAATTCTGGCTCTAGCGAAGGATCGATATCCATCAGATCGTCCTGGGTAACGGGCAAGTCCGAATGTATCATGGACGCCGGTTCCGTTTCCGGTTCCTGCGCTGAATCGTTGAAAAAATCCAACAACTCATTAGACCTCGCCTCCCCGAAATCATTATCCACCGCCTGATACTCTTCATCGTGGCGCAGCGAAGGCGGCAGCTCGCGCAGCGTAATATCGTCCACGTTTTGTACCGTTGTGCTTTGCTGGCTAGCCAACAGCGCATCAATCACATCCTTCTCGCTGCCAGCTTCCATATGCATGTCGATGTCCATGGTTAACAATTCGTCCAAGGTTATCGGCACTTTGGGACGACCATCTTTGCCCGGCCGGCACTCAACCTCAAACTGTCGAACACTGAAAATGGGCAAGAAATCAGAATATTAAGTGTGTGCTTCAACACGGCAAAACGACACAACGACAAACTCTTACACATTCTTTTCCTTGTAACCAATTTTGCGTCCCTTGAAATGTTTCTGGTCCACAATTAGTATGCGATCTGTGGGAAAATAAATATTAAAAAGATAAATTATAATATACGGGTTAATATGTAAAGTCCCACTGTTCTCCACATACCACGAAGTTTCTGTACATTAAACAGAAAAATGTAACACATTCCGCAAACGATTTTGGCGTTTACATCCAACGGCTTGGTACGGCTTTGAACGAGGTCAAAAACGAATTTGCTTAAAATGGAAAGAAATAAAAATGAAATGTAATGCATTGTCATTGCGAAGCTCTTCTTCGGCAATCGGCAGTACCTCACTTCCATGAGATCGAACTGATGCTCGTTCTTTTCTACCAGCCGAGTGTATTTCTTCACATTGGTGCCGGCCGTTAGGACGCACGTGAACAGATTATCGTTCAGCAGCGCCACTTGCTGCTCTTGTTTAGGTTTTTCTTTTCGGGGTGCCATTCTTTTTTTTTTTTGCTAGTTGCTGAACACTTTTTACTGAACTGGAAATGGTTTTATAACAGAAAACTGCAGGATGCAGGGGGATTGAGGATTTTGCTACTAGAAAATGATGTGACACAACGTCACCGTTCTGCACCGATGCTGTCCGTTGTAATGACAGAAAATGGCAACAGGGCTAGTACCTGGAGCCGTAGTCTGTGGTTGCCAATAGCAACGGATCTTATGTATCGAGTGGAGCGAAGAGAGGAGAGGATGATGGAATACTGGCCCTGTATTCACTATATGCACACACGCACACATTCACACGTCACTAAGGAGTGCGAGTGTATTGAGTAACGACACCGTGAATGATTGTTCTTAGTTTGATCTTAGTAGCCTTTGTTTTGTGCAATCCATCTAGCGCAAGTGTACAATGCCGAAAAAATTGGCAACAGGTCAAACGGATTTTTTTACCTCCTCAATGAGCTTTAATGTAAAAATCGTGTTCTATAGAAAATCTGTTTGGCTTTCAAATTGATTCTTTTTGGTTTCTTATTGGAAACAAAATGAAACTGTTTAGTGTAGAATAATGTAGAATAAGCAGAATGCATTAGAGCAGCGTCAGCATTGAGGCTCTGTTTAGAGATTCTGTTTAGAGAGCTTAAAGGAAAAAGTATAGAAAAACTAGGACAAAATCACTAAATATTTCACATTCTAGCTTCTCACACTCACACATGGAGATTTTGTCTAACTCTGTTTTTTTACATTTCACATTCACATTTCCAGGTGCTTCTTAAATTTAAAAGTTGCATCAAGAGACACCAAGTTGGAACAATTACCGAGTTTGGAAATGATCTCGAGCCGATATTGAGCTACTGGCCCTGGAACTGATTAACAATTCATGTTGGTTGTATGATCTGGCACTTGAAATATGTTGTCAAGATTCCGAATGGGTATAAATGATACCAGCCACTGATCCCATACTGGTCTTGGAATCGATTACCAACCCACATCGGATTTACAACTGATTCTAAACTTTTTTCAACTCAACAACTGTATCTGCCCTGGCTCAGACATGGAACGAATCGCGAACCAACCCCTTTTAGGCAAGAAATAGTCATCCAAGTAGTCAAGAAGTTACGCAACTAATGAGCGTTACTTCTAGTTAGAATTTGTATGTCACAAACCAGCCATGACATCGTCGATGAAATCCAACTAGAGAAACTGATCCGGCAAAGCGCTTTCTTGATCTCGGCTAGCCCCACAATCCCTCATTAGCGATGGATCAGATTCCCCCATTCGGATTGTTTGCGTGATTGTGCAACGTATGTTTGCAGATTATAAACAAATGATAATGCAGGAGCGATGGACAAATAATAGAGGAGCTTTGAACATGAAACCAAACCTGCTCACCAACTCCTACCGGGAAGGACACATGTGTTCGGTATGCTCGCATTATGCAACACCGATAACATCATTATTTTTCAATCGAAAGCAAATACGCCATCAACCGTACACGGTTCTGTTCCCTTCCAAAAGCCAAGCCTATTAATGCCTATAAAAGAAACCAACGAACACGTGGGAATAAGTTTGTAAATTTGCACTCTACCCAACAACCATACACCAGTATGGAATTGTGCACAGATTTGCTACACTTGACCAGTGCTTTTCAACTGTTCCTGCAAACACTAGCCCTGGCGCACCTGTCCGGACACTATAGTGTTTGTGTGGTGCGCAGCATTCACGACGATGTTCGGTTGGAGTTTCCACGCGCTATCGTTACCGTTACGCTGGAATCACCGTACAACACCACGGACACCACCTTCGGCGATCGCTTGGTGCGCTCCATCAATGCCGGCTGTGAAGGGTTTATGGTGCTGGAAGGGGCACTGTTTCCATTTCTGGACCATTTCCGGTCGGCCCACGAAGCAGCCCACTTCCGAGCGCATAACAAACGTATCATTGCCACTGTGCGGCTTGGTCCAGTGGAAAGGGAACGGTTGCTCCATCACGATACGATGGAAGTTACGCCCAACATGCTGCTGGTGGAGGTAAACGAATCGGAAGGAATGGTTGGTCTTTACACGACGAAGTTATCGCCGGAAAAACCGAGAGGAATTGTGGCAGAGTTGATGCTGCTGGAGCGGCTCCGTTTAGGCGAGGAGTTGTTGTTAGGGCTGCCGGAATCGATCCGAAAGTTTCCCGATAAGCTGACCGACATGGAGGGAAGACGTGTTCGGCTGTCCACCTTGCCGTATCCTCCCTGCAGCGTGGCGAATGAAGTGGTAATTTGCGGAGATGATCTCTGCGGACAGTCCAAACCTTCTAATCCTCAAATTTCTTCCACAGCCACTGGGTGAAGGAAATGCTCGCAGTACGGTTCCGGCCAACTACTCCTTGCAGGCGGATGGGACGGAAATTTTGATGGTACTGGAGCTCTGCCGTCGCCACAACTGTACGTTGGAGATTGAGCTTGGTAGGTTGAAAACGAAGGGGATGCCTTCTTCGTTATCGCTATGCTGCAATGCCTCCTCGTTTCTTCCCACACAGTTGCCAACTCGGAATGGGGCCAGGTGTACCCGAATGGTTCGGCCGATGGTTTGATAGGATCATTGATCGATCGTCGATCGGATGTTGCCGTGGCTGCAATATACCGTTGGTAAGCATGAACCAGCCTCGTTATACCCTTTTATTCCAAAGGTTCAACCTTCAACACAGGTACAACTGGTACCAGTACATGACAATGTCGGCCTACACTGGTCGATCGGGCATCTCCGCGCTTGTACCGCGGCCCCGTCTCCTACCCTACTGGCAGACACCGTTCCTGTCGTTCCCGCCAAGCCTCTGGCTAATGGTGGCCGTTTCATTCTGCGTGGGAACGGTTGCCGTGTTCCTTACCGAGCACGCCCGTCACCACATACGGCCGCTTTCCGGTTCCACCAGTCACAACAACAGGCTGATCGATTCCATCTTCTTCATGGTGAGCTTGTACGTGGAACAGTCCGTCCCGCTGCCGAACAGTTTGCTGGCGGGTTCGATGCTGCTTACCTTTCTCCTCTTTGGAGGGTTCATGATCGGTAACAGCTATGCCGGGGCGCTGGCCTGCGTGATGACGATTCCCCGGTACGAAAAGTCCATCGACACGCGGGCCGACTTTGCCGCCAGCGGGATGAAATGGTCCGGCCCGACGGTTGCGTGGATGAACTCGCTGCTGATGGCGGAACAGCCGGAGCTGGTAACGATCCGGAACCGGTACGAGGTGCACGGTGGCGATACGTTGGCCCGCTACTCGCACACTCGGCGCGATATGGGTTACGTGCACGAGCGGCTGCAGTACGGGAGCTATGCGCTGGAGTCGTTTATCAATCTGAATGCCACGCGCTTGCTGCAACCGCTCAAGGAGGACGTGTTTTGGGAGCAGATCGTAACGGCGTGCAGCAAAACGTGGCCACTGATGGGGTACTACGACGATCTGATACTGCGCGTGCAGCAGAATGGCATTCTGCGCTACTGGGAGCTGGGGGTAAGAAGGATGGTGGAAGGGAGTTTACCATTTTACCAGTTTACTAGCTGTGATCTGTTTTGCAGAGCGTTATCCGGAACATGGGGCTGGAGATTCAGCGCAATTTAGCGAACGCACGGGTGCAGGACTCGGACCACGAGCCGGTGAAGCTACGGATGGCACATTTTCTCGGCGTGTTTTTCATACTGTTCGTGGGGCTCAGTCTGGCGAGTGTTATTTTCTTAGCGGAGCTGGTGGTGTATCGGGCGAATTCCAATTTGACTACGAAGCAAAAAGTGGAAGTAGAAAGTGTAGATTAGAATGTTGGGGAAGGTTTTTCTGATTGGAGTTTTAGTTTCTTCTTTGTTATTCAATCTTATTAAGAATGCTTGTTAGAATCATTCAGAGCTCTAAGCTCTAAATTCAAGTTTAAGTATTCCTAATTTGAATTTAGATGTTCTAGCTTTACGTTAAAAGCACTATTATGTTCATTGTACCTATATTGTTTACCTTTAGCTAAATTTCAACATAAATTTGAAGTGTAATTTCCATATAATATCCGCCTTTAATACATGAATTTAATTATTATGTTAGTTTAACCGTTGGATTTTAGTATTATATTATTCTGTAAGGGAAATAAAACAATTTGTTGATAGGAAAAAGTGCGAAAAGAAGCTAGTTGACAAATTGTTAGATGTTGGCAATAAACATTAGGAAATTTGAGATGAATTTTTCCCAGATTAGACTAAAACCTTAAGGTAAATTAATTTCAAGAAAGTTCTATCATCAATAAATTTTATTAAATACAAAATCAAACCGTTCAAAGGAATGATCATGAATTCATACCGTTCTTGGAACCGAACCGTGCTCTAGAACCGTTCATGAACCCATACTGATCCAGAAAAGGCTCCGGATTTCATTTATTTCCCTGAAAAGTGCCTGAATTTGTTTCGAATTTGAATTCGCAACGACACTCGGACTTGGTTTGGCTATGGAACCGATACAATTCCGGTTCCAGTCGTCAAACTATGCCCTATAGGAAATAGAAATTAGGGTGATGTTAAATTTAGTGTTTTTTTGTTAATTTTTGTCTTTGTAATCAGTTACTAAAAAAAAAGACTTACCAGCAACACATTTTTCTACCTGTAACGGGTAAAGTCCTTTCCCCGATTTCTGGTCCTCACTACTGTACTTGTGGAACCTTTGTTTTAAAGTTAATTTCTTTCTTCCTTAAACAAACGCCTTCACTCATTCTTGTTCAATCGTTCCGCACAATAATAGTATTCAACTAATCAGTCCTAAAAATCGTTCATCGCTTCACAAAATTCCTATCCATGGCACCGTTCGATCGCTGAATATTGTTCCGATTCGATCGAATGCGCGATTCGACCGTTTCGCTCGCTGCCGCCCGCTTCAGCTGCTTCGTGAGAAACTCCTTATCGAACTCTCGGCTTTCCTTCGCATCCTCCCGGTGATCTTCCGATTCGTACCGCTTCACGTTCGATTCGCGTTCCTTATCCCGCCACTGGGCATTGCTCATCATGGCCAGTCGTTTCTCTTCCAGCTCCTTCTCGGACAGCGGTCGCTTCTTTTCCTGCGGTTTGCTCCACGTTGGCCGTTGCTTTGACTGTTCGGCTTTGATCTCTTCGCGCTTGTACAGCCGTACCTCGGGCCGGGTGGAGGTCGTCAACTTTTCACCGGACGCTGTGACGAGTCCAAAGTTTCGCACCTTCCGGACGCGCCGTTCATCGTCCGAGTCGTCGGGTGCTGGGCGTGTTTGGGCTGGTTGATTCGAAGTGTCCGAATCCGAACCGGACGATGAGGATGATGAGCTAGATGGTGTTCTGCGAGGTTTCGCTTTCGGTTTGCTGTGTTCTGGTGCGGGGCTTCGGCTACGTCGCAGGTGGCTCCGCGATCGTGAGCGACGTTTCGTCTCCATGTGCGACTGCTTCCTTTCGGGAGATCTTGACCGGGAACGACCACGACTGTGTTTGTCTTTCGATGGGGCCGCTTTACGCACGGGAGACCGGTGGCCCAAACGAACAGGTGATCTGTTTCTTTGCCTATCCCTACTTCTATCTCTCTCTGAATGAGTCTGTTTTCTATCTCGCTTTCGATCTTTTACACTTTCCTCTGAAGAATCTCTTCGGCCTTTCCTCACATCTCGTGACCGCTCTTTGCTAGCATTTGCTCTCCCTCTATCTCGATCATCACGCCGACCCTGATCCTCCCGCCTGCCGTACCGATCATCCTGCCGTCGGCGCGTGCCTCTTCTATCCGATCCGGACGAGTCGACACTTTGCTCGCGCGCACGCTGCCTTTTCCCTTTGGATCCACCGCTACCCATCATGTCCAGCTCTTTGGTCAGCTTGTCATACTTCATGGTTAGCAGCTTGTCAATGCTCACGCCTTCCTGTCCTTCTCCGGCTACCTTTTTGTACTTTTCCGCCAGCAGCTTGTCCAAATCCGCGCTTCCCTCACTGTCGCTCCCGGACGCGCTGCTATCGCTTCGGCGCTTGCTTTTCTTGCTCTTCTTCTTGTGGCTCTTTTTGCTTTTTTTCTCATCTTTCTTTTTGTCCTTCTTTTTGCTTTTCTTCCCATCGGTTGCTTTTAGGCTCCGGTCGCCCTTCAGCAGCCGGTGCAGCTCCTTTAGCTTGACCGGATTTTGCAGTATCTTTTGGCGCGATTCCATCTCCCGCTGCTTGATCAGCATCAGCGGGTCCTCCATCATCTTCCGGGCGAGATCGACCTGATCGCTGCTGAGCACATCCTTGTGCTGACGAATCGAAAATGGAATGCACTCATGTTCGACGTGATTTTTCGGCTGCGCCACACCGAACGTCGAGTTGGCCGTCTTTTCCTGCGCGTCCAGCTCTTCGAACGTTTTGTCGATGGTGCGCCCGAGCAGGTACTCCTCCCGGTTGACCAGCTGCGACGGGCCGCGGTACATCCATTCGAGCTTCTTGTCGCCCTCGTCGCCCGGCAGGATGCCCGACTTTTGGCCGATGCTTTTCAGCTCCTCCCGGTTGCGCTCCTCGTCTATTTCGCGGCGCAGCTCGGTCAGGCGCTTCTTTTCCGCCGCCTCCTGCTGTTCCGCCTTCCAGACGCGCTCCTGGTTTTTCATCGTGTTCGGATGCCATGACTTTTTCGTGTTCTGAAACGAGCAAGGAGGGAAACAGTGAGAAGGTTATGTGGAGTTACATTTATGATTTTTACTTACCAGATCACCGCCACCCATTTTTGGTCACTTTTTTGGGGAATATTCAATCAATAGAAGCGTATCCGCGCGGACCGCGGATGTTTGGAGTTTGTTTTGTTTTGCAGCCTGTTTGACAGATGATCCGAACATGTTTGACAAGTGGAAAAACGCTTTGGGCCATTACAATTTACGCCGCTACAAAAAGCTGGGAAATGAGTATTTTGTTTTAAAAATAACAAAAATAAACATTCTATTGTTATGAGAATACATTTTGTGAATACATCATCCATTTTATTACATGAAATATGAGAAAAAGAATATTCTTATTGTTGCAATTTGAATTCAACTCAATCTGGCAACCCTGCTAGAACTGTCATGTTTGGGCCACGAAAGTGACAGGACCGATTCCACATCGCCAAGAAAGTTGACACGTATCGTTACGTTTACCTATTTTTTGTGTGCCTCGGCCACTTCGCGTAGCGGTCTCCGTCGTCGACGCAGCTTCACAATTGTGTGCATTCGTGTTCCAGCAAATTTCGGAACGTACACTGTACCAGTGTCGCGAGTAATATTTTAGTTTTTGTCCGTAAACTGCCCAAGCTAAACCAACCAGCAAAATGGTGGACAACACGAAGGATCTCGGCTTCACCAAGGAGGAGGAGCTGCTGCTGCAGGACTTTAGCCGGAACGTGAGCACCAAATCGAACGTCCTGTTCTATGGCAGTGCCTTCATCGTGTCCGCGGTCCCCATCTGTAAGTACAGTGCGGTGGCACCCTGCCACCCGAGGCCCATAAAGGGAAGAAAAAGTTCCACTAAAGAATGTTTCATCCCCTAAACCACCAACAGGGCTGTTCTGGAGAGTTCACCAAATGGACCTGCTGCCGTCGGTCGTGTTCTTCGTGATTGTGACCGGCCTGTGCACGTACCTGCTGGCGATGGCGTACCGCAACACCAAGTTCACGATGAAGCACAAGATTGCCATCAAGCGGGAGGACGCGGTCACGCGCGAGATGACCGCCCAGCTCGCCGACGACAAGAAGATGAGCCGCAAGGAGCGCGACGAGCGGGTGCTGTGGAAGAAGATCGACGTCGCCGAGTACGAGGCGACCACCTTCTCCATCTTCTACAACAACGCCCTCTTCCTGGCCGTGGTCATCTTTGCCAGCTTCTACCTGCTGCGATCGTTCACCCCGACCTTCAACTACATCTTCTCCATGGTCGGTGCCGGTGGACTGCTGGCCCTGCTGTCGACGGGCAAATCGACGTAAATGACGGGCAAGGGGTGGCAAGGGTGGTGTGTGAGCGGGGTGATTGTAGCCGCCTCTGTGCGACCGTGTGTCCGTACGCATGGCGCGCACTTCTTAATCCTAGCATGTTGGTGACTGTTTTGGCATTAGGATGTTAGGACAGTGATAGGAGCACTGCCGAGCGTACGGCGCGTTCTCATCCCGCAAACACACTCACACAGCACAACACACAAACAACAAACAACAAGACTCACACAAAATAGTTTAAACTTGCGACTGTGTGCGATTGTGCCCCGTGGTGGGGGGTGCATACTTTTTCGTTTATTCGTTATTACGAACTGAGACATTCATTCACTGCTGCTACTTGTACGCCGTACGGCACTTTCTTCCGTTCGGCTAACTAATAATCATTCGATGCATCGCTCAGTAAAGATTAAGTTACTACAATTAAGTATGTAGTTGTGTGTCCGATTCAATGTTTCATCCGAAAACTGGAACGAGAAACCTAAGATTTATCGAAAACGTGTCAGCGTACGTTTAGGGGATGGAAACAACTGCACCGCAAGGAAAGAATTATGTTTTTGAACGGGATTAGTTGTTAATATTACAATTCTATAGATATGAAAAAGGGAAAACAGCAAAGAAATCCTACTTTTTGTTTTAAAGTAAAACATGTTCTCATATTTACATAAAAATGCTAAATTTTTGTGAGAAATCCATTTCACACAGCACGGCAGACAAAGCAGAGACCATAGCCTAAGCACTGTTGATCGACCACTTTCGATGAAAAAGCTGCTGCCTCGTAGAATCGATCAAAGCGCATCGCACTCACACACACACACACACCACCAAACGCCACGACAGCTACGTGACGTCATGGGACGTTTTCAAAACAAAGCACACACTTCACAACATTACGCAGACGGAACAACAACGTGAAAACAGTGCGCTTGCCAAAATAGTGCGATTTTTCTATACGAACGGGATTTATATACGAAATTGCAGTTTAAATTGATTAAAGTTTGTCGATAACACCGGCCTTCAACGAAGCACGAACAATAATTGCAAGTTAAAAAGTGAAAAAAGGTCTCTCTTGCAAAAGAACTTTCTGTGTGCGTGTGTGACTCTCCTCGAAGTGCCAGTGGTGTGTGGGAAGACCAAAAAGGCGAATCCGTCCAACATGGATTACGAGGAGCTTACCACGATGGTGGAGGAGCAAAATCAATCGGTAAGCGTAACATTTGTGTCGATAAAAAACGTGTTTGCCATCTAGGAAGGGTTCTGTGTTTTGAAAGTGGGGACGGAAATGACGATAAAAACAAAGATGGCGTCCACCACAGCCTGCTGCCGTGCTGCACGGTGATAGTGGTTGTTTGTTTTGATTTGTGGTTGCGTTGGACCTTGAACGTCGCATATATTATTTATCCAAGGTGAATGTGTGTTTTGTGTGTGTGTGTGTGTGTGTGTGAAGCGTGATCTAGTTCTAGTAGTTAGTCACATCATTCCTAGCCATCCAAATGATTGAACAAATGTACAATCAATTTCAATACGATTACAAATAATAAAACCACACAGTCACCACTACCACCAACACCACACTGCCCCATTGGGACACGCTCGCGTGCTCCATGACGTCATAGATCAGTTGACGAAGGCAACAAACACACTCTGCTCCTTTCCTCGCATCGGCATAATGGCAGTGTAAGCGTGTGTGTGTGGGCCCCGTGCGTGTAACAGAAAAACACACGCAAAGCGGAACAGCCAAAGGGCCGGAAGGAACTCTCTTGAGAAGGGTTCGATGACCAGCTTTTGCGCAAGCATATTCTAGCAAGAAGGGTGCAATATTAACTACGACGCAATTTCGGCTAGCGTGGCTTGGGTTTTGGTAGCTGTTGTTTTGTTGTTGTTGGAATTGTTTGTGTGGAAAACAGGGAGGGGAAAGAGAGTTGCTCGCTTCGAAGCGAAGTTTTCTTTACCATTATTTTTTAAAGAGGGCATTAGTCGAAGGATATTGTGTGTTACGAGAATAAGATTAGTTTAAAATTGTTCATGGATTTTCATGATTTTGAGGAATAATTTTAAAAATTGTAACACAATATTTCATAAAATTGTTGTTTTATTGCAAAACCAGTTAAACATGGTTAAACCAAGATATTCAATTATGTCAGCTCGAATAATTTTCGCTTTTTACGATACGCGCGAGTAAATCAAAAATTACAAGTTGTTGTGATTATGATTAAATTACTGATAATTTCGGCTCAATAAATGGAGGTTTATACATTTTATACAATTTAACTCGTTTGCACTGAAGAACTTCGTCTCTATTACTGTTCTATTTGTAAAAAAAACACTTAATTATCTGTTTAATATTGATTTTACATTATCCTTTGTTTTTTTTGTATTCCTTTGTAAATCCACAAATTTGTTTGAAAAGAGAAATAATTGGTTCCAGGTCATGAAAAGTGCATGTATATTCATTTATTTATTTATTTATTACACCTCCAAGTGGCATTAGTAATCCAGTGATCAATTCTTAGTATCGAAATGTTTGCCGCCATGAGCAAGTAGATCAAGAATGCATGCAAGAACACACTCAGCAATACACCTCACAATACGCTTCATCGGGGAGGTACACTACACACTAAAATGCACGGCCGAAGCCGAAGAGAGCCTCCAATATTGTCAAATAAGAAGGAATGAATTGGATCAATTAAACTGAAGACACTACTTCACTTACTCCACCTGTCGATACAGGGTTTTCCGTGTCACTTTCGAATGTTCGAAACATTGTTATTCACCGCGTGCAAGATGTTAATCCACATCAATCTGACATTTCATTTCCTTCATAAAATTTTTTAATTTCTCCAGCATGAATTTCAACACGACCCAAGCTGGATTGAGTTTGATAGTTCTTTGTTATGTGTTGAAAATCATGTGTTGAAAGTGAAATTTTATTTTGAAGCAAATAAACCATTGGACAGCTGTTGAAAAACATCCTGGATGCGGTGAATAAGTATGTGGACATTTGAAAGTGATTTGGAAATCCCTGTAAGTAAGTCACTGAAAGCCGTGCCTTGACCGACAACAGTTGTTGTGCCCAAAGAAGAAGAAGAAGAAGAAAAAGAAGAAGAAGAAGAAGAGTCTATAAATTTAGTTTTTATCACGAAGAACGGGTACATTGGAACATGCTATGGGAAATTGTACAATTATTTATGAAAAAACTGCTCATTTTCTCCTCCGCAAGAATGAAATTCTACATCAGCCTCTTAAGGCCAGGGTACATTGTCCGTACTCGCTAGTGTAATTTCAAATTTCACTAGCGCATCTGGCGACGGCTGACCGAAGCATTTTACCAAATAATTTGGAGGCGCTTCAGAAAATATGTTATTTTTCTATTATTTTTACTAAAAATGGTTCCTGCACGTATTGCATCCATTTTCGCATACGAAAACGGTGAAAAAACTACTTAAATTTGAGATCCGTCACGACTATTCCCAAAGAAAAACTTCCACCAGTAATTTTTGCTAAATCAAGCTTTAAGATTTTTGTGAGGAAATTAATTTGTTATTAGCATGTATTAACAAAAAAATCGTTTTAAAGCGTAATTATTCAAACCATTCATCCAAAACCCCCCCTTGCGCAGCAAAAGAGTTGTGCTGCCCTGCCCTTGCTACGCAATCGATACGCGAACCACGACGGCACCTCTCTCCGTTCTCTCTTTCTCTCTCACTCACTCTCTATCTCGCTCCCTTTAGCCAAACAGCAATTTCCAATGCGTAATACCTCTTGCCGGCTCGCCGTGTAATAGCGCGCGCTCTTTTCTACTCCCTCGCTCCTTCGCTCGCTCTCTTCCCTTTTCCCATTCTGCGAGAGCGAAAAAATTGCTGCGATTCTAAACGCAAATTACGTCGTTGGCCTTAACCGAGAGCGCGCGCTGTGAAGCCGTTGTGGTGTCGGGGGGCCGGGCTGCAAAAGGGGTGTATGCGGGGGTGGTCGGCTGCATGCACAGACACAAGGAGACGGCGGGTTTGGGGGTAGGAATGGGGGGGGGGGGGGTTTGCCGCCGATTCGCAATCTGAATGGCGCAGCATCGTTCTGTTGCCGTTGGTCCGCCTCACGGGGATGGTCGTTTCGCGGGTTCACCGTGGTGTGTGCGCGTTGTGCGAGTGTTTCGTCGTCGTCGTCGTCTGACCGTCTGCGTAGTGGCACCGGACTAATCCGTTTGACCGGGATCGGACAATCGGTAAAAAGTGGAACATCGTTGTGACACAGCACTGCCACCATCCTTCCAGTTGGCAAGTGGAGTGGCCTTCCCGGGGTTTCGGAACAAAACACAGCACGGAACCGGAACCAGAGCACCATCCTTAGTTTCACCGTAGTTGAAAGTTTGCATTTTCAACCGGCACTGGTTAACCGAGAGCACAGGTAACACAGGCCCCAGCTAGCTGGTAAAGACAACCGGGAGAAGTGGATTTTTGCGTCGTAGCCTGTTTTTCATGCCCTACCCACCAACCTGTCTCACTGGACAGTTTGGATGCCGTGAAGGGTCGCAGTAGCATAAAAAGGGTCCAAATTCTGTTCTATTTGCGCTCTCCCATACTTCTCCGCTGGTGGTGATATCCTTTAATGAGCTCACTCTCATCAATCCCGCTTGAAAATGGGTCTCCTCTGGCATCACCAAATTCTTGTAGGTTGTTTTAAGGTTTTGAGGATATATTGCCGTGTTGTGCTAAATTACGCCGCAATACTCGAACGTCGTTATAGGCTGTTAAGGCCATTGCATAGCTGGCAGTTGAAGATTTGATAAGCGAAAAAATAATGAATATTTTCGGCTAAGGATTCTACCGCACACTATAACGCTGGTGTAGGATGAGCTGAGGTGACTTTCTGGTGCGTGAGAAAGAGAGAGGTCCCCTTCCCCCCCCCCCCCCCCCGGGTCAAACGCATCACCGATGATGCGTAATAACTCACCGTCACCGTTCGAGAGACGAGCCAAACCTGCGTCTCGGTTGGGCAAACTTGGGCTGGGAAGTGGAAGTGGTGTCACTCTGTCTCGGCTGTGCATGCCGGGTGTTTATGACGTCGTTATCGTTCACTAGATTTGCGTCGTGTTACATGACCTTTTTTAACGTGACGAATTTTGCCTGGCCGCCCGCCCAGTTCACAGCGCTGGAGATGCACTGAACTGATGCTGGTACTATCCCTTTAAATGCGCAACAAGCGTTACAAAGAAGGTACAGGTGGAAAGGCCCTTTTTGTGGAGTCTGTAGTTCCTTCCATTTAGGGCTTTCTGAAGAGCATATTACCCCGTTTTTGTATTGTATTTGTATGATCTCGTGACAATGATTGTATCAACTAATGCATTTTTCCCCCCATTTCCCTCATTCAGGAGCGCAAGGAAGGTGGTAAGCGAGGCCGCAAACCGGGACGTAAAGTGTCCATCGAGAAGATCGATATGAAAGCAAAACTCGGTAGGTACACAATGAGCGTGTACACGATTGGCGCTTGATCCAGACGAGATATGATACTAATGATACTAACGATTGCCCCTTTTTTTCGGTCCTGTGTCCGACCTACCAAGCAGAACGCAGCCGGCAGAGTGCTCGCGAGTGTCGTGCCCGGAAGAAGCTGCGCTACCAATACCTGGAGGAGCTGGTGACCGATCGCGAGAAGGCCGTGGTGGAGCTGCGCCGAGAGCTCGAGAAGCTGTACAACTGGGCGCTGGAGGTGGATGCTGGCCGCTGCCCGGACGGTTTGCAGGAGCTGCTCGAGGAGCTGGGCGCCATGAAGCAGGAGTAGTGCCGGTAGTGCACGCATACAAACTCACCACGCCCTAGCGCGTCTGCCTTGGTTGTGTTTAAGTTAAACAAAACAAAAAAGTGAATCACTGTTGCTTCCTTTCTTGAGTAATAAGTTTGGTGTTGACCTCTCTGGTGCACGTAGAGAAAGAGAGAGAGAGAGCTGTTGTGTTCGTCGAGATCGAACCGTGATCGTCGTTCACCGCGACGATAGCGCTCAGTTCGTGTGTGTTGCACAAGTGTTCCTTTTTTTGTCCTTCGTTTTTCGTTTCCATAGTTACGTTTGAGTATTTCTGTTCGTTGAGCATTTTGCCATAAAAAGAATGAGCCTCCGCACCAGTGCGCGAGGAATAGGAAGGTGAAGAAAAAATACATAAAAAACGGAAAAAGTAAAAGTAAAGATATAAAAAAACAAGGAGGAGAGATAAAACCAATCTGCAGTGGTTAATACATGACTTAAAGACAGTAGAATCCAATAGAGAGAGAGAAGGGAGGGAAGCGATTACCTCTGTTTAAGGGATGGTGATGAACACTACATGTAAACCCCAAATACACAAGCTCTTCAGTGTATGTGTGTATATTATCAGTTAGTTTTATGTAATAGGATGGTACAAAGCAAACAAACAAAATACACAAAACACATAGGTTTCGAATGGCCTGCATGGTAGTGGGTGAGGAGCAAACGCGTTACATATATTAGGCAGGTTAAGATTATTATTACAGGACTCATTGTGTTAGGTTTTACTCTGTGCGAAATAAACACACTCAAAAAAAACGAGCTCACATCGAAAGCGGCCGTTAAATTTGGTTGCTGCGCCCAAGTGCTGCGAGGGCAGCATTCGTTTGAAATTTCGAACAACTTTCATTCCTGTTTGTTCGCCGCGTTGCGGTGGCCCCCCCGGGAAAGAGGCGTAATAATTGCGCGTTTTTTATTGTCTCCTGCATCTTCAGATGACGAAGGATTAGTTTTGCGAGGAATTGTTTGCTTTTGTACGCGAGAGAACCAGAAAAACAATATTTTTGTACGATATATTTGTGAATTCTACTAATAAAGTAAACACTTTCTTCTAACCACACTTTTGCGCATTTGCACTGGGTGCCTTTACTTTACTTCATTCATTAAAGCGAGCGAATTTCTTCTGATTCTTGGTGGAAAGTACGATCAAAATCCGTACGAAACCATTAAAGTACGATCAAAATTTAAAAAATAACTTAGTCGGTTACATGTTTCGGATGTTTTGTAAAATAATTTGCCTACCATACACTAGATGGCGCTTTCTTTTACAGTGTCCCTCGTGTTCGGAATTACAAGTTTTTTTTAAGGCGCAAACTCACAATTATCAAAAAAGTATATTTTTTTAAATTTATTTTTGCCATGACTAATTAGTAATACGGAGCAGCATAGTCAACGTTTATGCTGAGAATCCGGAATGGGAACCGAAGCAATTCCTGCCTAGCAGAGCAAGTGATCTACCCAGCATTGGGCGTTAAGTTAACTTTTTAAACTTTATTCAAGATATCGCCAAACCTTGTCCAAAACGTGGTTCTGAGTCTGTACCAGACGAAACCTGACCTCTAAACTGTTCCAATTGTTGACCCAGAATCCGATTTTTCATGTGATCTAGAGTTGAGGCTTGATCTTATCCCCTTTTCTGGTTGTAAAACTCAACCTGGCCGTTAAACAATCTTTTTGCTACTGACCTCCAACTTGTTTAGTCTGAATCTTGTTTTGAATCTATTCTAGTACTGGCACTTTACGTTGGTCCTGTCCTGGTTCTGATAGAATATTTGTCACCTAATTTGTGATATTTGTTTGATTTGGTCCGGTTACAGGGCTACACAATGAAATATTAAGGAAGCCCTTTACTCCGAGCAGATCGAACAATATCGGTCCTGGATTTGAATATGAGCTCATACCAGTTCTGGAACAGCTACTGAACTCATGCAGGTCCTGGTGCTGATACTGAACCCGTAGCGAAGCTGAGAATGATATTGAACCTATATCAGAATTGATTACGAACACATTTCAGTCCAGGAATCGGTCACCTGTCCTGGATCCGATAGTTAACTCAAACCGGTCATTGTAACCATACCGGTGCTGGAACTGATATTGAGCCCATACCGGTTCTGAAACCGATACTGGACTCATACTGGTCCTGCAACCAGTCACGAACTAATATTGGTTCTTGAACCGAACACAAGCCCATATCGATCCTGGAACTGATACTGAGCTTATACTGGTCTTGAAACTGATACTGAATCAATACCGGTTTTGGAACTTATGCTGAACTCATACCAGTGCTGGAATTGATATTAAACTGATATTGGTTCTGAAGAAGTTTTCTTTATTCATTTCTAAACCTTTACTTTTTTCGGATCTGGAAGGAAACGTTGGTGTTTGTCGGTCCTGGGACCGATACAGTTCCTGTTCCGAAGGATAAATCGTACGAATTTCAACTCGAACTTGTATAGTGATGGCTCTTGGTTCTGAAATGAAATCGGTTCAATGTTACAACTGACCCTGTCCAAGCATCAGATCAGCAAAGAAACGAACACTGTCGTTAGAACTTCAGTGCTGAAACCGTATGTGTTTTACAAAATTCCTAAATCAACCTAATACCAATATTAACATTACAAATCAACTTAGGCAGACAACATTTCTTTCTTTTTTGATCGTAAAGTGCAAACACTTGCCAATGTATGATTTTTTCATCTTTTATTATGCAACAATAGCATCAATTCTACGGCTCAGCGTCAGCCACAGTGGTGTCTTCAACAGAAGGAAGAATAATATGTACAATAATACGGTAAAAGTCCAACGTTAAAATTCCCTTTCCGACACTCCTGAGCGAGACCGACCAGCTCGTGCTTGCGGACGAGAACAGTACTCATTACAAGCACGCTGCGCGTCTGTTATCTGCCAGCCATCGGAAAAGGAGTCTGTTAACATTTTGATCCTACTACTTAGCAGCCATCTTAGCCTCTAGCAAACAAAGGTCACATCGAAGCGATGCACCTCCATTTATAAAATTTCGATTTTCTGCGATCTTTTTATCATGCGATCGCCAGGCGTATGTGTATGTGTGTGTGTGTGTCTGCAACGGTGTACAGGAGGATCGAAATGGGGGCGAAAGCGACTCTCTACAATCGAATCACGGATGCAGACTGTTTCACAAAAACAGCCCATCCGTGGGTCGTCTCAAGTACGCCCCTTCCCGTACGATCACCTCCCAGCCACCGGTTGTTGACCGGGCATTAAAATTGGCAAATAAAAAAAACAGAAACAAAACGTTTTCATAATGCTAAACACAAAAAGTACACAAGAATCATTATAAAAAAAAAACAACAACAAAACAAACCATTCACTGCGCCCAAGCCCTGCGCACGGTGGGCTACATAAGTTAACGAATCCTCCAAACGGCATCGGTCCGGGCGAACTCCGATTCTAGCCATGGATGTGCGCGCAGGCTACAGAAGGGTGTCTCTTTGGCTTTGCTTTTGAAGGGTGTCAGTCTCACGATGATGGGAACGATGATCATGATCCCTCACTTTATCGAGCCGTTGGCAGCGAGAAACCGGTCGGCGTCTGGTACTGGAACGGTGCAAACTGTAGCAGCTGGAACGGCTGGGGCTGAGACTCGAGCTGGAAGCTACCGCCCGGGTTGGATGGAGCCGTCAGGGCGTAAGTTGCCTGCTGCTGCTGTTGCTGTTGGCCGTATCCGGAAGCGGCAGATCCGGACGGAGGTGAAACCATCACCTCCTGGTGGTTTGAGCCGGAACCGTAATGGTCCGATCCACCGTACTGACCGTACTGCTGCTGGCTGCTACCGTCCTGACCGGTGGACTGTGGAGCCGTAGCGTAGTCGGCACCCTGCGACGATTGGCTCGGGAAGGTGGATGGACCGTACTTTGCTTGTTGGCCGTAATGGATGAGCTGCTGGTTGAAGAAGGTAGTGGCATCTTGACTACCGTACTGTTGTTGCTGTTGCTGCTGCTGCTGCTGCTGCTGTAGTTGTTGCTGTTGCTGCTGTTGCTGGTGATACTGCTGGAGTTGGTCATGGTGCTGCTGAAGAAGAGCTTGGTGTTGTTGCTGCTGCTGCTGGTGCTGCTGTTGCTGCTGCTGCTGCTGCTGATGCTGCTGCTGTTCCTGCTGTGCCTGATGGCCGGAACCTCCGTGATAGATCGTGGTCTGCGTGTAGTGTGCGCCATGATCCGTGCCGGTGCTCAGTGCCGAGTACGATGCGCCCATGCCCGTCTGGCCCGTCTCGCTGTTATCCTCCGTCACCGGTGCACTCGAGGGATGCTGCTGCTGCTGCTGCTGCTGCGTTTGCTGTTCCGTCTTTTTCGACTTCTTGCCCTTGCCCTTCTTGTAGCCGGTCTTGGTGGTGCGCCGGTAGCTATCATCCGAGCCGGCGTACTCTTCGTGGTGCTGCGACTCGAACGGATGCAGCTTCGTGTTGGAGTAGCTGTTCGAGTAGCTGTTCGCGTAGCTGTTCGCGTAGCTGCTCGAAATGTCCTTGTCGAAGGGGAACGGGAAGGAGCCCGACTTCACCGGCACCGGGTAGGGGACCTTCTTCTCCACCGGGTAGGGCTGCGGCACGTACACTTTCACCGGATAGGGGACCTTCTTTTCCACCTCCACCTTAACCGGCACCGGGACCTTCTTCTCGACCTCAACCGGGACCTTCACCTCGACCGGATACGGGACCTTCTTCTCCACCGGGTAGGGTACGGGCTTCGGAACTTCGTACGGGACCTTCACCTCAACAGGGACGGGGACCTGCACCTGTTTGTACACTGGATAGGGTTTCGGTACGTGCACCACCTTCTCGACGATCTTCTCCACCGGATAGGGTTTGTCCACGTGTACGATCTTCTCGACCGGGTACGGTACCTTCACCTCCACCGGGTACGGTTTCGGCACGTGAATCGGCTTCTCGACGATCTTCTCCACCGGATAGGGCTTCGGCACGTGCACCACCTTCTCGACGATCTTCTCCACCGGGTACGGTTTCGGAACGTGCACGATCTTCTCCACCGGCACGTGCACCACCTTCTCGACGATCTTCTCCACCGGGTAGGGCTTCGGCACGTGCACAATCTTCTCGACCGGCACCTGGACGACCTTTTCCACCGGGTAGGGTTCCTTCTTGACCACCGTCTTGACGTGATTGTGATGATGGTGATGGTGATGGTGCTTGATCTTGATCTTCTCCTTCACGATGTTATGCTCGCCGATGTCGTAGTGTTGGCTTTCGCCCACCGCCGCATCCGGCGCGTCCGACGTCGTGTCGATCACGCCCTTGTCCGAGCGGGTCGTCAGCTCGGGCGTTTTGCGTGTCTGCGTTTCCGGCTCACCGTCGGCACCGGCGGCATGCTTCTTGGACTTTTTGCCCTTCGGCTTGCCGAGAAAGATGTGGATCTTTTTGCCCGTCTGGCGCTTCTCGTGCTTCTTCACCGCCTGCCACTGGCGGTCTTCGGCCGGCGTTTGCTCCAGCATCGACAGCCCTCCGTCATCGTGCACGCCAGCGTCCGGGTGCAGCTTCCTGCTTTCGAACTCCAGCGCCAGTGTTGCCGTGATGACGACAGCCACCGATGCCACCAGTATCTGTACGGTGTTGAGCGAGAGAGCAGAAGTGAGAAAGAGAGCGTATGAAATCGATTGTTAAATATCTTATGCACTTGATCTTATGGACTATTTTTGCAATGCAATGAAGAACAGATATTGAAGAATACGCTCTGGAAATCAAACAGGCTCCAGATTTCAAATTCGAATTGCTTCCGTGGAATAACTGTGGAGAATTGGGCTTAACACCAATTCCTTATTTGTCAGACATTTCTCAAATTAAGAAATCTCGATTGAAATTACAAATAGACTGGCTTGATCAGATCCAGTTCGACAATTAAGAGGAATTGTCAGATATTAAAGCTGTTGGGTCTATCATTAGAATGACTGTCCTATGCCAGAGTCCATAATAAGGATAAAATAATTTAGGTAGATGTAAAGCTCCGACTTGTAGACCTAACATGGTACAAACAGTTGTTATTGGAAGTCACTTTGGATATTACTGAAGCCGATTTAGTTATACAAGGAATTAAGACGCGCTAGTGTTAGCAGAGCGTCAGAATTAAATCACTTCTTTAAGTATCCATTGATGCCAATTGGAGGTGTTCTTCGTTAGAATTGGCTGATCTTCACCTGATCCTCGTTCTTTATGGACATCTTTATTCACAATATCATCTCCAACCCTTATGTGATCTTCAACTTTTGTAACTTTTTCATGGTGTTGGTCTTTAATTTCGATAATCAGCCACTTTCCCAAACTCCCAAATTTAAGCAACCGTTGTATCTAGGCAACGGCAACTATCTTTCCTCTTCGGTCGTGTTCGGTAAAGTGGCTGAATATCTTCATTTTTTTTTTGTGTTCAACATCAATCTACTAAATTCTTTTCTGTCTTCAGGTTCATGAGATGCAACGGCATTTTCACGTTATAGGCACAGTTTCAACGACTTTCTAGAAACAGTATTTTATCACATAATCCAAATGTCACGGAATAACGATCGTTGCACAAACTTATGAGACTTTACACAATTTACACAATGCTCTCGTGACAGTTCATAGTAATATCGTAGTTTGTAGTAGTTCAGAGCCACTGAAGAAGTTATTCACAGTATTTGCTTATCACAATGCGATAGGTCACACAAACAGTTCACATTTTCGATACTATTCCTTGAAGTAATGGCTCACAAAAATCACCGTTCCCAAGGCGCACCACCACGCTTAAACTAAACACACCAGCGTGCGCTGTTGAATCCTTACCGTAAACTTCATTTCGATACACTTATGGATGGACGGAGAGTACAAAGTTTACTGGTTGAATGTTCCGTCGGTGCCAGCCTATTTATATATTAATTAACCAACCCAACCGTATCAGTGGCGGTGGGTTTTCTGCCCTCCACGGCATGGTAGCCCCGGTTAGCCCCACTCCGAAAGATAAGCGAGTTTTCCAGCCCCCCAAAAAAAAAAAAAAAAAATAAAAAACAAAAACGGCGCAAGAGTGGGGCTGAAGTGGAAAATCTGCAAGTGCAAAAATTGGACGAACGAACAATCGCGAGACGGTCAGGTTCGTTTGCATTAGATGTTTGTGTGTGTGTGTGTGCGCGCGTGTGTGTTTGTGTCTATGTTGCGAGCCGTGTCCGGATCGTCGTGCAATGTTTTCCGCACTCGTTTTCCATGCCAAGGGCCCCGCCCGTGCGCCGAACAGCGAGGAAGAGAGGAACGCAGCACTGCAAGCTCGTCTACCGGAGGGTGTAAGGGAAATTGTTGTTGCCATCACGCTCAAGTAAAGGGGCTCCCATTTTTAGCGCCAATTAAAAGCGAACCATTCGTGCTTGTTCCTCCCCTCTCCTCTTCTGTTCCACTCTCGGCACACTGGTAAGGTTAGTACTTTCGCTTTTCTTTTCCTATTTCTTCCACCGTCGTTACTTACGGGGTGCACGAGGGGGGGCGCACTGGTACAGGTGTACCGCGGGCGACGACGCTTTGCGGAACGGGCGCGGGTCTCCCACACACGCAGCTACTTTCTTTTGTTTTCAGTTTTCAGCACCAGTTGCTGGGGGAGGGCGAACGGGAAGTGGCAGCGGCGATTGCGGGCGATGGGTTTTCCGCGCATGCAAAAGATGCAACGCTGATGATGTTCGTGTGTTTGTTGCGCTGCAGCCTGCAAGGAGGAAATGCACGCGCAATGCAAAAGCGCACACACAAACAAACAAAAAAAAAAACATTTCCAGCAAATAGCGTGGCGTTGTTGTTTGGTGGAGGAAATATGGGTAGGAAAAATATGGATTATGACCGCTGCTCACGAAGGTGCGAATGCCGTCCGAGGGGGTGGATGTGTGGCTTAAAGCTTAGCTCCGGGATCTTTTGGACGTGATTTTGGACAGAGTCCGAAGAAGCTTCCAGCAAAATCGAACGGGGTTTGGACTGGCGTAGTTTATGCGACTGATAGACAACTTGGGGCATCGTGACCTAGTTACTGTATTTGTCAAATTCTACATAAAGGGTTAGAGTTTTAGTGGCAAAAGTGAGGGGCATTTAAAGCTAAATTACTATTATTTCGGGAAAATTTAAACAATTTCATTTTATTTTTAATTTCGAAGTAGAAGAAGACACATTGCTTAAAACACCAATAAATCTAGTAAAAACGTAGATATACAAAGTTATAATTAATATATGAATAATATTGAATAAAAAGATAAAGAAAAGAGAAAAATGAAGACAATTTTAAATTAAGAAATACAATAATTAAAACCGGAAATAATTAAGAAAGACGTTGTAGATTAAATTGATCAAAATACAAAACATTTGGGAAAGAGATACAAATGAATAGATAAATAAATGAGTTTCACGTCACTTATCCTTAATATCAAGACAAGAACATACACTCATTGTGCTGAATGAACAATGTTATTGCATATTACAAACTCATTGCCTGTTTGGAATACTCTTTGGATTGGCAAATTGTTCACATTTGTTTTATTATTTATACATTTGTTATGTTTAAGAAAATGTTAGTAAAATAGAGTTTCTTTCGTGTTTGTTTCCATTTAAAACGATTTCCTGAAATGAACAAGAAACAATAACATCATTTATCCTCGTTGACTGCTCTCCACCGGCGAAACAACGAAAATTAGCCGTATTTAACCGATGCAAACGATGAGTCGGCCGAACGCCAGGCCGCATGTCTGCAAAACCACGGTGAACGCGGTTTGCACTGTGTGTGTGTGTGTGTTTTTTTGTTTTCTTCGTTCGTTTGTACTCCCATCCACCCGACGTACATTTCAGCCGTTCGTTTGCCCGCACGCGTGAACTTTCCTTCGTGCGGGCACGGTTTCGTGACAGCGGCCACGATCAGCGTGCGGACGGCCGGACGAGCTGTCATAGTTAAATTGCATCGCGCACACCGCTTTACTGGTGGCACGCATCGTTTAGGATGCGTCCGCGGGCGGTGCATAACTAGATGCAGACCTCCCCCGCAGTGTAGCGGCATGAAAGTTCGCTCAACTTTCGCCGTGCAGAGGGAGGTGAACGAAAACGGGCGGTAGAAAAATTTGGACGAATGGTAATGGGAAATTTGTTCGTAGTCGTAGCGTGTTTAAAAGGCATAATCAATTAAATATCCTTGTAAACGTGTAGATTGAAAAAAGCTTTAAATTTTCAACGCACCTTGGTCGTAAGTTCGTATATCATGTCATGCCAGGTGTACAACAAAACCTTGTGGTCAGTTAAGTTGCAATAGTAAACATAAAGAAAGTTGTCGTGATGTTTTTTTTTTTCTTCTATGAAACAGACATAGTTAATTTGGACTTTAAATTAGAGAAGAAGACATAATGTAGGATGAGCCGTAAAACTTTTGTGAAGATCTTTACACCAGCTGACAACGAAGTTCTTTGTAGGAATTCGTCCTGAGTTACACCTTACGAAACATGAGGGCTTATAAGGTCTATTCAGTATGTTCCAAAACACAATTTGTAGAATTATTTCGTGTAGTGCGAGCATATTTTTGCCTTCAGGAAAACCCGTATAGCTAGTCCTTGCTACGGGGGGATTGGCCATTCTAGGCTTAAAACCCATGACGGGCATGTCATTGAGTCGTTCCAGTTTGCGACTGTACCTAGACATTTAGAAAGACTTAGGCAGAGCTCTAGCCATCGAACAAGACAACCCACTCAAACAAACGTACAGAGTTATATGAAGAGGTACTGTCAGACATCTAGAACAAACAAGACTCGATGCTGTCAAATTCTATACTTATGTTATGCCCTATGTCATTTTCGATTGGTGCCAGAGCACCGGGTTAATTTAAGCTCTAGGAGAGACAAGTCATTTTATAGTAGGTAATAAGACAAGAAAATAACTAAAAACTCTTAAAACTAGCTAACAGAGCCAGGCTTGCCTTGGGGGGAAATACGAACAGTAAATAAGACGTAAAGAGAGGAACCCTAAGGACCCAAAGGAGTAATGGAGATCAATAAGATAGAAGACGTTATCTAAAGGCTTTACATTGTTAAAGCTTAAAGCTACAAGCTAATCAGGAGTGAGAAGATATCATAACACTTCTTTGTAAGATATACTTATTGGAGAGCATTGGAGTACCTCCAATACTACTTCTCCACATTATATTTGAGTTTTGGAAGAGTTAATGAGACTTTTTAATTTAATTTATTTTAAAGTTTTCATAACAAACATATTTGAGGTGGCTGGTTGATATATCTTAGCTTCAAATACTGTTCCAAGTCTGGGACTTTTCATGTTGCAGTGCTATAAATAATCATATTTATGCATTTTTAATTCCCGATTGTTATTTGTTTAATTTATTGTCTGAAATATTGCTTGTCGGAACGATCACTTGGAAGCAAGCAAACTGGCCGGACAGGTACTCTTATGTAATAGAGAGATTTATAGCTTTCATTAGATGTCTTAAATACCAATTAGACACATTTTAAAGACTCTTTGGCTTGACTCGAGAAGTTGCCGTAGTAACGACAACATCAATCATGCCTTAAGAAAAGCCTCAGATAAGGGACGCGCGCAATGTGCACACTGTGGGTTTCATTATCTCACACGATCAGTCGTCTGCTTCCTGGATTTTCCATTCCCAGTAGTAAACACCATCAATTACAATTTCCGAAAGCATTGTGAAGTACCGCAGACAGCAAAAAGCTATGGACGAAACCCGATTAAGTAACAGCGATCGTGGCGTTATCAGTAGGAAGGCGGCTTTAATCAGCACCTGTTCGACGCCTTTTGCTCACACTTGCAAATTATTCAGCGCTGGCTTATGCTCTTTCTACCCATACATGAAGAAAATTGCGTGTAGCTTATCAGATTCGGTCGCTCTTTTTGATCCCCGATCCGGCACCGCTTCTTTCCGTCCAGCAGAACCGTCGAAAGCTTGTGCTCGACGATCGTTTTACAATCGAGACGATCCATCCTATGTATGTAACAAGTGAGACGTAGATAGAGAGAACAAGAGTGGGAGAAAACATTCGACCAACAAAGAAATGGCAACGAAAACGAAACCACTATCTGCAGATGCACAATGAAATGCATTTACCTAACCGCCCGCTACACCGTTACATGTGCGTGAAGAAGGAAAAAGCTCGCTAGTATGGGCGGGCGGACGGGCAGGTGCCGGTATTCGGTCAGTAATCACCATGTTTACCTAGCGGCGTGCCGTGCTGCACTTCCCATTTCCATTATGGTGCACCGTGTGGTGCAGATTCACGCCAGCGCCCGGTGGTTCCTCCACCCACAGCGGGCGATCTTATGCGTGCGGTTTGGAGACAGGCCAGACAATTGGAATGGATTTTTGCTACGATCGACAGTGTGCATTGCGCGGTGCGTGCATGCATGCACACTGGCTGTTTGTTGGTTTTTGCATAGGTGAGATTTTCCCCTTTCTTGCTTGCCCCTTGTTATGTTGCGCATGTTGCGGCCCATGTCGGTGCTGCTGTGTTGCGCAATGGGATTTGGTGCGAGTGCGCAACCTTTTCGGGGAAATGCTCTGCACGTGTTCTGCCTCCCAAGGGGGAGGGTGGGCAAATAAATATGTCTGCACATAATTGTTAGTGTGTTTATTTTATTTCCCCTGCTATGGGGGGGGGGCATTAGGTGCCTCAATTTAACCATCAATTTCCTCGGTGCCATTAAAATGTGGAAAGAGAGAGAGAGAGAGAGAGAGTAAAAATGGTGTACATTGTTCCTGTTTCCTACACGTTTTAGCTCATTAACCGCGTGGAGTAAAGCGTTTGTGTTTGAAGAAGTGGCTTTAATGATGTGTGTGTGTGTGTGTGTGTGTGTGTGTGTAAGCTAATCCGGATCTGTGGCACTAATTAATGTACGATTTTGTGGAGCTTTTTTTTCGATAGCTTAAGTTAATATTTTCTCAGGTATTTCAATTGCCTTTCAATTGCAGTATAAAGTAAACACAAAATTGCAACGTTAATTGCAACGCTCAAACTCAGTAATACAGTTTACACTTGCTTCGAGTTGCATTGTTATGTGATAAAGCGATTTACAAGTTTATTTTTAATGTGTATCGTGTATATCACAGTACATTAAGTAAATGGATGTTGGATATTAATTGTGATAAGTATTTAATGTTTTACTGTGCGCTTAACAACGAAACACACGATTTCTTAGCGTTTTTTTTTGTTGCAGATGGATATATTTCTCATTTATTTTGTTTTGGTTGATACAACTGGTAATAAACTATTGGTTGAGTGACAACTTTTCACGTATATAAAACAAACTTACAATCTTGCTAACGATTAAGTGCGGTAAGAATAACTGAATCGCATCGAAAAAAAAAATAATGAAAAAAAAAACAGACTTCTCATTGAAACAACTTGCTTGAATAAATAATCACTTTCCACTGCGCTGGTTGTGAGCTACTGGTGATGATGGTAGCTTATACGAATAGCAGTGCAGGAGTTATGCGTAAAAGGTGCGCAACCTACCTATACACCTCACTGCCACCGTTAGTGACTAGGATCTATGCTAGTGCCATTGCTTTTGTTTTGCGCACTCCCTGCGTTAATGATTCGCATTGCTTTTCGAGCCTTTCCTGAAGTGTGGCTTGCATAAACGCTTCCAACTATGGCAATGAGTTAGATGTGAGTGTTTTGTTTTGTGTGTGACCACAGAACAGAAGCGGCAAATGGCACGGATGATGGGTATATGCAGCGATTGCAAAATCAAAATTCCTTTCACACTAAACCACAACTCCTTCTTGTATGAAAGGCCACTAAACTAAAAATGGCATTTTATAACCAATCGTTTCGTAATGTTGCTGATTACAGAATCATTTCGTGTGCAGAAAGCAATAGAAAGAAAGAATCTCAAAGGTTACAGAATAAGGCGATGATGATTAAATGAGGGAAACAGCAGAGGAAACTTTATGAAATTTAGCAAAACAAGCTTGCAATAGTATTAAACTTATAAAAGGGATCGTCCCTGATCGTCGTTTAGCGTTATTTTTTTGTCGCTAGCGGTAAAAATTTCATTTCTTCTTAATTTTTTGCGTGTATCTAGTTAAATCAGCATGAGTTGAACTCCTTTTACAGTGACTTTTTCACCAGCTTTGATGGAATGTAGTCTGATCGCTTCGTTAGGTTTGTTTTTCTTCTCTGTCCATCTTTCGCTCGAACGTTTTCGAATAAAGTGATCGCATGCACACGGCACACGGTGGTGCCTGTTTAGCGTCCGTTTCCAAATGAAATGTACCATCGATGCTTGGTTCCGTTCGATTCGTATTGTTCGTTCGCGACGGCGAGCGGCCGTGCCCTACACCCCGTGAGGTGGCGCTACCAGACTTGCAGTCCATCAATAAATTAAAAAAAAGAAACAAAATGAACACAAAAAAAAGAAGAAGTGTACATATCAGCCCGTTTACCCGTTGGGCCATTGGGTCGTCAGTTATCGGTCGATCCTCTCCGAACCGTAGTGGCTTCTGTGTTGGCCGTGGTATGGTATGGTGTTGGTTGGTGTTGCTACTTGGAAGAGGGATAGTAATACAGGACCGTGTTTCCGGGTAGCTGCCAATGGGAGGCCTGCAGCTCGATCAGTTGCAACAGTGTGCGCCGGATGGCCGGTGCTGAGGCTGCCGAGTTCAGGAACGCATCGCGTACCCCGGCCAGCAACGACTCCAGCTGCTGGGGCAGATGAGTCTCCAGGTCGCGTCCAATGCAGGTCAGCACGAAGAACAAACATTCGATCTAGGGATAAAGTGCAAGGTTAAATTAAATACACTGAAGTTCCTTCTTGATCTCTAGCATTACCTCTGAGAGTGATCGAACCGGAGGCTGAACGCAATCCTCACAGCACTTGCCGAGCACGGTAAGCAGTACCAGCGGAGGCGGTACACCGTCACACTCGGTGCGAAGCTGCAGCTGACGCCGCTTCAGCTGGCAGAACATCTCGGTGAGGAACGCCATGAACGAGGTGAACCGGGGCCGGGATGGGTTCTTTGAGTTTTGCATCGCGCCCAGTACCTTGTCCCGCTCCTGGTACCACTGGCGGCAGGTGTTGAGCAGTGCCTCCAGAAATGTTTCCTTTTTCTCTTTCGCGATGATCGAAATGCAGAGACGCGATATCGGTAGGGAGTAGCTGAAAGGATTAAAAGGGGATATTATTACGAAGAGTACTATAGTGTTTCAGAATGATTCCATTGCATATTGGTTGGTGGTCATTCTCGTGGAAGAGTGCTCAAATCGTATAACCTAACCACATGTTCGGTGTAGGTTTAGGTCCCGCATAGGTCCCGCATTATATGAAAAAAAAAACCCCAAACGCATGGGCATGACTATTAGTGACTAGAGTAGATTTAAATCGTCGAAGATTGTCATACCAAATTAGAAGAATAAGTAAATACAAAAAAAAATCTCACGATTAAGCAATGAATCCAAAACTAGGATTTGATCATGAATGATCTTTAAAGAATCAAAAATATCAAGTATTGCAGAACGAAAGGAACTGAAACTCTGGAAGGATTCATGATTCAGGATACATTTGATTACAAAAAGTATGAAACTAATGACCAGTAAATACGAAACACTCATGAATTCGAGTAATTGCCATACATTCTGATAACTTGAACTTTACAAGAGTCAAGAGAATGGAATCAATTAATCGGCTTGAAACTATTTATGAGCCCTATATTGTTCCCCATGATTAATGTAGCATGGAGTGTTAAAGAACATCAAAAGTACTTCATTCGTGATATCGAAAAGTTTTCAAAAACTTGTGAACCATTGGAGTCTTATTGATTAATTTGATTTAAAACTTTACAAGTCAACCTCCAACGATCAAGAAACTGTAGGAAGCGAGCTGAATTCAGGGACATAAGGACGTAAGGACCGCAAATATTTTTGAATTTTAGAAATTTTAGAAATATTTTTCGTGCTTGTTTAGTGCTAAGAATGGTTTATTCTTCACATTGAGTCCTTGCAGATATCGTACTAGATCATCCTACTTTGTCAATTTCTGTTTATTGTATCTGTAAGATAATAAAAATCATTAACATATAACAAAGATTCTTAAATCATTAGGTTGTTACAGTGTCAAAGAACATTATCGAATTATGTAGAAACTAAAACTTGATCGATTCAAGATTCTTACATTTTCAAGTATTCATGAGGTAGAAGATTTGCTAGAAGTTTCTAGACCTAAATTTAATTGTTGATGGTGTTATATAAACAGCCTTCCTGAAGCTTCATACAGAAGAATACTGATTTTATTACAATACTTCATATTTTAATACTGATAGACTACAATCAATAGGCAATTGATTAAAGAACCATCCAAAACACGTAAAAGCTTGAAAGGTCTATCTTAAAAAATAAGAATAGAAATAGTAAATATTAAAGTAAGCATACTAATTTCATCGCATAGTACTCTCGCTAATATACTAATCCGCTTCAACCCTTATGCCTTCGTATGTTGTAATTGTATTCACGTCGCTTGTCCGTAACCCATCGATAGACTTACCGGCGCCCTTCAACGGCACGGTGCAGCAACTGTGCCGCCAGATCCATCAGGCAGCGTGCATTCAGCTGGTTCGGATCCTCGATGGCCTTGGTAATGGCGGTCTGCACCTCCGGCGAGAACATACCGATATCGTTCGCTTCCGACCCGATGCCCAGCCCAAGACTGGCCAACCCGCGCGTAAGCGTGTCTGCCGACGAGAGTGACTTCGAGCGCTGCAAAGGGGCCAGATTCAGTAGCGTGTTGTTACTGTTGGCACCGCCACCAACGGCACCGTTGTTGCTGTTGGCGGCATGAGGCGTGTTGCTGCTGTGTGCGTGTGCGTGAAGCATCGGTTCCGGCGCGAACTTGACGCGTGGTCCGCTGGACTGTCGCAGATGGGATGGGATGGGTAACGGTACGGTGCGACGGTGCATGAAACGAGGCAGAGGACACCAGACACGGATACGTTTACAGTAAGCGATGGCACAGGTAATAATGATAGCTAATGCGAGCGTTGGCTCCCGGGGGGCGGAAGGATGCGTCCTGTCGTACCTTCGTACCCGGCGGACTTACGTGCAGTATGTTGCTGCTAGAGGGTGAATTTACCAGCGGCATGTGGGACGGTTGCAGCTGCACCCCGACGTGATGGAGCGGCGCATGGGCGGGCATCATAAGTGATCCCCTCGGGACGGGACTACCGATGCTGCCCAGCTGCAGTGCGTGATGCCGGCCGGGCATGCTGCCCAGCGGCATCGTGACGCTGGACTTCGAGTGCTGCAGGGAGCTGCTGTAGATGTTGAGAGATCTGCATTGAAAGGGCGCGAGTGAATGAACCGGTGAGCAAAGGTGGAGAATAGTTTTGACGATAACTAGCCACACTCTTACCTTGAGCTTTGCAGTGGAAACCGATGATCGTTTAGGGGTAAATTATTCATTTGAAATTCCTGCGCGTGCACGTTCAGCTTGTTGTTCATGGCCCCCAATCCATCCAGGCGGCCCTCTGGGCAGGGAAAGGGCACGAAAGAAAAGCAAAAGAAGGGTAAGATGTTTGCTGAAACCCTGACTTTTCGTATGCATACTGAAACTTACCGCGCAGTTGCTGTTGGGCGTGCTGATGGGCCTGACTTTGGGTGAATGCCAAACTGCGCCGCTTGTTGCTATTATTCATCTGCGAAATGTGTATGAAGTACATTTTTGAGTTTACTTTATACTTGGCTATTTCACTTGGCAATCCAAACAAACGTTGCTGACAGTAAGTAAGTTTTGAAGTTGTTGTTTTAAGTTAATTCAGAGATTTACAGGATTAGAGAATGATTTAAGATCGTTATGATTAGCATGAGCTATATGACCTTATTCATTGGATACTAACAAGCGTGCCTTGGAAATGTTCATGTGAGTGGCAGTGTTAAGCATCGGTGCAGGACGGGATTTGAGCTGCAAGCTAAGCGTCCGATACTCGGGCAAATCTTGGGAGTAAATGCGTATTAATTTAATTATTTGCTGTTTGCTGTTTGCGTTTTGCTTTTTCGGCATATTTGTTAAACTCATGCTACAATGTATTTGGGTTCCAATGAATATTGTTTCTTTACAGAAAGGCAAAAACTCAGAAGATCATTAGAGATTGTATTTTCTCTCTCAGCATTGTTACTTCATGTTACCTCTAAATTACCAATACTTGTCTCTAATAACTGATTATTTTCACGTTGTTTTAAATAGTTCCTTTACAACATGGATATATGTTTGAAAGCCAATATTTTATTCTGAAAGTTTAATAAAGGGTCTGTATCTGTATGATCTATTATACGTTGATCAAGTCAATAACTATTAAATATTGAAGTATTACTGTCATTTAGAAAAAATACATGTAATTTTGTTTTTGTTTCTTACTGATAACCGTTACATATACATTTATAAAGATTCCCCAACTAACCAATCTTGAATATTTATATCATGTAATAGACTTTTGGAGTAAAATTAATACATTATCGAACATTGCTTTAAATAAAATACACGATATTCTAGATTTCGATTCTTCAACTTTGGTTATAAACATTATATTAACAGATATTTGACATTCGACTTTTTCGACTTACGCCTAGCTTTGGGACATTTGTTCGGTCCCAAATACAGTCGTATCTCGGGGGTTAAAGTTACAAAAGAGAATTTAAAGTGGACACAAACTATCTTATGATAAATACAGCGAAATATTATATAGATTGACTTAAGTTTTTAATAAAATAATAAAACGATATTCTAGAACACAAAATCCTACAAACTGTTAATAATTGATAATGCAAAGCAAGCACTTTTAAAATAAACTTAAATAAGAGGCATCACGAAGCATTCTCCAAAGTTCATCGCCATTTGAGGTTCTTAACTAAAATATTTATAACTACCATTAATATTTAACATAAATTGAACATTGTCTATCGTTCTAAATGTTGGCAGAAATAAAAAAAAACATGCATATCGAAAGATTAGTTAAGGAATAATGAATGTAAGCATCTGGAATGTAACGAAGTGATCTCCATTCATAAACACAATCGAAAACTAGTTAACATAAGCACACCAAAGAAAAATTTAGCCAACCCCCGTACGAAAACTAAATCAAACTGTATTAATAATTTGCGATTACCTCAAAAAATTGCTAGGGAGCCAATTTTGCGTTTGATTTGTTTTATTGCCAAACATTGCAGAACGTTTACCGAATATGGAAAGGAAGGTAGAAGAAAAGTTAACACGTTGAACAGATAGTTTGAAATGCGCATAAGGCGGAGATTTAGCAACAGGTTTTGCTAATTAGCAACAAGAGGGGTTAAAACTATCATGTATCCCATTTCCTCTTACCTGCTGGTTCGATGTGCGTATGAAGCTTCGTTCTCGCGAAATGCCCGGCGAAATGTAGTCCTGAATTTTGACACTCTTTTTCGTCGCTGCATTTTCGTTCTGTTCGGCCATTTCTGTACGGTGTGGATTGACGGCAGAGGCAGCGTTGCTTGAAGAAATCGGGGCTTTTCTTGGTGCGTTTCCTTTAGTGTAGTGTTCTTCAGCACTGTTTTGCTTCACTGATTCCAATGTGGCGCATTTAAACAGATGGAAGGCACATTATATCGTTGCACTTGCTAAAATTATGTCATATTTTAATTATATTCTTGGTTGTAATAACAATTGCTTAAGACTAAAATTAATCAGAAATTCACATCATTTCGTCGAACATCTAAAAAAATGCATCATAAAATTTTCCTGTTTACACCGCCTAACTAAGCAATCGATCTTTATCTAAACATCTTTAGCGGTTGAATGGTGTGCAGGGAAGACAATTCGTAAGCAAATTCCTAACCCATCTGCATGTTTATTATTCATGCTTAGTACAAGCCGTACGGTCATGCTATGCTCTTATGGGTGAAGCACACCAAAGTGACGGAGACGATTTACATACGGGCGAAATCAAACAGTTTCTGTGCTTTCCGGTCGTGGCGACTGTGTCTAGGTAACAGTGGTAGAGCGCGCGCGCACCCACACCCTGCGCTACGCTCTATTGCACGCGATCGCACCACGTTACGTCATCGACGTTGCTCGCCGTCCGGAAACAGAAATAAATATTATTCAAAAATATTCTCTACCACTTCTCGCACATCGCGCCTGGGCCTCCGTTGTGCGTTTACATTTCTTCTGATTTCTTCCTGTAGCTGTGACGAGGCGCAACGGAATAGCCACAGGCGTAGTACATCGCGAGATGCGTCTAACGTTTACGCCGGTGTGCGTTCATGCGCAAGAGACCGAGTTTCGTGCGTGTGTGTGTGTGTGTGTTGGATGTGGGTGAGGTGCGAAGTTAAGGTAGCAAGTCTATGATTACTCTCGTCTCTATCTCTTTATTTCCCTCTCTCCCTCAAACTTGTGAACTTGAATGTTTGTGACCCTCCGAAAAAAAAACCCACCGTCTGTCATTTAAAAGTGGGCAGATGTTGATGTTTAAATTCGCACCCGTTGCGTTATTAAATGCAAGTGCATCAGGTACATTGAGGGTGACGCGCTGCAAACGGGAAGCGGGTGCTGAAGGTCGATTCGTACGTAATTTGGCGTACAGCTTGGGCTGGGCGATCGGTAGCTGTTTGGTAAACATTTTCACCTGCTCGTAGGTGTTAGGAAAGTTATGTTGAATAAATTCAAGGCGATCGAGTCGCAGAAAAAAGGTCGCAAACCCTCATCTGGTGGGTTGCGATGGACGCGATATCATTGTTTGATTTATTTGCATACTGGCGTGGGATGGTGTTGCATAGGCTATCGTGCGCTTTGTCGTTCTGGCGTGAATGCTTAAATATCTTTGAATGAAGAGGTTTAAAGCTACTTCTGCAGTTACTTCTTTACTATATCAGTTCAATTAGTTAGCAGCAATATGAATTTTAAATCATTTTATCATTTTAAACAAAGCATCTTATTTTTTATAATTGGGAAAAAATAAATTGTTGATGCCTCAAATTAAAATGCATATGCAATATAAGCATCTATCTCACTACCAGCAATACAAAAAAAAACGAGGAACTTAAGCCAACAACTGGATAAGGAAAAGGTTTTCCAATAAGTTCACATTTCAGAAACTATTTTAAACAAACAGAAAGACACTAAAGAAGACCCTACACATTGATAATGCCACTGGGATTTCGACGGGTAAAAGCTTGATGCTAGACTGGGAGAGGAACTAAAAGTTAGAAGTATAAACAATTTAAATAGGATATAGTCTATGTTTAGACCTTAAATCAATAGAATCTTGCTACAAAATTCTATTATAATCAACCAATTCTATCTTACAAGCCTTGACTTATTGGAAATAATGTGACTGTTAAGCGTATACGAATTAAGCGAATTTTCGAGACCTTTAGTACAATTTGCAAAAAAGGTAATTTGTGTAAGGAACGATGAAACACTTTGAATGGTATTTTAAGGAACACCAGTGAACTAAGGATGGGTTCTGTGTAGACATTGGGGAGAATATTCCTTATAAACTGCTTCCATATGTCCCTGAACCGTAAATTCAGATCTCTCCTGTCAACAGCAGATTGAACCGAACGATTTACCAGAAATAACTAGAATAGATCCACTGAAGAATTGTTGTGTGTCATCACAATAACGTCATAACGTTGCTCTTGCGGATCGTATGTTAAACATTGCACTCCAACACATGTTAAGATCAGTTGAGCGACTAAGTAGTAACCTAAAATGTACGATCAAACAAACACGATCATAAAAACAGATTCATCCTGAACTTTAGGACCATGGTCTAGGCAAGAGAATAAGTGTCCAGCCTAAGGATCATTTCCATTTGTTAAGAAATTTTGTTGATTGTTTGAATAACTTTTACTATAAACTGCGACCAGATGGCTAAAATTGCTATGAACGAGACCATCATAAATTTAAAAGCCCGAAGAACAATCCACTTGAGCGTAGAATATTAGCCAAAAGGTGTCATAAAATCCATATGGACTGAACTAGTAACTGATTTCATTTCCACGAAAATAATCTCATCACTATTGGAAATAAACCGAAAGAAAATTACTCCACCGTTGATTGCACATCAAGTTCCTCATTCGTTCAAAACTCAATTAACCCCCACGCTAAACGTTACTTATCTCTCGCACGTGGTAATCTAATCGCTTTCAATCTTCTTAAACCAGGCTAATCCATCGCTTGGAGTTGCATCTGGAGCTGTCATAACAAAACATTCATCTTAATCTTCCCTTTGATGCACCGGGTGGACTCGAGATACATTCCCACAACAACCTTTCCCCGGAGCGGTGGATCACTTCCGAGACGGGTTTGTTTACTCGTACCCAGCTTTACAACCTTTCGGAACGGAAACTCACTAGCTTACATCCCTAGCACACAGAGAGTGCAGTGGAAACGACACACAGATATGGCTGGATCGTGCAACGATGCAACTGCTTCAATAAAGAGTAAAAACACGCTTTATATCACTGTTGTTTCGCTTCTAATCTTCAAACTCTCCTAGTACCGAAACCGAGACCACAAAAACCACTGACAAGCACTGTGCAGGGGTGATGAGAAGCGTTGATCTTAATTAAATCCACTCTTTTCAACGCATCCACATGCTCTCGCGCGCGCGTCCGTTTGCTCCGAACGGCTTCAAGAACGGCGCAAGATCTCGCAGAGATCTGGTCGTGTGCACCAGAGGCGTCCGCTACGAACACCAGCTCAACCGGATGACATCACCGCATTTTGCCAGCAGCTGATCGGGGCTGCCAGTCTGTCCGCACAAATAAGTGTGTGTGTGTGAGTGTGCATGTGGGTGAGACGAATGCAACAGGGGTTGACCCGGGTGGAGGCAGGGCTGTTTAAGCCGCGCGCGTGTACGCTGCCGCTGTTTTGATGAATCAGTGTACCGACTTTATCGATTTACGCAGCCCGAAAAACACAGATCAGATTTAAGAAAGAAACGAAAGGAAAACTTCTAAACAAACCACAGCGCAATGAGACGGTTTCGACGGTTAAACCGACACGTTTGCCCCTATGGTACGCAGCTCCCTGACAGTATGCGGATGGAGCAAGTACGTGCGCGGATCGCACTGGTATGCATACACACGCGCGCCCGCGAACCGTCCGTGCCGGGCGTCAACGGTGTGTAGGGTTTATTATTAGCGACTAACCGTGCCGCCCGTGTAGTACACTGCTGGCTGGTATGTATGTTTTGGCTTAGATGTTTTCGTTTCTGCTGAGATACTAGGTGCGTCACCAGGAGGTGGAAGAAAATGGTTCGTTTAAATAAAGTGGACCCACACACACACACACACACACACCACGAGGCGCCCTCGCGAATTCGAGCTGCAATCTTTATCTCATCTTCGAACAGCGCGGTGCAACAGGGTGTCTTCTTTTGTGTGTTTAATTATTTGGTTAGATACGAATGATAAGGTTGGTATGGTTTCGCTCGGAAAGAATTCAGCACAACACCAATGCACTTTATCACATTTATATGTGTGATGGCGGTAGTAGCAGCAACAGCCGCACGCGTTTGATTCATATCACACACGATGATCGTGTCACTCACTGTACGGGGAATACTCATGATTGGCCTCGATTGCAAACACGGTAAATGATGGCCGTATGGAATTATTCACTTCTATCCCGTGCGCATTCTAGAACCATTAGCAAACACTGCGGGGAGTGACGGTATGCGTGCGCCTGGTTGCTCATGAGTTGTCACCATAAGTCACACACTTTCTCTTATAAGATCGGGTTAGATCTTATTGGGAAAATTCTTCGAATATTTTACACCAATTAAATGAATTATCACGTAATAATCCATTTTAACTGTACACGTCACTCACTAGCGGGAAGTACTTTCACGCTTACCTAGCATTACTCACATGTACCCTTTTTCCTACAGGATCATGGGGTTTTCCTTCTCACATTCGTTTTTTTTCTTCACTTCACTGCACGGGCAATCTCAGCAAGCTGATCGGACAGGGATGGGCGCGCGTTCGCGTAAACACACACACACACGCACGCACGCATACACGTACACGGTCGTGAGGTAGCGGATTTGGGGTTTGGGTTTATTTTTTCTTTTAGTTCGGAACAGAATGTGTGTGTATCGTGTCGGAGTGGTGTCGAGTTTCTGAGCCGGTCCGTTCCGATCTCAGGCCGTCGAAGGTGGCCGCCAGCTTCGATCCGATGTCACCGTGTGCTCTCTCGCTCTCTTGCGTGTATGCTCTTAGAACGTGGTTCTTCCGTGGTACTGCAAGCTGTATGTAGGTGTCGCGAATTGAACCAAGAGAGTGCTTGGACAGGGGTTTGGTAGTAGTGCGTGTGAAGCGACTACCAGAACTCCGAAATGAAATCATTCAATCAATTAATTCTACATGGCCAAAGAAACCTATTAGTTCAAATCCATTTCTAACGCAAACAATACGTTGATGACATTTAACTAAGCGAGAACTGTCACTCTCCGGATGTTATGCTTACATGCAATCGTGTATACAGCAAACCGGTACCTACGTTCGGTTGCGCTCTTTGCGCAACTTCTCTCGCTTGTTGGTTTATTTTCGCGCATCTCTAAGCTGGCGCGCAATGGCATGTCTCGTGGTGTCAGCGTTTGGGAGTTTGTGTGTGTGTGTGTCAGTGGTGCGGGGGCCGATCGGGTCGGTAGGGCGTTCTACTCTTTTGGGACCGTTGAGTAACCGATGACTAATGAAGCGTTTGTGACAATCGGCTGGCTGGCGGTGTCTCTTCTCACCGGTATCTATTGCGTATGGTTTATTCGTAGTTAGATTTCTTGGTTGCAAGCGTTCGTTTGTTGTATCGTAAATAATTCTGTTGAATTCAATGTGATGTTTGGTATTATATTTACAAATTCCGTTCCTCTTCAATGATTAACAAAATACGGCCTTGGATGTATAATGTTTCAAATATTGCTCAGGATGAATCCATTCAATTGGGAAAACTAGATAATTGTTTTATTTTTGAAAGCAAAAAATACAAACTTTGTCTTAAGTCTTATGAGTTCATATAAACATTTTCAACAAAAGCTGTAAAAAAAAACTTCAATTTTCTGTACTCCTTGGCATTTTCTAAAATAAGAACACAAGTGTAAAAAGACATTTAAATCATACAATAATTTGTTGATACGAATTGTAACGTTTATGTAAATGAAAAATCCGGTCATTTACAATGGTGATCTTTGAGCGAAATACGTAAAAATCCCGATATTTTGTCTGCGAACGAATAAAAAAAATCTTCCACCAAAACTTCAAAATAATCAAAAGAATATTTTATAATAATATCAAATCGGTGCATTGGTATTTGAGAAGTTCCAAGTAGTTATTTAAAAACTGGAAAATGTTTAAAAAAACTTATTTAAACCTTGAAAACAATTTGCTAAACTTGAGTGATAGCATTTTTTGGAAGATTGATCAATGATTTTAAATGACTTATTCTTGAGTTTAAGAGGTTGAATACATCTGCAAAGTTTAAATCAAATGTTTTAGAATATGTTTAACGATATATCTTCACAAATAGACTTTCTTTCAGAATTTGATGAAGAATAGCACTATAAAATATTCATTATCTTCAAAATCAATTATCTTCAATACGGCCGGCAAGATTATGCGAAAGATTTTGTCTGGAGAACCACGGCAACCACCAACACCATAGCACACCATGCCATTGAAGTGTCCATTGAACTACCTAAAATGCAGTAACGTGACCAACGTGTATAATTGATCTATCTCTTAAAATTACTTACCAAGTCGCTGTAAACAAAACGATCCAAACAATCAGTGCGATGTTAGTATGAGCTGAAGGTGGTCCACAGAATGAAAACAATTCGTTACCCGTATCCCGTATTAGCCCCATCAATCGCCACGCCACACCGGAAAAGGAAGAAGCGGTTTGCATTTGTCATGAATTTAAAATATCTTTCTTTATTGAACTCGCGCAATTAGTATCCAGTTTCTGCTTCTGCTTGGTGTGTGAGTGTGTGTGTAGTGTTATATCTCACTTGCTTGATGTACTGTGCTGCCTGTAACACTCTGGCTAGGCTGCTCTCGCACTCCACTCAATTGCTTACTTTACGCGTTTACAAGATATATGTATAATAACTTACATATTATTGGCTTTGCTTTAGTTTAGTGTTTTTTTTTCAGAATGTAACAGTTTTCAGGCTAGCTCGAGACGAAAGAGGGAGTTGTTGTTGTTGTTTTTTTTTTGTAAATATTTAACAGTTTCCTACTTTCCTGCTAGGAGTATTTGTTGTGATTTCTTTTGTTTTCATATCGTTTTGTTTGATTTTGTGGTTGTCGCTTTTACTTTTTGGTATAGTTTTGCTTATATGTTTTTCTTTTTCTTCACTTACACAACTACACTTTCTTTCGTACGCTCCTTCCTGCTTTGCATAAACAGAAACCGAAGGTAGAATTTATATACTAAGTGATTTGGTTTGTTATGTTTTGTATTTGTTGTCTTGTTTCTGTTCGTGTTTTGCTTCTTCATATTAGTAGCTTGTAGTCACTTTACTGCTTTTGGATTAGCATTTACTTCTTACTTTATTTGCATTCGTTTAATGGAGAGCTTATGCAGAACGCGTTCTATTTTTAACCTGTGTTGGATATAGGGAGTTTCGCTAGCTTTGGCTATGTACACCAGTAATACTGTCCACCGCTTAGCTATTGGTGGTCCGCCGATTTGAGCTTTTAGAAGGGGGAAATTGAAGTAGAACTGTAGTCCATAGAATTTAGCTACTTTTAGCGACCGTTAAGGAATTGGACTGACGCTGATATGAATACGAACAGATGGTCCATCCCCGATAGTGGCAAACAATGATAAGGGGGGTGTTTATTGTATCGTTTAAAACCGGTTAAATTCGAACTGCGGAGAATCAAATCAATAGCTTAATAGGAGAATAGATGTGTAGAACAGTGAAAGAATGGGTAACAGTGTTAGCTTAGAGACTCCCGCCCGTCGGTGGGGTTTAGAAATACATCCTTCTCGGCCGAATGTGCGCCACGCGCATTATGCTCTGCTGCAGAAAAGGGGGAACAATATGTTCTTGCTACTTTCACTACTTATGCAATGAAGTGTGTTTGTGTGTATGTAATGCGTAATGCCGCGCGCTTTTGCGTACATTTGCCAGCACGCTTTCCGGCGCTTGTGTGTTATTTTGTACATATTGTGGGTTTTTCGATTACATATTTCACCTCATGTTAGAAGCGAACATAATAGTTAACGCAGTTTTATGTGTCGTTTGTTTTTTTTCGGATAGTTTCACTTGCTTACGTTCTATAACTGTTTCGTTTACGGTGGTTGAGTAGAGTGCGGTGCCTGCTGGCTTGTTCGCTCGTCACATGCAGTTTCAAGATGTCTCGTATTACAGAGCAGTAATTTAAAAAGGCAAACGGTACGAAAGTCTAGAGCCCACATCCCGCAGGAATGAGGATCCCAATTATTGCTAGAGTGATTTGTTGCTGCTCAAACACATTTGGCTGCACACTATCACGAACCCAGTGGTACGGCGAGATATCGCAGAGGCTGCTTACTGCTGCCCTTCCAAATCGTTGAAATTGCAATTTTGATGCTGTGACGCAAGCGTAGTTTTGTTTGTTTGTTTTAAGAGTAATAGTTGTCATAGTGTTTTGCTTCGTATTATACACGTGCACTTTTTGTAGATTTAATTATTTTTCAAACGTTTTTACATGGTCAAACAATAAATGTGTACCATCTATCTGCACAGCACATCGTGACGAATGATGGGTTGTTTTCCTTCGACTTTATTGCATACAACGCTGCGACTGTGGACGCAACTGTGGATGCTGCTTGTGTACAATACGGTACGCAATGTGGGGCGCAACTTTATTTGCCGTACGGTGAGCTTTTCTGTGGCAACCACGAACGATAGCTACTAACCCTGTTTCTGTGCCGTACGGTTTGCGTCTAGCTCAGTACACTGTTGCGTTCCTCTTTGGTTTCGTTTAATGATAAATTCTCTCGTTTAGAATTGTGTCTGTTCTGACGCATGATAAAACAGGGGGCGATACACCCTTGATCGGACGGGGTTCGTCCAGCGTAAACGCCCTGCATTCATCAAATCGTTTGATTGTTAAAATCATTCCGAAAAAAATACTTTTAACTTTCTTTGATTCAGCGCTGGAAAAGAACGGTTCTCTTTTCGGCATTTTTTTTTATTGAACAGCTTTTGTTAGAAATTCGTGTTTGCTTTGTACAGGTATAAGCGCTTCAAATAGATCAAGAAATTGATGAATGTTTTCGACTTATTATGTGTGAAATGCAACGAGTATTGGTATAAATAATGTTTCTTGATGTTACATAAACTATGTTCTGCTTTAAGCACAAAAGAAAAGATTTGTTTGCGTATGTGGTAAAATGCTGCTATATGTACACGTAAACCATCCTTTTTCACTGATTTGAATGGTTGGCAAAACTTGAAGAAGAACATCGAAGGCTGCTACTATTTAACGACTACGCACACCAAAAACACGCACACATATTCATGGACACATGGGGTTTGAGCCATTTCTCTCTCTCTCTCTCCTTCTCTCTTCTCCAAAACCAAACGCTAGAGACAGAGCAACAGAGGGAGCAAGAAAGAGTGGCCCCAACATCGACTACTACTATTACTACTACTACTACTACTACTATCCTGATCTATATAGTAAACTCGAGCTTTTGCTAATTGCACACGTCACTTTGACGTCGACCTCTTTTGAACCGTTTTTGAAGAGTTTTTGGTTTTACAACTTTCAAACTATGTATGGTATATAAGTTTTAAACTCATGTTTTCAACAATTTTTATTTCTTGCTTTGTTTGGACCCTTAATTTATTATATTCCTATTCGCTACACTAATCGAGCATCCGCTATTGCGGTGCGGTTTAAGGTCTAGTAGAGAAGAGCTGGGGTCTTATTGCTAGCATCTTATCTGTTTTTTTTGTTCTTCTTTTTATTGTATAATTATTATTGGTTTTGTTTATGTGTTCGCTAAGAAGTAAATCTCTAACCAGTATGCTGCTGCTCAGTTCAGCAGTATCCGTAATAAGGGGGTTTGCAAAGAAAAACATACCAATTGGAAAGGGTTTTTGCTGAAGATTAAAGCAATAGAGCGGCAACTTTATCTACTTATTGACATGTTTGCTTTTATTCTGGTGCTCTGTACTACCAAGCAAACGGAACAAACGGAGCAGAACATGTTGTCACAATCCAAGAACCAAACACTAACTTATATTAGCTACTTTTCGACTGTCTGTGGCTTCGAATAGTAGGACTATTTGCACGCTAATTCGTGGGTAAGTTATCGGTAGCTTATAACGGGAGCTTGTAGTAAATATTCAGCATCAGATTACCAATCATGGTTTGAGCAGAGTTCGAGGAGGTGTGATAATTGCTATGCGTTGATTGCCCTGTAAATGTCTCGAGCACACAGAAAGGTGTCTACTGTTATATCACTGATATGATTGAGAGAGAGAAAGAGAGAGAGAGAGAGAGAGAGAGAGAAAGAGAGAGAGAGAGAGAGAGAGAGAGAGAAAGAGAGAGAAAAAGGAAAAACACGCACGCAGGCGTCTCGATGGGATTAAAGGAAGCAACACGAAACGGATATCCTATCGCCAAAAGCAACTCATCAACACGTGTTTCTACGCACCCCCAAAACGCAAAAGAAAGATGCAAACACAAAGGACACAAGGAATAACTTTTCTCGTAACAGTAATTTCGATTTGATCGGATGATTAATTCGTCATAACTATGGAATGACGAGGTACAAGGGAGCGTATCACATTAAATGGTATGGGGGAAAAAGCGTTCACATAACACTCTCAGCCTATTACGAAGCAAGAATACAAGCGTCAGAGGGTAGGCGTTTCGGTAAAGTAAAACCCTTTCCACGTGCAAAAGACCACCGAAAAAGTTAGTTTACGAACGCACAGAAACCATTAACGGAAACGGTGGCCATTTATTTACGCAACCGGCCGGCGCTATCGTGGGTACTACTGGAGGCGCGTTATTATTCGGCGCCGTTTTATTGCAAACATCACCATCAAGTGATTAATGTTGGTCGGTCTAAATTGTTTCTTAAAGTACAATGATAGCAACCCTCCCCTCCCCCTGACATTACAAAACCTTTTGCTTACACAAAACAGAAACATGACTCGGTGTCGGTTCCGCTCTAGGCAAACCGCACACCACCGCAAGCAATCGCGCAAGGACGTGTGGCATAATGCGTCTCTGTTACACAAGAGCCTAATGGAACACAGTCAAGCCATATGAACTCAAAGGTAAAACTCATCCTTTCGAAAGCTTTCAGCGGAAAGTTATGCGTTCTTTTTCTTATTCCTCTCGTTGTTCCGATGGCAGATGCGGGGTAATGATTTCCACGCATCATCGTGCAACTGATATACGAGGGCGAGAGAGTGTGCGCGCGCTTTCATCACACATTTCCATCCAAAAGCTCCGTGACGCGGTTAAAAAATAAGATAACGTGGGTATGGCTTTGGGGAAGGAATACACGTGTTGCCTGAGGGGGGAGGGTCGGTAGTATTTGTGTTTGAATTTCACATCACATCCCGCTTCCGACCAGCCAGATGGGGAAAGAGCACAGGGATTGTTTGTAATCTTTGGCGAACCAGCGCCGGTGTATGCGTTGGAATTGTTTCGTAGACGTACGCACACGCATACAGCACACGCAAATCTCGTATTCACATGTGTATTGGCCGCTGGCAGATAATACCAGCGCCTGGGTGCAGAATGGGGGATTTTACATTTGTTGTTGTACCCCTTCAGTATGCTGAGAGCATCATCCTTTCGTGCGTTCCCCGGCAAAGGTAAATAATAAAGTATCAAAACTCGCAACGGGATTTGACGATCCATCTTCGGCGATGAAGAGGGCGAGCGGTTTATGGTTGAATCGTAAAACCCTTCGTATCGGTGTATGCATGAGAATGAGGCTCGTAACTGGAAAGCAAAAGGTAAACAGGAGCGGGAAAACTCATAATCATTTGGGTATAGTTGCTCCCGGCTGCGTTGAGCTTTCGTACAGAAAAACAGGTGTAATTTCATAACATTTTGAAATGTTTGCATTGTTTCTGAGTAGTTAGGTAGTGGTTTGATAAATGAAAGATATCATAAATAATTGTTAGATTAGGGCCCAAAGAAGACCCAAATAAGTTTCCAAAGGGATTAGACCATCGAGAATTAGAGTTCTTCAACGGACATCATCAATCGTTCCTGTCTCCCCAAAAAAACCCAGTCGTTTGGCCCTTCGGTTTCATGGTGTCACACCTCATAATGTTAGGCGGCACTGAAGGCCATGCCATCAGCACAACGGCACAACGTTCAACAGCGTTCTCATAAATTCTAATAAACCTACTGGAAATAAAAATCCAACTAGCAAAAGCAAGGACACATAACAACATCGACGAAAAAAAAAACTCTTCTAATCTAACTCGACACTCGGCTCAGTGTGTCGGTTAGACCCACGCTCCCACCAGACTAGCAGAGAGCTTTGAGTTTAATCTCTACCCCATGTTCGATCGGGAAAGGCATCGGAGCAACCACACTCGCACACACACACCGCCCCGAGAACCCCCGATAAAAGGGAATGGAACGTCCCCGGTACGAGAAATTGGCAATTGTACCATGTACAACCCACCCCGTCTCCACTCCCCCCTAAACGTACACCCACTCTCGGTTGTTGTGGTGCGGTTTGGCAAATGTGTGAAATCGAGCAAAATCATAATCGTAAATTAATTTAACACTCATGAAATCTGTGTCCTCCAAATGCGGAAAGATTCGGAGGAAGGGGATGCAATGGTTCGGAGAAAATTGGAAAACCCACATCCGCTCGGTGGGTGTGCGTGTGTGTGCGTGTGTATGTGTCCTTGGGTGTGTCCTTCGTTTCAACAGATGGTTGTCTGCTTGGGGTTTTTTGACTGAAAATGGCGCCACCCGAAAGGACCATTCGGGTGGAGCCCGCTGTCAAAACCGGAGCACGAGCTGTGGCCATCCGGTGGCTTTCCGGGATGATACCATCTCCGGGGTGTTAATTAAATTTAAAACAACGGGTTACGCACCGTACCTTCCATTTCCCCTGAGAACGGGGAGGCTAGAGTGTAAATAAGAGAAAGCGAAAGAGAGGGAGCAAAAAAAACAGCTCCAACTGGGGCCTGACCCTGTTTAATTCCACTGGGTTGGCGCACTGGCGCATGGGTTCAGATAGATCAGTACGATTAGTTTTCCCATTCGCATTGGCTAACGTTCTGTTCGCGAGCAGCTTCAGTGGAGGAGATTGAAACAAACAGTTGAAAAATATATTGGCTAGCTTGTGTGCTTGTGTGCAAAGATAACGATTAAATGTACTTTCTGATGTTTTGAGTCGGTGTAAACGACAGTGTTCAGGTAGTTGATATGACTGGTTGTGTTTGTTTCTAGTTGTATTGCTTTAAACCTTGAGCTTGAATGCATTAACAGAAGGTAGTGCTGTACGCGCATTCGTTAAAAGCAAAGCCGTATGGGAACGGGGGAAAAAGGATTTAAGTATTATTGTATATACTCACAATAAAGTAAAGGACATATGATAGGAAGTATGACTTATGAGGCTGGAAAAGGATCACTTCTCTCGTCCTCGCCGAACATGGCTGCATAAGAATCGGGAACTTGTTTCTTGTTATCTCGTTAGGGATAAATTTACAAACACCACTATTATTATTGTTATTATTATTGTTATTAACTACATCACTTTCCGAAACATTCCTATGGGAACTTTTATACACCGTTTCTGCAACCAAAAGACGCCACCTTGCGCAAACACGTCCCAAGTCCAATCGAACAGGGTAATGTACGATTGTGTTCATCTACACCTCGCGGGTTTGCTAATTGTTACATTGCACGCGCTTTAAGGTCTGTTGCTGTTGATTTTACAGACCACCTTTTCAGCGCGGTTTCCGCACTGATTCCGACTATCACACGTTCGTTTTGATATATGTACAGTTTTGTTTAGCTTTAAACTCTATAATGCTGGGGAAAGATAATTGGGAAAGGGTTCAGCGCGAGTCAGCTCGAATTCCTTTGGGTGCTGCTGCACACCTTTTAATTTTGCACTGTCTCTGCCCAGCCCAGGGTGACGACGCTCAGTAGGGTGTATCGCATGCATGTATGTGCCAGAAAGGACAACGACCCTTCCGGCCAATGCCGTCACTCAGCAGGTGATGCTTGCATTCATTTCCACCTCGATGACGTGTGCTGAACTCTTCGCAGTCACACGTTGTTCGTGTTTTGTTTTGTTTAATTTGTCACAACCGTATTATTTTTTCTTGTCCTCATTTTTGTTCCTGTTGTGTTGTTTTGTTTATCTTTAATGTCGTCGCTTTACATTATTGTGTTTACTATTACAGTATTGTTTGGTGATTTTCTCTTTAAGAACCTACTTGCTTTTTCATGTGCTCTTGTTATCCATTCTGTTTGCCGACAATTGTTCTAGTGATGGCTTTTCCTTGTTTCTTTTCTTTCCCCTTTTTTCATCTGTCTGACTTTCACTCGAGAGTGTATGGGAATAGTCCCAAAGTAAACTGCAAGTGGGAAGGCAATTAAAGTCATTCCGGGATACCGTGGGATAGCGCTGAAGCGCCAAAACGTGCCAACATCCCTGCGACACGATTGCACGCGCCAACTATCTAACAAATGTTCCCAGAATCTTGCTCGAGTCTCGGTTATACTCTATTCCCTTTATTCTAACACACACATACACACACCGGTGTGCCGGGGTTATTTATAATGTTTCGCGACTGTTTGCTTTCCGTCTGTGATGCCGCTCGTGTGCTTCGGTGTACGCTCGATGGCAAGCGTACGTTTGGCGAGGTGCCGTTTTAATGATGCAGTGTATTTGCTCACCCAAGTGAATGCGGGTTTGGATTTTTGAGGCCCAAAGGGTGCTGGGCCGGGCTGGCGGCATCTGGCGGCGAAGGATATGCGCTGCGCTGTGCCGGGTCCGACACTCCAGCTGAGAGCTAACTCTTGCTTCTACCCGCCCGCCCCGTTCTCCCATTCCCTCCTGTTCGTTTCTACCGTGCTGCCGAGTGAAAGAGAAAGTCACTCGGCATGTGAAAATCCTACTTCAGATACTACGCAGAAATTGGCTCAACTACAAGTTTGTGTGTAACGCATTGTTTCCTATTTGTTGTTTCGCTTCCCTTTCCTTACTTTCACGAGGGCCGGTGCGTGTGTGTGTGTGTGTGTTTACGCATGAAGCTCTTGTTAGGGTCTGGTGCCTTGGGCAGGCACTGAGAGGTGTCTCGTGTGTTACTACCATCCGCTGCGTGTGATGATGTTGCTGCGGAACGATCGAAATCGATCGGATGGGGGAATGTCGGGAAGAGTTTTCCCTATTTGATCCTGGTAGTTTTACCCCGTGCGTAACCATCACTGCGCACCATTTCCCGTGCAGACAAGCTGTCCGAGCTAGAGCAAGTGTAGAAAGGGAGCGATTTTGCTAGAGAAGAGTGAGAAACTTTTACATGAAACTTGAAGCTGAATCAGTAGCACCGAAGTAATCAAGCAAATATTAATCACTGGAGCCACCATTGCCCAGGCCGGGCTTTACATCTAGCGGCACCTAGAAAGGAAAAGAAAACAGACAGAAAGAAAAGAAAGAACATTAACGTTTGACACGAGAATGCAAGAAGAAGTAAAACAAAAAAAAAATACGCAAAACTATACGCAAGACGCTGAAAGTAAATTTAGAAAGAACGTGACAAGGCGTGCCCAGAAAAAAAGGCAGCATTATATTGAGACGTTTTCCTGGGGCGTGTGACTGTCGCTGAAATGTGATGTGATGTCAGGTTTATTAGTGCGGGCGGGTCAACTTGGGGCCAAATGGCTTAATTTATCAGCCTGTTTGCTCGATATCGATCAACCAAAAAGGGGGTTGAACTGCCGCGTAGCATGGTACGACCGGGGCCGGGAAAAGCTCCGCCATCCCGCAACGCACCGAGCTCCATCCAGTGTGCTTTCACATTATTATTAATGAAACACGCGGGACGGTGGAGCGCTATTTTCCCAGCGCCTCGAGCTCTGATAGGAGTAAATGCCCGTTACTCGGGGTGCGTTCGCGAGGAAAAGTTTGGGGAAAAAAGTTTCTTCTTACACCGTCACACACACACATACACACACAAACACACACACACACACACGCAGGAAGTGGTTTGTGTTTTGGCGGGGGATGGGGTGGTAGCAGAGGACGTAATGAAACTTTATTTACTCTGGTCCTGCCGGTGTTACGGTTGGTCGAAAGTTCGCTTTTTGCAGCACTACGGTTGGTGATGGTACGATGGCAGTATGATTTTGAATGTTAATTAAGGTATCAAAAGCTGGCTGGTGCGCTTGTCTTGAGCGCTTCGATATGAGGCCGTTACGTGACAAACAGGAATGGTTAACCAGGAATGGTGTTTCGATGCTGGCAGGTTGGCAAACGATTGAAAATGTTTTATGCATGTGCACATTACACGGGAACGTTTTATGTGGCTAATTGCTAAAGCTGTGCAGATGGCAAAAGTTCATCACCGTGGGACAGCTCAGTGAGCTAGAGTGGGATGAAGGGGAAGAAGAGAGATTTGAATACATTTTTAAATCAATTGTGTACTTAACGGTCCAGTGGTTGGTCCAGCACACCGTATTATGTGTTTTCAATTTCAGTGGTTTATAAATCTATATTTTACAAAGTATGTAAACAAGGCACATCGTGTGTCCTTTTAGGCGAAAGTCATTGCACGATGCCAAAGATACAAAGATATATAAATACAAAAACATTATTGCAATTGGTTCAGTATTTTGAAGAAGTTGAAGCTATTAAATTAAATTAAATTATTAATTAAGATTAAACTATTGATTTCAATGGGTTTTGTGATTCAATATGATTTCTTAAATACCCAAAAAGCCCCCCCAAATATACAAAAAGTGTATTTTGGTAAAATTTCATAAAACAAAACTTTTGAGAAGATAATACAGGTCTATTATGTGAATTTAGGAAACTGAATTATGTTGCATTGGCAATGGTAACAGATAATTTACCAGACACTCCTGGACGTAGATCTCTTATGTGATGGTTCCGGTAGTGATGAAATGCCGTTTCTTAGACCAGCGCGTTCCTTTGTTTACAAAGAGTTTGTCATTTAACAAATTGTTGTATATTGGAAAAGGTTATGCACGATTGATTTTACCATAAAGTTACTAAAGCATTTTTTTAGAAACAGTAATTTTAATGATTGAACTATATTTAAAGTGTAACAACTCATTCTTAACACAAAAAAGCTAATAATAACGAGTCTTTGATGCATTATTGCTTGTGCACAAGTGTTAAAATCCAATACAACGGAACGTCACTGTTAATGATGTTGATGTTGATATGGAAAATACAACACAGTTGTAGAATAATTCCAAAGTTCGAATGGGCTGAAACATTCCAAGACAGAAATTTTGTAACGCTCAGGATAATCTCACTAAAACAGTAGAAGAAATATAAGAACGGTGTATAGCACTGCCTTAAACAATCGGTAAACTACCGCTTCGACGTTTGCTCTACAACCGAACCGTAAAAACGTTCCGAAAACCACACGCACCATTTGCAATTCAGATGGCGCCGATGGAGCCTTGCTGTGGCGAGGGCTAGCGCCATCCCGCCAAGGAACTCTTTGTAGAGTGTAATGCGTGGAGCATCAATTTACCACTGTTAAGAATAGTAAAGCCTCTCCCGCCTCCTCTCCAACCATCGCCCTGTGCCCATTAATCGCAGACACCATGCCCCCCATGCCTGGCCGCGGTGCTGCCGGCCGGGTGAAAAGATTTATCCCGGGCACTTTCGACCCAATCTCGGCTCGCCAAGCTAACTTACCAGCTTCCGGAAGCAGTCCTCGAGGAAGAGCGTCATCGACCGGTAGAGGTGCTTCTTCACGCCGGCCAGATTGTGGCCCTCGTCCGGATAGATCAGCTGCTTGAACAGTGCTCCCTTGCTCGAGAGTGCCTTCGAGAACACCATACTCTGCTGGAAGTGCACATTATCGTCCGCCGTACCGTGAACCTGTGTTTGGTGTGTACGAGAAATGAGAAGGGCCGAAACAATTGGGTGAAATCGGGGGTGGTGAGTTCCGAAGAAATGGTTGATTAAATGTAATGGTAGCGGGTTCGCGCGTTTCTACTGTAACAGCGGGAGCTGGGCAGAGGCGGCTGAGGTGTACGGAACATAAATTTGCCGAGCGATGACGGCGAAAATGCTCGACCGGGGGTTTCTTTTCCTTCCGTCCGTTCGTTTGGCCGTATCCAGTAATGGTGGGAAAGGAAATTACTCGATGAAGGATTGCGTTTTGCTCCCATCCTCCACCGGGTATAGGGTTGATAGCCGTAATCTAGCACACTCTATGGTTGCAATCGATCCTTTACGGGTTGTTTGTGTTTTTTTTCCTAATGTGTAATGCCTAACGGTCTAATGGACGTCAGCGAATGCTTACCATCAGGAACTGCTTGTCTCGCAGTTTCTCGGCGTGCTTCGACAGATCACTGTCCTCGTAGCCCTTGTAGTTGTCGGTAACGTTCGGCATGCCCATGTACCGTTCGGTGTACGTTGAATCTGAACGATGCAAAAAGGAAAAGTGAGATGAGTTATGGCTTAAGCCAAAGCCTGGGTGAGACATACCGTATAGCTTCCAGTTAGTGACGGGCGCCACACTAATGCCACACTGGAACAGGCTGGTCGGGCTCGCCATGGCTAGGGCTGCCGTGTATCCACCGTAGCTCCAGCCCCAGATACCGACCCGCCGCTTGTCGACAAAGTGCAAACTGTCACGCAGATATTCGGCCACCTCAAGCTGATCGGACACTTCGACCGTGCCGAGCCTTCGGTAGACTTCGTGCAGCAGCTGATAGCCTTGACCGCTCGATCCTCGGCCATCGATCTGCGTTACGATGTAGTCTTTCGTGCCCGCGAGATAGGTGTTCCAATCGACGCGCCACTTGTCTGTGACGAGTTGTGTACCTGGGCCGGAATATCTGAAGAATCGAAGGGAAAATGTAATGTAATTATTGTACCAAAGCATCTTAAAACCTTCAGAAGAAATACTTACACGTGAACGATCATGGGATAGCGCGTAATTTCATCCTCCCGCAGACCGGGTGGTAGGAACAGTCGCACCTGGGCATGATATCCGCCCGAGATCATTACCGGAAAGGATTTGACCTGCGGCAGTGCCACCTTGTTGATGCGCTCGGCCAACGCCGTATTGTTCTGCAGGTAGTACAGCACCTGCGTCGGACTCTTGGCCAGGTCCGGCACGATGCGATAGATGGCGCTGAACGGTACGATCGGACCGAGACACTCGATCAGTGCGTACTCGCTATTGCTCGGCGCAAAGACGGCGGTAAAGTATTGGCAGGGCATTGGCGGTACCGGTGCTACCACTTCCGGCTCGGACGGTTTTCGCTTTCGCTTGGTGGGTGGTGTCGTCATCGGCTCCTCGACGTACTCTTCCTCCTCGTCCTCGATATCCTCCCAATCGTCGTTCCATTGTTGCTGCACCCGGTTCGATGCTTTGATCGTGACGTGCGCGTGCGCACTGTGCTGATGGCTGCAGGTGAGGCAGCGCGGTGGTCTAGGGGAGGTGCCCTGTTTCGGTGGCAGTGAGGAGGCCCGGTACAGATGCTGCTGGGCCGGTGAATGCTCCGGGATACCGAGGTAGTAGCTAGCGGGTGGAAGAAGTGGAGGAAAATAATACCGACGATAAATTACACCATTTCCAGAAACACATACACACTAAAAGGGCACGGCGGTTTGTGTGTGTGTGTGTGAGGTTTTTGTTGTTGTTAAAGCTCAGCCAACTTACACGAAATTATTCGCCTGATCCCAGTGGAGGATTTTATTAACCTCAAACCGACCATGCGTCAACGGTATGATGCGTTTCTTGCCGATGTGTACGTGGACCAGGTGCCGGAAGTGTCCTTGGGAAGTAAGCAAAAAGCGGACGAGAAAGCAAAAAAACATGATATCATCATGTATGTATATGAACAGGGGATAATGGAGTGACTGAATAATGAGCTAAATCCATGGAGAAACTTTGAAGCTGGTGCCGAACCGGATCAAACGGAACATCCATCTTCGGTTTGGATTGGAGAGGAGAGGCGAACAGGGAGCCTGACAAGACGGTCGAGTTTTATTTGGGGTACGGTACTGTCCGAACCCTGAATGAATGATGTGCCTGTCCGTTCAGTGTTTTGGCGGTAGCGTATGGTTAGTTTCGAAGGGTCTCCGGGAGCTAAGTGTATGCAGTATGCGATACCGGTAACGGTAACAAATTGGCAAGATGACATATCTTTAGCATTAGGTCGTACATCGTTTATTCTTTTGGGAGGGATGGGTCATTGTTTTTATAGACGGTTGGTCGTGCGCAGTATGTTTGAAGGTTCTTTTCATTTTTTTATTGTTTCTAAGGAAGTATCCCATTTCTCATTAATTCCCATTTCGGGTACTTTTTGTTTAATAAAGTGTATCTTAACATGTTCAAAAGTAAGGAAAGAATGGTATCATTCTCATTTATTTTAAACACATTTTGAGAGCATTTTCATCAGAAAATTGAAAATATTATATTTTTATATTTTTTCTATTTTTATATTAAATACTCTTTTTTATTAACCAAATATTTATGTACTTCTGTTACATGGAGTTTAACTTTAGATTAAATAATCCTTTGAGTTTTTTTTACTAAAAATGCGTAAAAATTTATAAATATATCAAAAGTTTAATGAGTTATCTTGAAAAATAATTTTTAGCTATTTTCCAAGTTTTTGGATCCTTTTCGATTTTTTAACAAGTTTGGTGAATAATTACCTATTTGAAAACATTTTTTTTTGTTTTCCCACTATTTATTATTGTTTTCTAAACATTTTAGAAATTTTCCTACAATTTATTGGCATCGTCTCAACTTTTTTTTTAAACAACAGATTTAGAAAATCATGCGAAACAATCTTTTTATCTTAGGACGATTGAAAGCAGAGCATCCAGATATCAAGAAACATCCTAAAATCCCATAGAGTCTTTGTAATCTTAAGCCTTTTTACAGAGCTAATAGTTTAGTAGTATTATAAATTCTAGTATCATCTTTTCCAATTGTTATAATAACTTGCTAGCTTGAAGAAGATAGACAGTAAAAGTATCATCTCCGAATCGAAGCCTCATGACGACGCTTCCATTACATTGTAATGTTCGACAGGCTACAGTGCCCCAAAACTACGTCATGAATTATGCACACGCTTAAATAATTAATACGGATGCGCGATGTACGCAAAACAGTGCCGGAAGCGGTACAGAGGCTCTCATTCGCGCGAGAAAGTGTCTTCACATCCGGAAGCATCTGGTTTGTGGCGTTGGTAAGGAACGGAACCTACTCTCCTGCTTTCTAACCTCTCCAACAACTACTGCGGCAAATAAAAGAAGCATCTAACCACGGCACACGGTGCGACCTACCTGCGGATCCATCGCGCAACGGTGAGATGGCAATGTACGAGCTGCCATTAAGGCTGAAGAACGGTACGGACATCTCGTCGACCCAGCCGCGTCCATCGCCACTAATCCGGTGTGTCTGTGTTGGAAGGTTGGGAAAGGGGAAGGAGAAAAAATCGGACACGAAAGAACAGCATGAGAGACGCACTCGAATAAATCCTGCTTAATTCACAAACATTGCAAAGTGGATGATGTCGCTTTTAGTGTCGGGGCAGGGCATTCATTTGGGTTCGTTCGCTCGTTCGTTCAGCTTCGGTGGCTTTGATCTAGCAGCTTTGGGGCTAGTCGAGTGTCGGCCTTACTCTTTGCCGCCCCACTGTGGCTCCCGGGTTCGCAAACTACCGACCGATGGTAATCCGTGCTTATATAGTGGAGAACGCTTTTCGTCACCCCTTCACGTTTACAGCTTTCCTTTCTGTCGAGATAAAGGAAACCGCCGAAAAACGATGTCATTACGTTGTGGTATTCTACATGGGGCGTTTCGCGACGATTGCACCAACGCAGAATGGCCAATGGTTTTGATTGGCCTGGTGGTTTTCAGTTTGCTGTGTTTTTCACCTGCCACCCTTGCCAATTTCGCTGTAATGTTGGTGGCAGTGGTGACCGAAAGCGTTGGTCAGAAATTTATTGTTTCAATTTCACAGTTGAAATGCTTCGTCGTTCGCCAGAAAAGCTTCACCCTCCCTCACGCGATTGTTAAGCCTTTTCACGTTCCCACGTACACGCTCGAGTCACTCAGCGAGCGCACGTTCTAGTTGAAGAGACAGGCGGTATGATGACGCTTGAGAGGTGAGTCTGCTCGTGCTGGTGCTCGCTTCAAAACGGTACAGGGCGAGGATTGGATGTTAAGTATCTCGGTGAGATTTAGTCGTATGCATTTGATCTGTGACGGTTTGTATGGTACAGTGTTCTTACGTTCGCTTCGTTTGTTTCGTCGTCGGTGGCTCGAGATTTGGAATAAAGCCATCTCGGCGGATTGCTCTCGCCACTTACGATTTCATGATTGTCCCCATCGTCAACGGGGTGGTAGGATGTGCGGTGGGGAAGGGAGGGGGAGGGGGGGGGGAGAAAAGCAAATGGACAAGGATAATGCTGTTGGGAAGACAAATTACCTCCTGACAGTACCACATCGGGCTTTTGCACAGCGTCACGACCGATAGGTTCTGGGGTCGGTTCATCCAAACTACGCTGACCTCCGACGGTGACACCCAGGATGCGCTGGTGAAGTAATGCTCTCTGTGAAGGGAAGGGAGAAAGAGGCGAACGTAAACAGATGGACAGAGACATTGGCTACGTGAGGTGGCCGGCTATCGGAGCGGATCGAATGTGTAGATTAATTGAGTACGAACAGAGCCGCTGACCGTCTCGAATGGTTTGGGATCGAGGCAGTGATTGTGATTAACTTCTTTCGAGCACGGAAGCGTGTATGGTGAGGATAGCAAGGCACTGTTTATTGAATTATGAGCCAAATCATAAATCCCTTATTGTATTATAAAATAAATCGCACAACCTTCTTATTCGATATATTTCTACTTTAACATGTTATTAAATTTTCCATATGGCTTTGCATCAGAGGAATGTCCTATTTTTGATGTAATTGATTATATGCTCTTTTCTGTCTTCCCCAATTTGCGAAGAAAGGTAAGCAAAAGTTAGTTTTTTAAAAGTTGTTTGTCAAACTGCCCACTAATTCATTTGCAACTTTGTTCCTTTCGCTGGCAAAAACTTGCTCTGTTATGATCGATTCCCGAAGCGCCAAACTAGCGTCTGTGCTTCGGGAGCCTGCGCCTTAGTACAAACAAATCTTGTAAATGAAAGCATGCCCTCTGCTGGCCACAGACCATCCGTAAATTCTACTGAATCGATATGAAGTCCGCGGGGAATAATCACGGTCTCTAGGTTGAAAGTGAAACATCTCAACTAAACCGTAACTTTGTAATTGTGTTTGAGTTTTGCGTGCCGATTTTTGGACGACGTTTTACTTTTTAAGCATCCATTCGTTGGAGGTTGCCTTACGATAGAGCAGAGCTTTTGAGTAGCTATTGAAATTTTAGTTTATGTTTTAGATGAGGTCTACTTAGCAATCGGATGCTAGTTTTTAGAATGGAAAAAATAGATTTTTTTCAATTCGAAACATTTAAAATTATAGACGATTTGCGAATAAAGACGAATTATTATTAAGCAATATGACATGGCCCTGGCTTCTGAAAAAAGAGCATCGGTATGTTTGCGTAACAAATTTCGGAAAATTTAGTAAATTTATTAAATTATTATCCATTTATTAAACAATGTTTTCAAATATCGAAAGCATGTGTACTAGTGAATTAAATGTAATAGTAATAGCATGTGTAATAGTTTTGCGTGAAATTGTGATTAATCGCGTTTAAAGAGTTCACCACTGCGAGATACCAAAGCAATCATTTAAAATACCTTGTAAATATTATTTCCCAAAGAACTTGCCCTGAATCAGAGAAAACAATGTCAGAGCAATTTCCAACAAAAATACGATTGTACTACCTGCTACCCCATACAGATAGAGCAGAAAAATAGCTTCAAGCGTTTCTGTCTTCAGCACTTCTGCTTCAAGGTGAGACGTTTGCTCATGCTTCACCTGCTTCACAAGTTGCTCATACCAACTGGTGTAATAATTTAAAAATCCACCCTCTATCAGATACTCGCGATAGGTGCGATACTTAAGCTCCAGTATTGTATGCGGATTGAACGTGAAAAACTCCAACATAGGTATGAAAGCGTCGCGCATGATGTAGTACTGTTTATCCATCGGGTTGTTTCTAACCCTTTCAAACACTCGATACGAGCACGGAACCAATGTAGTGCGCCGTTCGGCATTCTGCAATCTATCTGTGTTTATTCCAAACGGCACATGCTCGATTACAGGAAGTCGATGTTCAATCTCCGGAAAGATGGCCACTACAAACTTGCGCACCATTGGAAGGGCTATTAGTTGAAAGTCAGAGGCGAACAGCTTCGCCACAGAATCGATCCGTTTTTCGTACAGCCGCAGTGCGATCAGTGATAGTATTTGACTTTCATAGAGCGTTTGACAGAACAGTATCAGCAAGCCAAGCATAACGATAAACACTCGATCATAACCGCTAAACCGTGCCCAGTTGCCGGACGATTCGCCGAAAAAGAAACCCACGTTTAGCGATATTCTTCCGCGGGAAATAGCTTTGCAGAGGATGATTACTGCAACACTGGCCGCCACACACATCCACACGTCCAAGTGGAAGGGTTTGACGAAGAAGTGAATCAAGCCAATCACATCTCCGGCTGGTATATGCACGCAAATGCCACCGTGCGTTGGGATGGCGTGATGTTGTCGCAGAGAAGTTCCGGCAAGGAAGCTTTTCGATAGCGAAAGATCACCAAGCCCGCGCTCAATGAACTGATCTGTGCGGTTCCGTTCGATTAGCAGAGTGTAGGTAGCGTTTTGGTAGCGCACAATGTCCAGCATTAAATTCACCTCCGGTCCGTACAGCTTGCCAGCGATGTATAGTGGATCGATCGAAATGGACACGATCCTGTACTGGAATCCATGCAGATCGGACAAATACTCTGGATAGAAGTGTGATAGATTGGCTTCATCTTCTCCCACTAGTTGAATGTGTTTCGTGAACGGATTTACGGTGTATAGAGTAAGCGTTTCGGTGCGTAGTTCTACTGCCAGAAACAGTATCCGATACAGTCCCAGCATTTTATAGTACTCAAGCGCGGTAGCAAGTGCACGGGCTGTTGTAATAGATGCTTTGTGCTGGAATATGATCACTAAATAAGCGTTGTGATCCCAAAACTGTTGCTGAGTGTAGTAAAATAGCTCGCGTGGGGGTAGATCGTAGGTGATGTTGGTTTTAAAAACGAAGCAAACTTTCATTTTGTGAACTACACATTTTACACCAGCTGTTTCATCTTGGAATGAAGGTGGTCGATTGTAAACTAAAGGATTTTGAAAGGTAGAACTACACAAATGCAGAACGTTGTTTATAATTGATTCCGCAAAACGATCTCCATAGCATTGGGAGATTATAATTGGTTGAGGATCTTCTAATGCGGAAAGAATGGAGCTTAGTAAATGTGTTACACGTTTCTCGACGAATAACTCTTCGACCGGTGCAAGCTTAGCGTTTGTGTCAGAGGAAGCCAAAAGCACCGAACCGACGATCAGGATCAATGTTGAACGTGTGATCATGGTGACAAAAGTACGAATGTGCCTCAGATGGTGTGTGATGGTGTGTTTATATAGAACGCATTATTTCACACTTGTAATGTTCACCATAATGTTCTATAATTTTAAGGATTTTTCCATGCAACTAATGGTTACGCATTACACGTATTGGTAATGGTGGATAAGTGCACGGTAATCAATGATTGGCAGAATTGATGTCCAAACAACATGCGAATGCTTTTAGATAAAAAATGAAAGCTTTTTAAACAGTTTGAATAATAGTTGACGAGCGATGATTGTAATAGATTACACCATTTTGTTCCGGTGAGATAATGATTTGCACGCTGTTAGGTAGAAAAGTGTACGCATTTTGGTCGCATTATTCATCAAATGGTTGCATTTTGACTCACTTATTCCATATTCTCAACTCGGAGATTTACATTAAATTGTTGAATTTAAGTCCTGGCACTACAATCTATCTTTATTTTAATGCAAAGTTAAGTGTATAGCTCCGTTCGAGATTGTAGCGTAATGTTCCTTTCGAGTCTGATGATCAAATGAGCAATTTTCAACGATAAAAATCATAATGCTATTCTTTATAACATGTTTTATGACTTTATTCCACCATAAAAACCATTTCAGGAACATTAAATCACGTTTTAGCATTATAATAGCTAGGAATGCCTTTGTAAAGAATGATCTAACTTACATACGTTGGTCCTTAGAAAGATGCAATGGTATAGATCCGATGGTCTAGAACTCCCGGTTATAGTCACGAAATTATGATTAAATTAAAAAATCGGGTTTTAAACGTTTTGTCATTGAATGAAATTATGAAAACCGTTTTAAAAGGATTGTCCACGTGGCATGAAGTCAAGATGGCGACTAACACGTAACAAAAATTAAATTTTGCTGAATTTCATAACACAACATTGTGAAAAGAACATTCTTTGGCAGCTTTGGTGCACTCTGCGCACTCAAGAAAGAAACTTTGTCTCATCTACTTTGTATTCCGTCCATCGGTAAATCTATCTGCATATTTTTCAATCACCAGGGTTTAAGTTTTGCTAATAAAAAATAAAGAAAAATACTTTCAAACTCTGTGAAAAGTGATTTCGTTAAGCATTCTGGGGCACGAACGTGAAGCGATAAGATAAGTTTTCGCCAAGTTGTTCTCAAACTTGTGACCTGCCAAGGGTAGGGGTTACGAGTGGTGAGAAGTGATCTTTTCATCTTTATCAGCATACTTACTGATTGAGCAGAATCGGTGGCGGGGTAAGCTTGTTCATTCGAATGCTCTTCGGGTCGGTCAGATCGGCGACGTTCAGCGTGACGGTAGGGTTGCTGGTGCCCGGTTTGGGATACCTGTAGAATAAAAAGCCAAAATTGAACTATAAGGTTAGGTATGTAAGAATTATAATTAAAAAAAAAACAACTTAGCGGAAGTAAAGGTCAGGATATTGCAAATGTTTAAACACGAGGAAGTCCTTTGAGCGGTTTGATTCTCATGTTTACGACAGCGTCGTTCCAGTTCGGTGGATAAAGCGGTTTATTCCACGTATCACATGTGTATCTACTTGACATCCAATGCTACCCACAACGAACATCCAATGGCAATGCGAACGCTTTCCAAACTAAACGACTTCCTCATACACTCGCATACAGCATCACTGTGGCCGGTTAGCGCGAACCGGCAAACATTCTCCTGCTCCATTCTGAAAAAAAGCACCCGGGAGGAGCACCTTTTAAAGCACATCCAGCAAAGTCAAACGGAAAGCGATGAAAAGTTGCACCATCACCGGGCTCGGTAGCTACGTTTATGTGCAGTTTTTTTCTTCTTAACCTCGTCTAACTCTACAAAAAAAAACCAACTACACCATTTGAACTTTGAAGCGTTCAGCGTGCTCCCTTTCAGCCCTTTACTCACGGAATGGTAACATGGGTTAGGGAAAAGTTTATCCATTCAGCAGGCTGCAGCAGCATCCATGGTGTGTTGTGGCACCGAGAGGAAAATAGAAAAATGGTTGTAATTTTATTGCAGAAGCTGTTCCCCCTTTCGCGATCCTGCTCCTATAGCTGAAGTGTGGTGCGCGATAATAACCGGGTCCGAGATTCTCCACAGACCAAAAAAGGCTATCAATTTCTAGGTCCAACTTCCCTGGGTACGCATAACTTTGCACGTGCTGCTTCCATTGTTTCATTAGTGTTGGTGACGTGTTTGGGCGAGCGATTGGCTTATTGAATCATAACATTTACGAGTTGTTGGGTGGCGTAGCGTAGACTCAGGAAACCAGCGTCAGTTGGGAAATCTTAAAATTATGAATTAAATTAAACTTTCGAATAGTATTTGTAGGTGTTTCGCTTTGCGTTGAAGGGCAAATAAATTCCCATAAAATGCAGATGCAAAAGACATAAATTCTAATCGAGTAGGCGTTGACCTAGTTTCAGATGGTTGTTTTGTGCTTGATAAATAAAAACTCTTCTGCTCTGTATAAGCAGAAAGCAATGGAAGGAGTGCATAATTTTAAAGCTTCATCCAAAAAAGGATGATTCTAAGACAAAGTGCGAGTTAAACACAACAAGTTCAACCCACAGAAGCACACAGCTGGCGAAACATTGCCGTGGACTCTGTTTCACTTTACGGTTTCCCATTTCGAACGCGTCGTCGTATCGATGCCTTGCCGGAAGGCGATGATTCATTGACGTGTCGAGACTGCTGTGAGCATGCAATGTAAATATTTAAACAGTTTTCACATTCCTACAACGACTTCATCGGGGAAGCTGTCCGTTTAGGTTCTTTGCCATTCTCCCCAAAGAGGATGTAGAGTTTGAGTTATCTTCCAATTAGTGAAATTACGGTGTTGTAAATGAAGCTCTAAAGCACGGTGGGCGGGCGAACGATCCCTAACAGTAGTAAATCTCTATCATTAGAAGTTTGGAAATTCAGCCAAATGTCCTTGGAATTTCCAATTCTAATATGGGCTTTTCCCGTTTGATTGGTGTGGTGGGGGCATTGGTTTTGAGAGTTTGGTTCTCCCCTGCTGGGCTTCCCGTTTGGCACGCAAACGCTTAGTGAAAGGGACTTTAAATTACTACTGTTGAGGAAGAGTTTGATAAGCTGGCGAAAAGTACTCCGGCAGGAATTGAGTTTGCTGAAAGTTTCCGTCCAATAGATCGGTCGTGGTACTATCGGTGACAACTCTCTTACGAGCGCCTCGGTTTCCGTAAAGTTGTAGTTCGAAGCGTCTCTTTGCTTGGGCTGGGTATTCTAGGAACTTAACGGAAGCTGCCATTTGTTCCCGGGATGCTCACACGAGAACTATTAATCTCATTAATAATAGAGCTCAGTGGGGGAATTCGGGAAAGTGAATAAATTATGTACTGTGGCTAATAGATCCTGCGAGATGTGCGAACGGCTGGATGAAGATGCTTACCACAGCTAATTGTGAAATGAAAATGAAGTTTTCGACTAAAAAAGTGGAAGCTGCTGTTGTGATATTGGATAAATTCGATAAAGTGAAAATGAAATATGGCCACTGCAATGTAATCTGTCCAACTATTAATCGTGCACTGGACAACTCGATCACATTGTTTCAATTCCCAATAGCACAGCATTACCGAGAATAGTGACTCTATGAAATTAATTAAAACAGTTTTCGCAGTGGAAAAGGGTATCATTATCACAGTTTCGATGCAGTGTCTCTCCTCGCAAGGTTAATTAATAGCCAAACTAACTCCTCCCCCGTAGCGTGTACACCCATACATACGGCTTGTTTGAAATGTAAAACTTACGCTCAACGTACCTCGGTTATGACAAACAAATTTTCACCTTCGTTAACTTTCCATCACATTGCCCGGTTGCTATGACATTGCAGTTGCAATGCAGACCGTGTAAAGTTGTGTAACCTGACGTTGATGTTTGTGCTGATCATTCTTCCATGAAATGAGCACGATTAACAACACGGGCACCAGGATGCCGGCCGGATCGCATGAGCAACTTTGTGTAATGTGCACGACAGGCATCTGGCATTGCTTACAGTTGGGTAAAGTGGATCAACAAGCTTACAGTGGGTGGAGATAGTCAAGCATAGGAACGAGGCTCCGGTGTGCTTTACCTGACCTGGTGGAAAATTCCCAAAGCTAGCATAAGCTCTGAAATGTATCCTGCTAGAGCGAATTATCGCTGAAATCGTTAAATGTGTTGCTTAAAACTAATGTTTTAATATCATAAACCCACCAGTTACTGCCAATCGTTCAAATATTACACATAACACTATCATAGTTCACTCAAAATCATATCACGATAACATCACAGCCTTTGAAGGGTTGCATCCAAACTCATCAATAATCATTTCGTTTCATCATTTATTACAGTTGCCATCAGTTCAGGGGATGTGTGGTCATGTTTAAGAGCTCAGAGTTCAGTATCAGAATTGGTACAGTATGTTGCATGTTTTGCGTGTCTTGTTTGAGCATATTGTTTGAATTGCTAAGCTTATCCTTCCAGTAGCATACAATTACGGTTCAAGCTCGGTGCAATTTGTCAAACATAAATCGCATAGATCGTTACCAAACATACATTCTCCACATTCCATCTAAAAGCAAAGTGGAAGGAGTTTTTTTTTAACTCGTTTTCGAGCCCCTCCTGCAGCAAACATTCTTTACCGATACGCCCCTCACTCCCCGGCGCTGGTCATTTTTCATTTGTGTTATTTATGGGTTTCCATTCAGCAGCATATTCTAAATAATTCACTCACATATGTCATTCCAGCGAGGTAACCAAGGGTTGTATGGGTGGAAAAACATACTCGTTCGAAACACGAGAGCAACAGAAAAAAGAGGGTACATGGTCATGGTCTAACACAATAAATATCTTTTTCTTAGCCACACAATGAGGCAAAAGGGAAAGAAAAGGTGTGCTCCAGAGTGTGTCGATTTTTCGTTGAAGCTCATCGGGAAAGCACATCCGGGATACACGCGAACATGAAACGAAAGGATAATACCGTGCCCAGTGGAGAAGTGAATGTATTCTTTTTCATGTATATTGGAATTCTTTTCTGTTTCTTTCAATGGATGGACATGGAGAAAAAATGTCCAGAGAACGAGCTTGATGATGGGTCGTTTTTCTTCTTTTTTATGTATCTAGGCACCCGGTTCAAGGTTGAAACGGTAGGAAAACGGTTGGCCTTCATTGAAGAGAACATGAATGGAATATAACTTTCACCGGAGTTGCTCAGATTGTCTATCACATACCGTTGATGTTACCTCGGTTTTGGAAGATATTGCACCCTTTAAATGATATTTTTTGTACGATCTCTGGTGGAGCAATGGAAATAGAGCAAGAAAAGTGATTGTAAAGAGAGGCGAATTAATTTAGAAATACTTTGTGTAGTAGATATATCAAACGGCCAAAAAACAATTGGATCTGTTTCTCAGGAAGCTTTTTTTCCAAATTGTCATGAAATATATTAGATACACGCTAAATTAAGGACCGTGCTCATTTAGAATCACTCGGGTATGTCTGTCGGAAGATTGCGAGACCATAGAGAAGGAAAAGAAAATGTAACAGAACAAAAGAAATGATTTCATGCGCAATAAATGAACAATGAAACGAATGAAATGAAATTACAATGAATCGAAGAAGAGTGGTAAGCTTTAGTAAAGAAGGTATACATTACATGATGTTACGGAATAATTTCGTTGAAATGTGAATTTCATTTTCATTTATTTGATCTTTAAATCCTTTCAAAAACTTTGTGAATAATTTGCAGCTTGTGATCAATGCTATCCAACTCTAATAGGGCAGGCTGTACTAATTATTTGTCCATATTATTAAACCTCTTAGTAATGATTCCATGATTCCCATGCCTGAAATACAAACTAAATCTGAGATAAATGAAACAGATGCTAACAAAGGCAAGCAGTTTTTCAATTACACTTGAACTTGAGCGCAAAACTATCAGCACAAAATTACACAATCAATCCTTCCACTTTCCAAGGCTGTTTGTCGTCTAACATTCAACGTGGATCCTGTTCCAGCACAAACCCATAATAGCAGTTGCTGCATGTGTGCACCATGTGCCCGTTGTTTTTCATCCACCCGTTCGCTACAGTCCTTTCCACAGCGAACAGGAAATCATAAGCAGCACAAACGACGTCATTTAGGACTTCTGTTTTATCCTTTAATGGCGTCGTTTTGGCACAAGAAAAAGGAAAAGAGAAAATGATGCGCAGCATTGACGATCTGACTTGGCTGCTGCATGCAAGCAAAGGAATCAATTGTGATCCTTGATGTGTGTTCTCGCCGTCTAACAAGGTTGTAAGGAAAGCAAAGCTGAAAAGGAAAGCTCCCCGTTGCTACTACTGCTGCTACTGCTACTGCTTAGTTGATCGTTTTAGTGAAGCCGCCTACCTTGTTTTGCATCCTTTTTTTTGCTTTGCTTACCGCCAGCCTGATCCACCACCCTGTGCAACGTGAACGAGGCAATGTGGCAAATGATAAGTGTGGAAGCAGCCGCGCGTTAGGCTATTCATCCAAGCGCTCCGGTTACACGGTGAGCTTCTGTTTGGGCGTATCCGAGAGCATAAAGGAGAGGCGGATCCCCCGAAGGGTTTTTGTTGCTTGTGTATGCAAAGCTGTCCTGCCAAACATTGGCGTTGGAATGGATGAGGCTGAGTGAGTAAACACATGTGAGCAGTAAAAAAGGGTAGTTTAAGAATGAAACATACGCACACACACACCTTGGATATTCAGGCAAGAAAAGGATATGATCATACTGGAAAGGAGAGAAAGCAAGACGTGTTCACAGATGGACGTGTGAAAAATGGTAGTGGATGTCCTTCAGTGCTTATGCTTTTACGCTTAGCTTCCCGGGGCTTGTCTCTCCAACCAGCGCAGTAAGTAAGATGAGCGCCTTTGCTGATGAAAAGCTTTCGCGCGCATAAATGAGGGGTGTAGGGGTACAAAAGTCGAAGGGAAATGTTACAAAATGGCTACGCCCGGGTGTACCGGGTATCCGGGTTTTGTACCGGATGACGGACGGATGTAAGCATCAAAGGATGTAAAGGGAAGGAATCTGTCGCTCTCTCTCTCTCTGTGTGCCGGAAGAGGGCCGTTACGCGGGTGCGGCAAAGGGGTGAAACAAGAGAATAGCACCCGCCAACAAGGTGCACTTTGTCGAGGTTGTGTGTAGATGTAGACGAGTAATGGAATCATCAGGTTCGGTTGCCGCGTAGCACGTTTGTACAAAGCTTCGTTCAACACTCGTTTTTTTCTGCCTTGTCAGTGAAAGGGAAAACATAAAAAAAGCTCATTCCACTGTCTCGTGCAGCACGGTACGGAGTATTCCTGCCTTACTCGGCGCAAAAATGGAAAGGAAATTGAAAAATAAAAATAATCACAACCAGCACGGTTGTGTAATCGAAGCATTTGCCGTGGTTCGGTGTATTAAAGATCATTTCAAAAATTGTTTTTAAGGATGGCTCAATGTAGGGAAGAATGAATTCATCGAAGAAGCAAACGTACGGACGGCTGGGAAAATGTGGAAAACCAAAAATGCCACTCTCTTTCATGTTGTTTCGTACCCTCTCCTTCATACTCCTCGCTTTATTATTATTAGCCTGCAATCGATGTAACAATGGCGAAATGATTCAACGATGGCAATGAAGATAGGTGAATGTTTGGCGTAATTGAATGCTTGAAAAAGGGTCCGGAAGAAATGATACTTTGGTTATCTGTTGCTGCAATGCTCCTTTCGTTCGTTGGTGTCTCTTGCTAAGAGCTCCAGAGTGTATTGAAGTGCGAAAAAACGACGTCGAATGGTATTCGTATAAAGACGGCACGAGATATATAAATGTTTTTCTCATCACTGTCAATAGTTGAAAGTATTAAATATTATTTTTATATTTTATCGATGCTTGCTATCGAAACTCTAAGATAATATAAAATTCAATCTATCCGGTATTCAGCGTTAGCCATGTCATTCTAATATCTTATCCAAAAGGTTGAAAAAAGCGGCAATGCAAATGCTCGGCATAGTGTAGAATGCGCATCAGTTGTCACTGAATATATTAAATTCCTTTTCGAACATTTGTCCTTTTTTTCTGTGGCCAAACAAGCGAGGAATGTGACAATAAGTGCGACAGCGGACAGCAAAGTATCTGAGCGCTTTGTGTTATGCATGCTATTACCATCTCGGCACAAATCCGGGCCATTTGAGGGACATTAACAATACTATGCAGTAATCACCGCGATAAGAGTGAAATTGTAGTGTATGATAATTTTTTTTCAACGACTGATGTGTTTTTTGATAAAAAAATAATGAAAGTATTTGGTAAAGGATGGTTCACAATAAATGAATAAATAAAAACAGCTGATTAATCATTCTTAATTTATGAACAAAGGTCTTCAACTATATGGTAATATGTGAATTTCTACGTTTAATTAATTATTCGATTTGTTAATTTTGCATTTTAGAGAGGCTTCCATTTTGCAAAACATACTCATATCTCTTAATATTGAAGAGAAACGTATGCATGTCTCATCACAATACTTGCTCGTTATTTCAAATCAGCAACTTCTGCTGCTTCGACCGTAATCTGCTCGACCGTATAAAGGGTCGATAATCATGACACATGTTTTTTACGCACCGAAGAACACTCTGAACGAGTTGATAATGTTTGGAATGATTTAAGCAGCGTAACCATTGGCAGAAGAGCTGACTACCAAACAGCATCTCGCTCAGGTCCAAAAACCGAATCGATTGATTCGAACGATCCACCAGAAACCAGTGCACGTGACTGTGCTGCTAATGCGCAAAAGTTTTGCCAAAAACACTTTAGCAACACTGAATGTTACTGGCTCCAATGGTACGATTGGTTCGACCAGTGGCTGTAAACAGTGACCCTAGGAAGATACACCCATGGTACGGAATGGCGTGTGTGAGTGTGTTTGTGCGTCTAGCTTCCCAGCGCAGTCGCCAACAGTTTCAAACGCTGCAAATGCTCGACCGCAATTAATAGAACTGGCTTCTTCTAGTACGAGTTTCACACTGCCAGCCCGGCGCTCGGCGAATGGCTTATCCTTGGCGGGTAATTTATATTCTCTTTCATCGTCCCGCTGGTGGGGTGTTTGCTATAGTCGCTTTCTTTTAGAAATGCATGGAGGAAAAGCAATAGCGAAAAATCTAACAAAAATGTTATCCAAACGCTTACCGTAGGGAGCGAATCTGGGGGTAGAGATTGATGTCACCGGTCGCCGTGCCGTACCAGGCAAACTGTTGCTCCTGCACGAGCGTGTCGTTGAAGGTGGTGTACAGCATCAGGTGGCCGTCGGTCGAAAGCCAAATGGCTTTGTTGGTGTGCAGGATTTCCTCTAGCGAAAGCGACAGAAAGTGAAACATCGGACCGAACCGGGTAAGTTAATTAAAAAATCACATAATTGCACCGGGGCGAGTCAATGTAGCGCAATTGCATCTAATGGCTACTGGTAGGCAATGGGAGCGGGTACCATATGATGCTTTTAAGCTTTGGTTGAATGCCATAATGGTGAAAGCTTTATGCGGGATGAAAGGGGGGAGTTTTCAGAGGAATTCAACTTTTGCTGTTGCGGTCGTGATTCAATCGAGTTTTTTAAATCAATTAAAAAAAGAAAGGTCAATAAATTAAATGACTAAAGTTTTCATTTCGCTAACCTCACTTTAAAATGAAGTAAATTAGTCCATTTAAGTGAATAATTGTTCTTTCACTGTTAAAAGGGTTATTAACAGGTTAAAAAAAGCTTGTGTACATGAAATGTGGCTATTTGCATTTTTAAACATAAATATAAGGGCCGCTTTCAAAAACTTATGAAACAATGATGAAATTTAATGTCCAAGGAGGTAATTGAATGTTCAATTTGATGTCCAATTTTAGAGCTATTAATGTTTAGACCGATGAAACAATATTAAGCAAAACGTTATTTAAATAATAAACATAACACAGAAAATCATTCGAATAAATGGCACTAAAATAAAGCACAACATTGATCAATATTGAATTTGGCACGGTCTCATATCCGCCCGCGTTCGACCGACCACAAAAAAAAAACTCCACTCACCTTCATACAGCCAATCGGGCACACCGTTGTAAACGATGCCGGGGATAGCGTTCTTGGTCAGCCGGTAGGCCTGCAGTGCCCGGGCTGATGGACGATAGTAGATGTCGTACTCGTACACCAGCACGATAGACTGTCCCTTGGGTGTGAACTCGGCGTGCAGCAGGTACGGCCATTCATCCATTTGCGAATTGATCGTCAGCGGGATCGTTTCGCTAGAATCGAGGAACCATTTTAGATTGGAAAGCAACGGTTAGACACGGCGCATGGTCAATGTTTGGGAGAAAACGGTGCAGGGTGCAGTGCTGGTAATTGCTTCGTAATTGACCCACAGCACGATGCATACTTAGCGACTCTCAGGGCAACGCGCGGACGTTTGATGTTTGCACCGGGTGTTGGTGGAGGTTTTGGGTTGAGGTTTTGCATGCATGTCTCCACTGGGATTCGAGGGGGAGTGGAGCAAATTAGCAGCTTGACTAGCGGTAGTATCGCGAGCACAAGTTTGTTAATGGAACATTGCTGGTCTTTTGTGTTGGTGTTTGCAGCTCAGAGATTTAAGCATTATTTCATTAAAGTGATGTGTTTTAGCAAGCATAAATAAAAGCCTGCATGAGTTTATTGAGTAGCTTAGTATGGACATTGATCTTCATATACACAACGAAGCCCCAAATGGACACAATGTTCATTTTTACAGCTACTTCATCAAACATGATGCTTACTGTGGTCGAAGCGCAATAAAACAGCCTGCCGGGTGAAACAAAGCATGACCAGCTCACAAAGTATCAACCGCTCACAGCGGTCACAGCTGAGCTTGGTCAACACATCCAGGTTTACGATTGATCAGTTCGGGCAGCAGTCCCGACCAACAAAAAAGAAGCAAACCCAAACGGAAGCACCAAAAATCAATGAATTATCGTCCAATCAGGAAAGCAAACTGGCTCGCACCAGCGGCCAGTACACACCAGCCAAAACCTCCCCCTAGTGCCTTCTGCGGATGTCACGTCACTTAAAGGCCACAAATTGATCCAACAGCGTGAAACAATTTTTATTTGACCGAAGATTGCCACTGGGAAAAAGGCGAAAAAGGGACCCGTTCGCACCATAGTGGCAGCTGTCAGTTGGGCTTCCGGTTTAATGGGCCATTAAAAGCACGTCATCACGAGTTTTCCGGTTCCCGGGTTCAGTTTCGGGTGAGTTTTTCTGTATATGTGTGTGTGTGTGTGTGTGTGTGTCCGAGTGCTCTTTTACCATCCAAACGGGGGCAGCGTTAATTTTTCGCCCCTTCGAAACTCCAGCGTCCATTAAAGCACGCCGGGGAACAGGGAGAAGGAATTCAGTTGGAAAGGGACAGTGGAGAAAAGGACTATTGTGTGACAGAGCGTGTCTGTGTGTTAAACATTATCGCTACCGGCGGTCAGCTGCGCTGATGGACGGAAATTTTATAGGGAAGGAATCATTTTCGAAACAAATCAAACATCCTGTGCAGGGGTTTTGGTGTGCCTGCGCGCGCCGCGCCGTGTGAGGGATCTGTTTTATTGCGTTCACTTTGACGCTTATCGTGCTTCGTCGCGTTGTGAGCGTTTGTTGTAATTTTTAATTGCTGTCGAAAAGGGAAAGCAATGTCTGGCTTACCTGGTGGTGATATCGTAGACGGTGTACTGCGCCAGGAAGGAGTGTCGGAACAGTTTCTGGACGTTTTGCGCTAGCAGCAGGTATCGTCGATCGGCCGAGATGGAAAACTTCACCGGGGCGAGCGTTTTCTGTATCGAGGGAAAGAAGACTCTTTGTAGAAGGGGAAATTGTACGACATAATCGAATTCATTTAATGTTACTGCCAAAGTAAATAGTTTTGTGAGGGTTAGAAGTCATAAAAATGTTTTAAAACTGTTTACTAATTTTCTTGTAAAAATCGTTCAAAGTAAGACTCAAGGCTTTAAATTGCAGTTGATTTGTGATAATGTGACTGAAATCTAAAGGCCGGGGGACTCCGTCCGTACTCGCTAGTGTAATTTTGATTTGCACTAGTGCATCTGGCGTCGGCTGACCGAAGCATTTTGCCAAACAATTTGGAGCCGCATCAGAAATATGCTATTTTTCCATGTTTTGTACTTAATTCGGATGAGAAAAGTTTTTTAAAAGGTAGATGCACATATCCTGCACGCATTTTATGACAAAAAACGATGGAAAAACTACTTAAAATTGAGATCCGGCATGACTATTCCCTCTATGACCAAAAAAAGCTTCCACCAGCCGCCGCCAGATGCGCTAGTGAAAATCGAAATTACACTAGCGAGTACGGCCAGTGTCTCCCGGCATTAAAAGCTACATACAAAATTTTATGGAATAATTTTGATCTAATCTGTGTTTATTTCCATTTGAATTATTTTGATCAGATTTTGTTAATTTTTTTTATTATTTGATGATCTCCATTGCATCTCTTTCTATCTTTCTTTATCCTTCTTTCTATTTCTCTCCCATCCCTTCTCTCTCTTTCTTGCGATTCTGTTTATTTCAGCTTCAATGTCATTGCGACAGACGATCGATGGAACAGAAAGTTCCGCCGGTAAAATAACTCTGGTACCAATATTTTAAGCGAGAATAGCTTATTTTCGTAACGCCAGCATCTTCTCAATCTGTTCCACATTGCCCCTCCGTCTGCATGCCGTATCGGGTGAAGAATGGCTTGAACTTGACGCGAGCAGCTGGTTTGGCTTTGCGAAATATTCGTCCTTATCGCCGATGGTGTGGTTGATCCTGGTGAGTGCCCGAACGGGGCAACCCAAACGAGGGAAAGAGTTTTTATCTTGCATACTGTTTCGCTTCTTTTTTCTTCCAACTTTGGTTTGGTTTCGTGTTGGATATAAACAATACACTGCCGGTTCATGGAGCAAAGTTTTGTGCGGGGCAAGCCCAAACTACACCGCAGGTACTCGCAGCGTGAAAGTAATTGGGAAAGTTTTTGGGGTAAATGTACTACGGCGTACATCATCATGAAGGGGCGGTAAGACCGTGGCTGATAGTGATTTGACTCTACCGGCCCTTTCTCTCTCGGTCTCTCTCTCTCTCTCTCTCTCTCTATCTCTGCTCCGGCTCCTGCTCCTGCTTACGGCTAGTTGACAGTTCCCTCTTGTGTTAGCGGTGGGAAGTTCGCGTATAAAACATAAACTTCCACCACAGCCTACTGACTGCTTTAAGCATGAGGCAATGGTATGTTTAATCGGATGATCTTGCAAAAATAATCGCGCCTGTAAACCTGCTGGAAAGGAAGCTCGAAGGAGGAGCTTTTCGCGGCTGACGAAAACATCTTTTTACGCTGTGTTGAATACATTTCACCTTGTGATCTTTATTACGCGTCAAGTTAGCATTCAGTACGGGCGGGTTGTTTGTATAATTCTTCCCATCCACCCTTCCTCCATGCATATTCAATTTGTTGTTCGGTTCCGGCCAGCAAAAAGCAACGGGTTGAACTGAGTTGCACTTTGGAAAATTGGATTGAGATTTTAACTCGGGGACGGTTTGGTTGGCAACTGAGTCAGCCAGAAAACATGCCACACAAACAGGAGCCGCTTTGGGGGTGTCGATGAATAATTGGAATAACATAAACCGTACAAAAGCCAGACGCAATGAGGACATTGCAGAAGATGTTGATCATCGGTAAGATAAGAAGCTTTTCCCTCCGAGGAGCAACGAAAACAAGTTCGCGTACAGCAAAGGCTCCAACGGTTTGTGCGTTGGCAGGAGTGTCGTTTTAATCCATTTCAGCCTTTCAACATCCTTCGCGTCCTCCAACAAACGATGGTTGGACTTTTTTTTTGCCTGCAAGCTGTATGCTTTAAGATGGTGGTTTGCCAAATTTGTCCCCTTAAAGTGAGGGTAATTAAATTAAGCCTACTCTCGTTACAGCGAAGCTCGCAGGCTGGGTTGATACAACCGGATTCGGTGACGTGGTTGTGTTGTGTTCTGCTGTGGTGCAAAAGTAGAAGGGTTTGTGGCTTGTTCATCTAGCAAGCCCGCACTTGAAGGCAGCAGGTACCATCACCGCCACGATTTCTTCAAGTGAGCTTTAGAAGAACACAAGATTAATTACATCGGTCGCAACAGTGTCCTCGAAATTTGTGGCGCCGGAGTTGGAGTGATGTATTTATAACCATTTATTTTTTTGGTGGTTTTCTAGTTAACTCCAGGCTGTACCAGCGAAAATTCGTGCTAGAATGGAAAATTTCTTATCCTTCGCCAGCTGCAAATCAGATTTTAGATGATGAGATTAGGATTTTGATGTAGCTCGTGTATAAGGTTTTTGTGTCGGCTCGTGCTTGTGATGAAGAATTTGACCGTTTTAGCAAGACCAAGGACACGGGAAGTGTTGGCGATTATTGTGTGTGTGTGTTTTAGATTTGATAGAAATCTCATCGCAGATAAATTGATTAATGTTGTTCATAAAATTGAATCGATCTACTGATTAATTTTTTATTCTTTTTATGCGTCTTGGATAAAGCCTTCTCGTCGTAGTCTATGTTATTTAAATATCTTCGAACCAGAACTTATGTTTAATTTGAATGTATTTAATTTGTAGAATTTATAGGAAACTGGATGATGAAATATCCCAATCAAGTATCAGATACTTCGAGAACAAATGAAGATATTAAGCAAAAAAACCGTTGAAACCCACTTACCATTGTCGTGTTGGACATCAGCACCCGTTCGGAGAGATTATTCATGTTGAGCAAACTGATTTCCCCCCAGTGGTTTTGGTAGAGGAATTCATCGGCTATCATCATCATCATCATCATCGTCAGCATCGTGCGGGTAAGATATGGTGGCAGTAAATGTGGAATAGCAAACGGACGGTTAAGCAGATTAGGAAGCGATCGTATAGAAATCGTCCGCAGAGCAGCTGATGAGCAACTTACGTCCAATCCAGCTGCCGTTGAGCTTCTTCGGTGCGTACTCGCCATCGATGATGTCCTGCAACCGTATTCGTTGGCCCTTCACACGAGGACCCTCGTCCGGGGGTGTCAGCAGTACCTGCAGGAGACAAGACCCGGCACGGAAGCCATAGCCAGCGGTTAGTACTCGGAAGGTTTGATATTGAGCGCTTGGGGTTAAAGGGTTTAATGTCGTAAAATCGTAGCAAGCACACACGTGCGCCCTGGTTGACATTCAGGCGTGAATTAAGGTTTGAACTGACTGTACAAAGACCAAAGGTTGGCCTTTGAAGCGTAGAGCGGAGTAAAGAAGGAGGAAAAGACTAAGTAGCTTCGACAAGAAAGACTATTGGAACTATTTAGAAGCGTCGGAAGTGAGGCATGAGAACGATGCGGTATAAAATGAGTTGTTTGATCAGAGATTCCTGGAGGTAGTGAGCTAATCCTGTGGTTTGGTGCTGGTGTGTGCGATGAATGCCTTATAGGAGTTTTCTTCGTCTGATATAGACATTTTGTGAAAGTTGTGTAAGTAAAGGTAAGCCCTGAACAAATGTTGCTTTATCATCCACAAAATGAAGCTAAATTAATTCATGGCTTTTCTTATCTGTTAATGGAATCGAGATGACCGCACGAGATGATCACAACAAGTTAATCTAATAATGCAGACTTTCATGAACCTCAACTTTTTTTATCATACATTTATAGTAAAGTTTCACCTTTTATTAATTTCCTTTTGCCTTAATTTAAGCACTAATTTAAGTACATTCATGTAGGATCTCCAAGATCCCGATAGATTAATCAATAAACATATTAAACATATTAATAGTGTTCGAGTTAAAAAATGTATATTTTTATGAAAAGGGATTGTAAAATTAACAGATATTTAAATTTTTATGGCATGACTTACTCTCACAAGAAACAATTTTTCTCATTAAAGTGAAGGACAGTTTTGAACTTAAACCTTTTGTCTAGAATCACTTACTGCACTTCTAGCTAAGGCTTAACAGTGGACAGAAGGAATAAAAATACAAATAAAATACTGTTTTTAAACGTCAAATTATTAGATCAAACCATAGTCTGATCATTTTGGGTATGTTATAATAGAATAACTTCCAGATTTTGAAATTGCAGATCATCTATTCGAGTGATATTCCGTACATTGTAATAAGAAAAACAAGGATTTGACTATTGGTGGATTCAATTTAATAAATTTATGTTTTTACTTATTCCATACAGTGATGTATATCATATTCAAGTTTTTAGTATTGTACCTGATCGATACAATGAATCACATCCAGCCTGTAGTCACAAGTTTGAAATACCTGGCATCAATGAATTCCGAAAATTGTTAGCTAGCTTCAAACATGGCCCAAATATAAGCACGAATAACAGCAGTAGCACTTTCAGGTTCAATATTGACACAAGCCAGAAGCATCGCTCCTTGGGAAACAATTGGCCCCAAAGAATGGAAATGAAAGGCGTTCAGTGAGCGACAAACCGCTTCCAAACAATACGCTACAGCCCGTTTTGCACGTTGCGTAGGATGCTGCACGTGCCAATGTCCCCTCCAAAAAAGGCGCTTCATTGCTATAGTATCGTTCAACTGCGTTGATGGTATGCGTTTAGCCATTTGTTACCCGGTTGCATAGCGAGAAGGTTCAAACATTCAGAAAATAGTGCACACAAAAGTCTCCGTTTTGCTCGGTATTTGTTTGTTTGTTTGTTTACCACCCGAGGCACTCTGTTCCCGTGATCTTGATCTCTGGGGTATTGTTGGCAAAACTGTGTCGATGGCCATTTAGAATGCTCGGTGGCAATAAAATGTTAGCATTGCGTGTCTCGTGTTTCGTTTCGGCGCAAGCTGTCAACACAAACATCTCTGCTAGTGTTTTGTGTTGCATCCGTACGCAGTACGTTGCATCAGACTCGTTTTTAATATATATTTCCATTTGCGTATCTTGGAAGTAATTAAAACATTTTAATTGCACACCTTCTGCACGAATGCTAATAGCCAGGGGAAGGGGTGGCAGGGCAGGGCCACTGAGTGGTACAGTGGCCGTGGCAGTGATTTCCGCTCAGCAAAAGCTGTTTAATTGAAAAGAGGAGTTGAAATGTAGGTCGGCATACTGCAGCAGCACCCTCAGTTGCAGCAAGTGACATCCAGGTGGAGCACGTGGAGGACATTTCCATTATAAAACCGCCTCGACCACTGGTCCTCCATTTGCATTTCGACATCGTCACCGGGTGCCCCGGTGAGCACCGGTCCAAAGAAATGCAAATAACGCCGAAACCATTGAAAAGGCTTTAGTGGTTACCACCTTTCGGTGTTATGGGCAGGCGAGAAATGGTTGTACGGGGTAAAGGGGTGAAGTCGTTTTGAGTGTTGCGCACCAGATTCTATTGCAAACAGATGCCGCAGATTGCAGTTTATTCCAACGAGTGACCCGTGCTGCTAGCTGCATGTAAATTATTACACTCTAGTGTCAGTTGGTGCTAGTTTACAGCCAAGGAAACATGTTTAAAAAATAGATTTTGTAAAGCAATTTAAAACTCATGCTAAGAGTGCTATTTAATTTTAAATGCAAATAACTATAAACGTTTTATTAATGTGCCTCAACCCATGTTTGGTACCGGTTAGTATGCAGCGGACGTGTTTGAATGCACCGTACCATACGCACTGTACGAGTACGAAATGTCTGTGGTACAATAACCGATCTATCTCTTCTAAATGCACTACGGACCATGTAGAGGTTCGTGCTGTAGTGGCAAACAGCACGCCGGAAGCTAAAAAGCAATTAAATATAATTTTCAAACAGCCAGCCGGCATTGGAACGTGCTCGGATGACCGATCTGTTAGGCATCATGCCACGGTGCTGATGTTTCGCTACACTGCGACTTAACTGCTTTTCACTCTCTGCCAGAGCACTACATTCCTACAAGAGGTTGCTGGTTGTGTTAATTACACACTTTTTGGGGTGCAGAAATGGTTTATATTTTAATAAATTGAGACGGCACTGTACGTGTTGAGATGTTGATTGTAGTTTCGCGCAAGCGACGTTTAAGCGAAGTGTGTGAATGTTGCACACTGTGGACTCGCCTTGGGACAAAGGGTTATATTTTTTTAAATTAATTTATAACATTGTATGATCTCACTTAAATTTTATCGTAAATGTTTATTATAACCGTGCCAATATTTAATATTAAAATAAATTTAAATCTCCATTTGGCGAAACGTTAACTGTGCTGCTATAAATACCAAGCGTCTCCATCATAAGGATTCACTTAAAGTTAGGTTAATAATTGCGAAGAATTAGTTTTATTTTTATTTTTTTTTACTTTTAAAGTGGATTGTTCAAGCAATTGTATACCTCAGCCTGTTTTCTTATTTTGATCAAAATTACATATTCATTCATGTGTTCAAATCAATGTTATAAAATAACCCACTGTGCATTGTGGTGAAGGCATAAACAATCTCTCAAAACAGCTGTGAAAAGGGCCAACCTTGGCACGATGTGCGAACAACTTACGTGCTCAATTGTTTTTACTCTCCCTGTTTCCACTGTTTCTAGCTCTTGGGGCTTAAGATGTTTGACGAGCTGCAAAGTGAACTGCATAGTCAACGGGTTGTTTGTCTACTCTGGCGCATCAAATTGGGGAAACACGAAACTGAAGAAAACCAAACATACTGAATTTGATAAGAGTTGCACTGATTTAAAGTTCCCAGTACTTCGTGGAAGGTCTCACCAACCCGAAAGGGTGTGTTGAGCTGCAACAGCGGCTTGATAAACGGTGTATATGTGTGCGAACAAAGTACTCAATTATGTATGGAAAGCCTTTTTGCTTGGTGCTGTTTTGAAACAGCGTGTTTCCCTTTTCGCTCTTTTAGTTGTAATAATATGGCAAAGCAAAGCGATTTCGTTGGAGTGTTTTACCAAAAGGATTCGAATGAAGGTAGAAGAAGATTGGTTTACCGATCGGTCCACAAGATAAGGAACGAATGTTTGCGTCACTAGTGAAATATCTGGTAGCTCCTGTTTGGTAAGCAAAAGCAATCCTCAAGCATTGATTTATTTTTGGTAATTGTTGATCCATCGGTGCGTTATGAAAAAACAACCAAGAATTCAAAAATGGAAAAAATGAACACAGAACCTATGTTAATGAACCAACGGAACGTTAATTGTTTACATAATGATTATTTTCAAAAAATGCTTCAAATGAGTCTTTCAGATTCACAGAAGCAATTATAATACATTTGAAGAATAGTAAACACTATTTCTGAATCGAATAACTCATTGAATAATAATTAATATTAAAACGAAATTTGTTCGACTCATACAATAAAATAACAAACTGTAATGATCATTTTACGTACAATTACCTTATTAAGCAAAACATGAAGCCCTAACATCCTACAATGGCAGATTTCGTGCTTTTAAAGTATCAACCAAAACTAACCATCCACACTGGCTTGACGGATTTGCAACAAATTGGCTTTAAGCCAACAGTCAAGCCTCGGCCCGATGCCTTACCGCTTGAGGTGCTCCACAATGCCGAAAGGATGGAGTTGACTTTCTCTTTTCTGCTTTCATGTGTTTCTCTCTGTTTGTTCCCTCGCCCAGTGTGTGGTGATATAAGGTCAAAAGTAATCTGCCAACAACTTGGTGACCACTCGAGCACGCCACCGGTCGGTTCCTCCATCTTCTCAGCACGGGTACTAGACCAACCTTCACAGACCCATCGTCGTGGGTGGACAGGCCCTGGTACGTAAGCGGTGTTTGTGTGCGGCTACCGTGCCGCCTAACCAGAAAGGGTGTATAAGGAAATTAACCACATCGTGTCAAGTGCATGAATGGCAGGAATTGGGAAATAAGCTCCTTTTTCGGCAGAAGCACTTGGGAACTTCTCTCGACGCCTCGGCTCGACCTCGGTTGTCTCCTTCGGTGGACACAGTTCCTGGAAGAATAAGGACTCTCTCTCTCCCGCATACTACGGTTATGTAGCGCAACCGCTGCTAGACGAATGGTGTCTCTCGAGCGTTGGGCAAATTAAATTATTCGGTATATTGAATTGTACGATGGATCCAATCGTCACGGGAATCGAAATAGCGAGTGTTCTAGGACGTATCGAGACGGATCGGTTTCAAGGTCGGCCAGGAGAATTGCATTAGGTGTCGCCGCACGCATATGTGATGAGAAATCGAAAAAAAGGGAGAAAAGAAGTGTTCCTAGGACCCATGAAATTGGATTCCACTTGATGCATTGGCGCAAAGACGAGCAAGTGGATGACAATGGATGTGCGCATTTGGAATGGATTCGGTTTGTTACTTAAAACGATTACAGATATTTTGAAAAAAGTTTGGGTCCTTTAAATTTTTTTTTGTATTTCATGTACTATTTAACTGCTTTTTTTTTAAATTTGCTACAGTTGTATAACTTGTGGAAAATTAATATCAAAATAATGTCGAAAGAAGGGGTTTGCCAACAAAACGATTATTTCAAATTGACGACAGTTCATAGAAACCAAAAAAACAGCCTGTTTCTGAAAAAAATCAATCCATTTTGCATCTCTTTCGTCTAAGTAGACTATGGAGCAGAGCAGTTCAACTTGAACGACCCTGCTAACCACACCACCAGCGGGCTGAATTCAAAACCGGAACGCTGGTGTGCAATTTCGAGCGCCAAATTTCATCAGAATGGAGAAAAATTCAACGTGTTTACCGAAAATTGGTACCGGATCGCTGGGTGTCGCCGAGGCGCAATCCACCTGGAGCCGGATGCGCGTGAAGAACATCCTGAACGCGAAGGGCTACATCGTCGGACGGTGCATCGGGTCGGGCTCGTACTCGAAAGTGTACCAAGCCGTCTACCGTCCGGTGATGCTCGAAACCGGCCCCGGCCACGCCATCGCCCTGAAGCTGATCGATCGGCGCCGAACGTCCAAGGACTACGAGCGCTTGCTGCCGCGGGAAACGGTCGCCATGCTCGCGCTGAACCATCCCAACATCGTGTCGGTAATGTCGATCCAGGAGTACGGGCCGTTCGTGTGCGTGTTTATGGACTTTTGCCGGTGCGGTGATCTGCTGCAGTACGTGCAGGTGCGCAAGCGAATCTCGGAGCGCCGGTCGAAGCTGTTCTTCCGGCAGCTGGTACGGGCGGTACAGTACATGCACGACCAGGGCTTCTGCCATCGCGACATCAAGTGCGAGAATGTGCTGCTCGCCAGCCAGGACTATGTGAAGCTAACCGATTTCAGCTTCGCCAAACGGTGTAGCGAACCGAAGCGTGGAGCCAGCGAGCTGAGCACGACGTACTGCGGTTCGATTGCGTACACTGCGCCCGAAGTGCTCAAAGGCATTCCGTACGACCCGAAGGCACACGACATGTGGTCGCTGGGGTGCGTGCTGTTCATCATGGTGACCGGCACGATGCCGTTCGATGAGAGCAATATCGCGATCACGATAGGGCACCAGGAGCGTAAGCAGTACGGCTATCCGCCGGGTGTGAAGCTGAACCCAGCGATACTGGACCTGATTGACCGCATGATCGAACCGGACGTTAGTGTGCGTGCTACGATAGGGCAGGTGGCGGAAGACTCGTGGGTTTTGGTGTGATGTGCCTGTCGGTTGGACTCATGGGGCTACTCACCACGGATGTAACGATCAGGGCGAGCACTACTATGATGACCAGCAGTGCAATCAGGATCCCTCGCCAGTTCCGCTGGTTCGGATTGGCCGAGACGAGCTGTGAAGGAAGAAAGCAAGAGAAAAACAAAAAATCAAATTAGAACAAGGGAGCCAGAATTGAGATGACCTTGAGTGGGAATTCCGTGTTTTCTTGTGCGCTAATTCCACAGCCAATTGAAGATTCCTGCCAATGCTGCGGGATGCTGCGCTGTGTTGTGCGGGTGCATTAATTAAAAGTTACGTCCAGGAAGTTCGGAATAGATTATCCCGAATCCCCAAAAAGACAATAAAGCTTAAATTGAGTTGCAAACCTTTGAGCCCGGGACCAACGTAATCCCTAAGGGGTAATGTTTTGGCATGAGCAATTTTTATGGTTGAAATGAACCTCGGCAGTCAACCATTGGCATGTTCCGATTGTTTGCCCATTGACCGTCGTTGTATTCGCCAGGATTAATAGCTAAGATAGCTTGCCAAAGTAAGACCAGTATCTTGATTGTGCTGCACAGAAGATTTTCCCTGTTTTTTTTTTATGGAAGACAAAACAATCGATAAATATCTTCCACTTATCACATTCGTCATAATCATTTGAAGTGGTAAACATTCATAGTACAGACGTGTTTGCCGCTTTTGCGTAATGCCATCACATCCATCATCGTGCTCCGTTTACCGATCCGGAACACTTAAGCATTTAGCATTTTTCGAATCAATCGTGGTCGCGTGTGGGCATAAATGGTCATAAATAATCGCAAAACGTGATCCATCAGATGGATAAATAGACCTCACTCGTGACCCGTGTGACTCGTGTATGGGTGCATGTGTGGGCGGGGAGATGTGTGTTCCTAAAACGAAGCTGCAACTCTTCCGCCACCGAGCAGCATTCTGTTTGTTGTTTTCCCATTCGACGATGTAGAAGTGAGTGTTGAAAAATGGTAATAAAATAAAGGGATGTACGAGTGTGTGTTTTTGCTCTCTGCTCTTTTCTTCTACCCGTAGATGGAGCTCTTCCCAAACCCTCCATAGTGTAGCACTTGGATAAGGAGCAAACGTGGCTTGATTGATGGTGTTTACTGTGCAGAATTGGACCCCGCTCTGTGTGACCGCTAAAGTTGAAGATGAATTGCGAGCAGCGAATTGGATGAAGTTTTAAAGTGAATTTGAACAAACCGACGATGCCAGAAAGGGGATTGGAAAATGTTACTGTGAATGGGGCGTGAGACATTTGAGAAGCATAAAAGCATTCATTGGCAGACGATGAGATGAAATAGATCCATTTATTAGCACTCGAGCTCCGCTTCTGACCTACTGCATTTTCTCGTTTCAATTCCACAGCCCTGCAGGGCACCTTTCCGGTGGTGGGGGAGGGTGTTTGTTCCCGGAACAATCGAGTCAAGCTCGCACCGGGTCGGATCTCATTGTGAATTCCTCCGCACGACGATGCTGCTACATTTCGTTCTCGTTTTCCCGTCCATTTCAGCGCTGCTTTGACTGGTTGATTTTTCCTTCTTTCTTTCTAGCATGCAAAAAGCTTCGTGCTAAAAATAAACCCTCCCACAGAAGCTGAGACAGTGAGCCGAGGAAAACAAACACTCTGGGATAAGCGGGAATATGCCGTGCGCTATGCAGGAACGGCCAAAGAGCTCATCGATGCACGTCGTGCAACATTGACGATGCAGCTGATGATTACGTGCTGATTGCGATTGTACCAGAGCAGCTCAGAGAGCGTTATGCATCCGCTCTGACCGATAGAGAATAAGCTTGTTCTCTCTTGGCCGTATCTCCCGTGACTCCCTTCCGGATGCCGGATGCATCATGGAGTGGAATTATTGAAATTAAAATCCTTCCCGCCTTAGTGGAATACGGTTTTGCCTTTTTTACCGCTCTGCCATTTGGCAGATTGCACCTGCTTTAGTGCAACTGGCGGACACTGTTTACCACTTCCTGGTGCAAAGTGGGGCGAAAAATATGGGTCCCAGGCTGACGGACGGATCACACCACACACACATACACCACACATACAGGTGTTTGAACTTGGAAAGCATAAATGATGAAACTTAATCCACCGGGCAAACAAAAGCTGGACGCCGAGCCACGCTGTCGCTGCCGGTGGATTGATTTGACGGGAGAGAATAATAATGCACCCGAGTGCGCTGACGATCTGGCTTTTGGTGTGATTGAATAAAGCTCAATCCGGTCGGAGCGAATGAATAATTCATGACTCTGCGGTGGTGAAAATGGCTAGGCGTGCAAAGGAGCTTTTTTGTGTTCGACGCGTTCGTTGGGGTGAGTATAGATATAAGGCTTTGAACGGCAGCTTTGCACTTTGTATTCAGATCGAACAGTACGTTTATCGACAGTATTGTGTTTTAAGAGGAAATATTTTCTTTAAAAAATAGGTAAAAACGGAATTGAATGGGTTTGCAAAGAATTCATGTCTATGAAAAATTAAGCTTTTATGGGCATGATTTGGTGTTTAAGAGAATTTGTAGAACTTTTTGAAATAATAATTAGTCTAATATGTAATAATTACAATGGTTCTTTTGTAATGTTTTTTTTTAATACAGTAAACGAATGAGTTGAAAAACTATACTTCACTGCTATATCAAGCAGTAGTATAATGTATTTAAGTTATATATCGTTGAAATGAATACGTTTTTTATGATACTTTTGAAGGCAAGTTAGAAAGGATTCCATTACTTTGTATTTCAGGAAATATTTTCTGAGCTATGTTCTGCTGCTTATAACGCAAAATCCAAAGGTGCCTTATGCTTAATACACTTTAAAGCTCTTATATGTTCAAACAATTATAGGCTTTACACTGAACGATGTGTTGCTGAGAAGAATTTCACAAAACTCCTCTACCATTTTTACAACACAATACCATTTTTTTAATCCTTACCCAAAAGTAGATAAGCTTGAAATACTTGCCCTAAAAACAAGAAATTGAAATTATCGATTGGAAGCGACACGAATTTCAATGAAAAGCATAAACTGACCGCAAGCAATAAGCCCCCGCAAGATTAGTACTTTAAGACGCTGTGTCTTTTTTGGTACACATTTTTGCCTTTTCCCATCCATGTGCCGGCCCAAAGGTGTCACGAACCGTGGCAGATAAACTTTCGCCCAGAGCAAAAGGGACGGACTTTACCCTCCACTGTGTTTTTTTTATTGTGAGTGTACTTAAAACGCACCCCACTTGTACAACTTTTGAGCGTGACAGAGTTTAACCCTACGGTAAAAGTTCGCTGCAGGAGTATAATGCCTGCGCGCCGTAGCTGTGTTTCTGCTAGCGTTTGCATAATGAAGGACACTCGTTTTAATTTTCAGCCCCCTTTTGCTCATCCTACACCTGCTGCCTACATCTAAGGGATGCCTTTCGGTCGTTGGTTTTGGAATTCCGCTCGACTCGAGTGGATAAAATAAAATTCATTTACGGGACGGTGAAATTTTACCCTCCCATGCAGTGGTGTTTTTGTCCCTTTCCCATTGGATCGAAGCCTCTTATAAGATGACAAAAAAAAAAAAACAAACTAAAAGCAAATTTTATTGAGAAATAGTTCAGTTTATTGAAGCGAAAATGGGAAAAAGTTTTTGCTTCACAGCATCTGTCCGTTGGTTGGCGTTGTTAATACCGGGCTTTTGTCAACGCGTTTGCGGTTAGCCACAGGCACAATGAAGCACTGTGCGCGCGCTGGAGTGTTGCGAAATGTACCGTACACTAGGTGGAAATTTATTGCACCCAAATTACGCTTCTTTTCCTTCGCGTGTGGGTCAAACATTATGAACTGTACGTTTGAGCGAACGACACTCTGTCCACCCCCTGTGCAGTGGCAAGCTCTACGAAAGGTACTGATTAATTTTTATGATCCTTGAATTAGTCTTCATCATCGGGGAGCGAGCTGTGGCTAAAAGTTTGCTCTACCATGTCTTCTCTAGGGTGTTTTCTCGGCGTGACTCGGTGTGACTTTTGCCATAGGTCTACCGTCCACGAGCTTTGCGGTATGCTTTTTGGGGCTAGCTCAACAAGGACAAAAAAATCCCACCAATCCGACCTCGAACCCTCCAAGCAAACAGACCCTCAGTGTGCTAGCTCAAACTGCACCCCGTAGGCGATCGCTGCACGAACTGAACCATGGGCCAATGTGTTCAAATGTGTTCGAAATAAATTTGATCATTGGATTAAATAAATTTATTCCAGTACGTGATATCGTGGGCTTACCGGCAGACTGGGACGGAACTGCATTGTGGGGTTGGCTCGAAACAGCACCGTGCACTAGTCTTGCTGTGTGTGCTGTTTGCTACCAACGTAGGTGTGTGAGCGAGGATGGAAAGAATCGAGCCTCAGAAATCGAATAAAAAATTCACAGTTCATTGTATTTCTGTACGACGATCGGAAAATACGCCGCCACTGCTGGAGATTATGTTTTTTCGATGTGTGGGAGCGTTCAGGAACGTGCACATCAAAAATATGTTTTCGAATGCTGTGGTTACGTAGTGTGCTAATATTTATTGATCAATATTGTTTTAAAATGTATTGAAATATGTTCTTGTATGATTACAAAAAAAGTATAATGCTATAAAGCATTAAAGTGAATAAAGTCACATTTAAACTTAGAGCATTCATTCAGTTTAAAAAAGATCAAAAAGAGCTCGTGAGCGAAAATAATTGTTGACAAGAACGATTTGATAAGAAGAGACTTTAATCTTCTGAATTTTAATCAAAGCTTTAATTTATTTCATTTTCAACAGGTTTAAAGTGATTGTATTACCTAAAAAAGGCTTCTCTTTGTCAACATTCCACCACAATACCTTGCATTCTTAAAGCTGACCCTTTGAAATAGCCTTCCGAAGGGGGGTTTGCTTCCGGGAAAATAAACTCCCGATATTAAGCCTCATAAAATGAACCTGAAATCAACCAGAGCGCCCGTATCGAAAATAGCTACACTTTCCGTAAAATAATCTTGTTAGGTTTAAAAAGGTTTCCGAAAGCGAAAATGTCGAGATCGAAAAGTTCCTCAGAACGTTGCTTGTTATGCCGTAAAGTCGCATCGCACTTCACAATGTCTTCAATCGGATTCGGAAGAGATTGCCCAACAAACTTTGCTCACACGCTATGCTAAGAAAGTATAATTTTCTATATTGACCTATTTTTACGTTAATAAACTACACCGCCTTAGCAGCACAACGAGTGTGTGTGTGCTCAAATGAAATAAAAAAAAGGATGATTGGGTGAGAAACATTCGAATCGTGCAAGAATGTTTCCGTTTTTTGCTCAGGTACGGTCGGCTTTGCAGTGGCAAATGTTCACATTCGATTCCGGTGAGCAATAAGCTCCCGAAATGAGGAAAGGTGAATGTGTTGTTTGTTTACCCGGCAAAGGAGCGAGCAATCAGTTTTCTTTTTATTATTTGATTTGATATTTTCCGTTTTCGAGTCGACTAAATATTCTTACAAAATTGCACCATCATCATCTTCGTAGTATTGGTTGAAGGTGGAATCATTTTTTGGATTTTTGTGTGCTTTTGAATGTATAAATTGTCTCTCCGTGTACGGGGAAAAAACATTGAAATCTAATTTCATCAAGTTGGTTCGATTTTCAGTGAGTGACTGCAAATGAGCGGAAAGCGCCCCGTTATTGGATGAAATCCTTTCAGGGTGTTATCTACCGGAGAGAAGCATCCAAAGTCTATATAGTACATAGGTCGAATCATTCAGAACATTTGATCAAAAAGCGTGGGAAAGTTTTGACAGCTGGATGAAAAAGCTTCATTAGTTTCATCGCAGCATGCATTGATGTTTTAGTTGTGGTGCATGCAATGTATCCAGACACATTTAGGTCATTTTTATAACGTTTCTCCATTATTTTTAATATAAAAAGTTTACGGACATAAAAAAAAAAATAGAATAATAGTGAAATTATGGTATATAACAAGATCAGTGCCTTAAATTAGGACGAAATTATGTGCAGCTCAAGAGTAAAAGCTGTCAAAACCAAGCTTTGAAAATGATGGACCAAAATCGAGCAATGCATCGACCTCTGTATTATATACACTTTGATATAAAGTATGAAGTTTTAAGTATGAAATTTTAGAAGTTTTATTTTAAATATTGTAGAAATTCTTGTTTTAAATAAATCAGAAAGGATTCATAACTGGAAATCCAATTAAATTGCTCCATACTTCGCCACACCAAAAAGGAGGGGTAGAAAGTTTCCTCGAATTGGCCAACTCTTCGTACCACGTGCCAGGCGTGACGCAAAATTCCCATTACACCCAGGCACCGTGCCTTTCGGCAAGTTATCGGAAGTGAAAGATAAAACAGATCGACAGACACTCGACCTTCGCATCCGACAGTGCCCCAATCGCCCTTGGTTCAGATTTTCTTACACACACACACCCATCTTTTCCTCCTTCCCACCACCGGACGGAAGTGGTTTTGCTGGCCCAATCGATATGACGGTACGGTATTTGCGTACGAGATGGGAAGCGTGCGACACTATCACCATTACCAGGACCATCACCACCACCACCATCGTCATCATCATCGAAATTCGATTGCAAAAAGAACCGAACGGAATGTCTGGGTGTGTCGCCTGCCTGCGTGCAATGGGGTTGTGATGGGAGGGGGGGGGGGGATACAATACGGGGAAAACAGCACCGGCAATGACGGTGCAGGCAAACAGGACGAACAGACCGGATAACTGTTTATGGCGCCCGAAACTTCAATTACATTGATGGGATTAAAATAATTCCACACGTAAACAGGGGAAGGGATGGATGGAAGGAAGGGTGTTAGATGAGTGGGTCAAGAGTGTTGTCTCTACCGATTACATGTTTCCCTTTTGGGTCTTTCGTTCCCCTCTCCTTCCCAGCTCGCTTGATGGCTGGCATTGAGCAAGACAAGGGCTTGGAACATGTAAGCATGTCCCACGCAGCAACATGTCCGAACGTTTTCGTTTACTTTACTGGATACAATTACAGCTACGAAATTGGGTCAGCCGAAGCCGATAAGGAAGGGTTGGTTTTTGGATTGATTGATGCCGTGCGCAAAAAGGGACGTGTGATAGCGAGCGTTGCGATAAAGCTGCCGGCATTAAGATGCTAAGATAAGGGCGTTTATGGGCAGCAGTGGGTTTACACTTGTCGATCCTGTTTTTGCTTTCTTTCTTTTGTTTCAAAGGAGTGTCCAAAGAGTACGATTCGAAAGAATCCTTTTACAAAGCTGGTCCAAGCTGGAAATACAATTAATTGCGTCCGGGGTGACTGTGGTTTCGAGTTGGATACCCATTTCGAATTGTCAATTGTTTGCTGGTGGATCGTGTGCATTAAAAGAGCTCGAAACTCAATTAAAAAGTTCATCCCAAACTGATGAATCGATAGGAAGTAGAATAATTAAAGCCGTAAATTTTTGAGAGCAAAAAACATCGGATCAATGTATTGGGAAGTTTCATGTTTCCTGTGTTGATATGTTTTAAATTTATGTACTATCTTTTTTCAAACTTATTCCTACTACTTACATCTCAATATTTAATTTATTCTATAGTAATACTTAAGTAATGCTGAAGTGTTCCTCTTAAATAATAAAATTATAATCAATTAATCAATAATTGCAAAAATATTAATATTATAGCAGTGAAGAAATATAATGAAAGAGAAAATATGATATAAATGGTATAATATAAGTTATAACCAGAAAATATTACCTTATAATCTACCGCTAAAAATCCTAAAAAAATAAAAACCTCTACACTGGCCTAAAGAAGTCCGCTAGCTACTCCAAAAAATTGAAGTTGAAGTTAAACGGAACAAAAACGGAAGCTATGTTCTTCACGCGAAATACTAGCCAGCGTAAACTACCCAATACTAGCCTCTTGGTCAACAATAATCAAATTGCTTGGAAAGATTCAATAAAATATTAGACAAACGACTGCCATTTAAAACTTACACTAACAACCTGAGTGTTAAATGCGACAAGATTTTTAGAACTCTGTATTGTTTTCCCAATAGTAAATCAAAACTTAACTACACAATAAGATAATGAGACAAATTTCTTAAGGCTATACTCAAAGTCTTACCTGAGTACAGAACAGCTCAATTGCACATATATTGTAATATACCCATAATGTTCTATATATTATGATTGATAAAAATCTACATATAATCTACATCATCTGATAAATGCTCATTAAGCACACATCCATTTCTGAGATAATTATACCCTTAATAAGCTAGATTTAACTTATATATCTACATAAGGTTGTAGATACTACTAGTAAATATCGGTAGGAATTTTTATAAAGTTTAGATTAGTGTTAGGTTAATTTCTTATGCTATATTAGGGGTTTTTAAAATTTATTTGTTAATAGGTAACTTATCAACTAACCATAAAATAATTATTCATTACCTAATATAATATAAATACTCATTATAGTGAATAAACTCATTATTTATTTATTTATTTTTTTTACCTATAATATACCTAAAATTTATTTAACGTCTACTATCTGTACACTCATTTGGTCTTGAAATTACAAAATCCTTCATGAGCGTAATTTGGTAAACAACTTTGTTTTTAAATCAGAGAAATAAATCCAAGAAATATACATCAATTTGTAATCAACTTAGAGCAAAGAAGTCACTTCAACTAATTTACATTAATGTGCTACGACAACGGCTGTGTACGGCGGTGCCAATTGAGATGAAGCTTTCCTTGCTTTGGGTTGATATTTTCCCCGTCACCAAATGCGATGCATTCTTGGAAGTGAAAACCGCGCCCCCAGAAGCATGGTTGAGCGGTTCTACCTCACGCGTTCGGGCAGTGTTACTGTGCGCCTCCACCAAACACGCTGCACAATCACCAGATAAATTAACATCACGTCAATAAGTAATTCTCGGTATCGATACGCTTCCAAGCTCGTGGTGATTCCGGTGAGGCGTGTGCATTGATTCCAAGGCTTCGTTCCAGGAAACACCAGTCGGCAAGTTTTGATGTGTGAACTGGAAACCCACGTGAGTCGTACAATAATACTCCCTTTTCGATGCCATTGCTGGTATCGTTTTGGAAGGTAAACATCCATCAAATAAACGTTAAAAACTGATTGTGTTCGTTAGGGGGTTTTTAAAAATTTGCTGCTCAAACAACTGCTCCGAGTACGAGTGGTTGTACAATATACGGATCGTTTGCATCGTCCATCATTGTGGCACCGTTGTCGGCTTCCCACCGATGATGAGCTTGCCATTGTTCTAGGAGAGCTGTGTACGCTTTTGTTACTTGACAAATTAGCTCTAGACAGCTCCAGCTGCGAGAGCGCATCGAGCGTTCACAGCACGGTTTCTCCCTTTTTATTACACGCAAAGTGCCAAGAGTGCCGAGCAGGAAGATATCATAATGTGTATCACGCCCCCCGCGTGAGACAGTGCTGGTGGAAGGGTATGTAAATATTGTGTGCGAAAATATAGCCACCTTCCATCGTCTCCTCCATTCTTAGGGCTGTGTGTGTGTGTGTGTCTGTTTGGTCTAATGTTTAACGGAGGATAGATAGATGAGGCCGGGTTGTGTTTGTCCTGTCTATCCTCTTCAACGTCTAGGGCCACTTATCGCGTTTCCTTGCGATTGAAGCATCCCGTAGGAAACCGTACACGTACCCACCGGGCTCGCGAGCATGCCCGTTCGAGCGGGATCGAGTGTGAAGCTTTCGCTGTTCAGCTCCGACCGACTCTTCATTGGTGATCAAATCGCTGCTCGTCGACAAGTGACGCACCGATCGAGATGACAAATTTCTACCGACCACCATTAGAGGGAACGTGTTCATCTTGCTCACGTTCGGGAACGGGGGGGGGGGGGGGCAAAAGAAAACAACTCCATCAAATATGGCCAAATCACACTCGAGCGGGTGGAAAAATGATCCGTGTTCCAAGAAGCATGGCCTACCAGGGGGAGTGTGTATGTAAAAGTACCAGAGAAAGTATCGGATATAACTAGTAAAGCGCACGTGGAACGTAACTCACGTATACACGCTCATACACACACACTCACGCATAATCGGGATTAGCGTGGGATAAACCGGTGTGATACGTATTTGCGAAAAGAATACACCCCGATAGGCTGGTTGGTTCCGGTGTTGATCGAATGATGAGACCAAGCATCAAACGCTATACGAGTAAAGGACGGCCAAATACAAAAAAAGTGGAAAAGAACACTCTGGACGGGTCCTGGAAACGATGAAAGTTTTATCGTCCAGGGAACGTCAAGGGGATAATTTATTGTGCAAAGTTTTCCTGTCCTAATGGGGAACGAAAATGATAAAGATGTATTTTTAGTGCTTTGTTTTTCGCTTACCATCGGTGTATCACGCTCGTTATAAAAAAGATGCAAAGTTGTGTTTGAATTTAGGTAAAATATTACTTATGGGTTGTGAAATTATAGTCCAACACGTATTCGTATATTTTATTTACTCTGTTTGGCCTTATTCTTGTACAAACGATTTTAAAGTTTTATCATACTCTTTGCTTTTTATTTTGACGTATTCATGACTTTACCACATTTTTAACAAATTATGTATTTTTATGTAACGATAATAAACGTTTTATTATGATGCTAGCATCGGGATGGTGATACTTCCCATTAAAGATGAATGATTGAAGCAAAAATACGCATCTTCAACGTAAACCGCGTGAACCGTTATGAAGATAGATCGCTTTTAGTTTGCAAATAGATGGCACCGTGTAAGCGGATAACATCGAAAGTTAAAGAACCGAGACAGGAGTTGTGAAACAAAGCAAATAGACAAATGGTTTGTTTCTTTTTATTCTAGTGGATGCGTTCATTAGCGAAATTGTTGCGGCAGATGGTATCATCCCGAGGATCATTTATCTAGCGATTCAATGGTACATAATAATGAGTTGTCTCCTTTTTTTACGGAGCTTTCGTCTTGGCGGCGCTAAAGCTACATCAAAGCTTGCGATTTGGATTGCTGAGGATTGTTTTTTTTTTGTTGTTTCTGCTTCTCATTCGATTGCCATTGAGGAGAACAGATCCCTCATGGTTTAATTAAGTGCAAACTCAGGGAAAACCTGCGGAAAGGATAAACAAAACAGAAAAAAAATGGTACGATATCATGTGTACAAATCCCTAAAAATCAAACGAGACTAAACTTTGAACCAACATCCAGACAAGGCCAAACGAACGTGCTCTATGCTTTGCTGTGTCATGGTTCATCTGTTGGTGGAATGTGACATTTTCCCTAATGCGGAAATGATGTTCGGTACGCCTAACGAATGCAGCATGGTTGATTTTGCGTTTCTTGTTGTTATTTTTTCTGCTGTGCTCCTGTGTCTGTGATGATGCTTGTTTTTAGATGTTGTTGTTGTTTTGTTGAACCGGTTGATAAGAAGGGGAAGGGCTTGCTGGGTCGCAGGTGTATTCGAAGTTGATTGGGTGAAACTCTAACGAATTGTTACGCATTGGTTATATGTGATAGAAATCTGGGAACGACTTTTGATAATGGTAAATTGTGTAAAGATCATATTAACCTATTTGACAGTGGTAAAGACCGAAGGATGTTCAGGGGAAATACGTAAAGAAGAATAAAAATTAAGTTTTTGATCAAGAAAGCGTTCCGTTAGAAGTGTATAACCTGTAGAGAATATGAGTATGCTGTCTAGATTCATTGAAAATATAAATTAGGTAAAATGCTTATCAAAATAAATGCACAACTGTAATCATTATAGTTTGTTTATAAATAAGTGTATGCCTGTACTACTTTCTTCTTATGTATGTGAGTACATTTTCTTACATGACATTTTAATATTTCAACAATCCTTCTATTAAAAACACGATTGATCGAACTGATATATGAGCTAGAACATATTTTTGTGTACCTTTCTATCAACGCTATTCTTTTTTTCCATTTATTACAAACGCTTGAACCACTCTCGCCTACCGACAACTGCTCACCGACAATCAATCAACCGTTTTGACACACGTAATGTTAAACCAGAAAATATGGCTCGTACTGCTCATGTGCATAAAATCAAACTCCATCACCAGTACACCTGCCATAAACGTAACGGCCCACGGGAAGGAACAAACTCTTCTACACATTGTACCCGCTTATGCAAATGAACGGCAAACGTAAAATACATCAAGCAGGGCGCATTTCTGGCTGCCACGATTCAAAGTTACCGGTTTTACTTCGATGCGCTTTCAACCGTAAAGCGAGGTAGGTGCTTGGAATTGAATTTATCTGTTTGTTGACTCTGGCCAAATTCGATTACGCCTTGTGCTTCTTCTTCCTGCTCTCGTGGCTGAGCTAACGTGCCTAAACCCCTGCCCGATGAATAAAATAAACCAAACTAGGTGCGCTCAGGTGCGTAGGCATTTGGGCGGGGGACCGTTCATCTCCTGCCAGGTAAGGCGCGTACTGAGCACATAGCCTACAAACGCGTGGAGGCGCGTTCACCACAACACGACGCCATTTCCAAATAAAGGGAAAAAGAAGAAGAAGAAAAAACGGGATGTAGCTGGTAAGGCTGGTTCCAATTTTCAAGTATCGCTCCAAAACCAACAAACCGAGAAAAGTCATAAAGTGTTCGTTTTATGACCCCGATAGTATTCACGAACGGTTTGATGGTGCTCCTGTGCTCGATGTGCAGCAAAATTTATCGACCGTGTGGCGCATCTCGTGAAAATGGGGATAAATGGGTCACTTTACAAGGAATCTTTTCCCTGTACGCGCTGTACAGCTCCCGGGACTACGAGACCGTGTAAGCTCGTTTCGTTTGGGTGCGTTTATCATGATAAGAAACGTATTTATTTAAAAAAAAAGACAAAAATGGGAAAAGGCAAATGTTATCATACACACTGGATAGAATATAGAGCGAAACATCATCGAAGGCGTGTTAGAAATACTCAGCTTTGACCTTTCTTCATTTGACCTTGTTTTCAGCATGCCCTGTCGATCATCAAAATTGGAAATTAATTGTTTCGTTACACACAGGTTTCGTTGGGCCAGTGTTACACCTCAGCAATGCGTGTAACTCGTCCATCACGTGTACAGTGAAACAAATGGTCGAATTTGCAAACACACACACACAGTCAACCCCAATAGAGCACCATAATAGTGCACGGCCACCGGAGCGATCGTTGATGGACGTTTTTGCAACGCTCTAATTGGAGCAGCCCGGAAAACAGCAGGCAAGATTTTGGCAACTACTACTGAATAACGTTCCCCGGCAGGAGCACAAGAGCACGATGGAACGCAACGTGAAGGGTGGTGGTCCCATTAGCATAACGGAAACATGATTGCCATTCGGCTGAGTGTGGCCCATCCGGGCCATTCGGCTCGTTGGTCATTTCGGGTGGCGTGCATTCCATCAGTGCGCCCGGTCGAACCGTTGATGAACATTCGGCCAAGAAGTCGAACCTTTTGATGGGTTGTTGAACATTCGACTAGCATCGTAGAACAGGCACATTGCAGCAGGAGTGGTGCAGTGGCTTACGGTGCAGTGAGTGGGAACATGATTTAATTAATTCCCTGTCCGGAAGATGGAGCACATTCGGGAGTGCTGGAATGGCACTTTAATCGAGTTGAAGTCTGTAGACGGTTATTGTTTTGTTTGGATGATGCAATTGCAAAAAATATGGTAGTTTTGTTTGGAGTTCGTTAAAGACCAATCAACGGTGTTTACAGAAGAAATTTTATTTGTTTTCCATTGTGCGTCTTCACGATGCTTGCTTGTGGTTGCTAGCTGAGTATTACTAGATTATGTGTGCGGTCTAGGTGGTTGAGGATGATTAAAATCTTTCTAAAATCTTAAAATTATGTAATTTCATCATGTTGGTCTTATAAGAGCTATACAGGGGCTTTCAGGGGTTGTCATAATTTTGGGATACTTTTGTGACGGGAAGTGGAAGAGACTCATTTGGAATCGAATTGGAATTTTCAATATACCTTTCCAATGCAAAATCCTATCACTTAAAATTCATTTTTCTTATGAAAAAGGACCGCAGAAAAATCATGTTAATTAGTCCAAAGTAAGGTATGAGAGTTACACTTACATAAAATGTGTGTTAATGTGAAGACTTTGTGTAGGAAATAAAAGAACTTCTTCTTCTTTTATAGCACACCAACCGTTGTCGTTCAAGGCATACCTGTACCACTAATGATCTTCGGTCATTATGACTTATTGAATACCATAATAGTAGGATAGTCAAGTCCTACGTATGGGGGTACGGTACATTCGGGGCATGAACCCATGACGGGCATGTGCTTAAAACGTACGAGTTGACGACTGTACCACGAGACCGGCCCAAAAACAAGAAATAGAAAAACTTTTTTTCGAATATAGCTTAGTAGTTTTTATATCTCTAATATGTTGACTTCTTCATTTCAAAGTAATTTTATGTGTTTATTTATCAATGAAATAAACTGTAAAAAATAATTTGTCAATTTGTTGAAAAAAAAAACAATTTAATATCATTCCTAAGCAGTTCTTTTTGAAATGGAAACTACAAAAGAAAAATATACTTCAATTTGAATAGGTATTTAACATGTATTCACTATTATCATTCCTTTTCAAATGATATGAATTGTAAATACGAATAAATAAACTGAAGGATCAACTATTTGCCAAACATCCCAAAATATGAAAATAAACATGCCTACCCGACGATTGTCGAAACACAAACTATCCTTCCGCATGTTTATTCGAAACAATTGTACCAATGCTGGGTCGATCATAAGAACACACACACATACACATATACACAATAATCCACCATCCATTGATTACCGGCAAGGGCCAGCTTGATCACGCTCTAACGCTCGCAATGGAAACAGTTTATCTTCTTCGAAGCATGCAGCGGCTGGGCAAACATTTGCATTTGCTGCACTACCAAAGGCAGCGGCGCGAGCGACGACAATTGTGTTGACTCTTGTGCCATTTCCCTACCCACTTCACACACACACACACACCCACACCCACACCCTCCCTCATTCACTACAAATCACTTCTAAGTGGTTCTTGCAATCGAGCAAACATGACCGGGCTGCAGTTTCACCACCGAGCGTACGCTTCGCTGCATGGGAAACAAAAATGGCGAACGTGTCGGTGCACAGCGCAGCACGGCAGCCCAACGTCGAGCGCGTCCCGCTCGGTGTTAATGAATTCCCGTTTTCCTTCCTTTCGGGCCAGCGATGGTGCTGGTGTGCTGACTCAGCAAGACATCGTGTCCTTCGTTGTGGTTGTTGCTGTTGTGGTGTGGAAAGTGTACGAAGCATCTTTTGCCGGTTGGTTGCGTTCGAAACATGCATGCCAACCTCTGCAGTGCCTGCACACACCGCACCATGGAACGTGAAAAGGGAAGCGCTAAGAATGCCCTACTTCACCCGGGGCCTGTGTAGAGGCTGACCCGGAAAGCTATTTGAAGCGGCCCCCGGTGCCCCATGGGGACACTGTTTAATTATTTGTACATGCCGTTGTGCATCGCTGTGCATACGCCAGAAGGGAGGAAATATATAAAAGAATGGTGCCGGTTTGCTGCGGAGATAACTTCGATGGTAAAGATTTTCCAGATGATCCTGGCCAGCTCGTCGTCTCGGACGATCGTCCGAGGTCGCTTTTTATTTCATTGTTCCGGTCGAGGGAATGGGCCAGGAGCGTAAACAAGGGTTTGAACAAAGTGGAAGTATCGTTTCTTAGTTTAATTTTGCTTCGAGATCAGGGCTGTGGACTGAATGAAAAGCTTCCGGCTTGGTGAAGATTGCGAAGGCGCCTTTACACGGAAGAAATAATTGAAATTATTTTCATGTTACAAATGACATGTTGCTAGGGTAACTATTCTATATTATAAGTTTAAGAATAAGTATTTGTGAGTTTGTACCATATAAAAAGTATAGAAAATTGTTTTCGAGATAAAATAAATGTTGTAAGTGAAAGAAAATTTCATCAGTTTTGAGAGGTTTGAATTTGAATCTGAAGGTAAAAAGGAAGTTCCAAGGGGCAAAATTATTGAAGGGTCAATAGTTTTACACGTTTCAAACCAAAGGTGAATAAAATGAGAATAACAATAGCTCCTAGCATCATCGACAGTGTTTAAAACCTTCCAAATTATACTTGTCTGAAGATATGATTGTAAGATAAATATTGACATTAAAATAAACATGGGTGCAGTGTACAGGTACCTTTACTGCAAACTTTGTTCCTTCCGAATCCCATCCTTCCATAGCAAGCGTTGCAACACGCTGTTGACTCTTGTGCAAGCTTGTGTTAGTATTTTGCCAATAACACACAAGCGCTACAGAACAAAGGAAAATGTGTTCTTCACACCAACCGAACGACAACCACCGCGACTCACCTTGCCTCCCCATCCACACCCCAAGGGCACCCGGCTCAGGCTGGATAAGCTGGCACAGATGACGATGTCGAGCCACTCATCCTCAAATACCGACCGGCAGTGGTGCTTTCATTTAATTTTCCGCATGAGTTTCGAGAACAAACTGCGTAGCCGTAACACGCTTCGTATAAAGGAATATCAAACGTACCAGGCGGGAGAAAACTCATGGCAACCGAGTTTGTCATCTCAATTGTGAGTGGTGCAAGCTTTTTCGTTTTGTGCTTCAATTTTTACCCCTCTTTTGAATACTGGCTCGGTCTAGTGATATGAAGAAAAAAAGGGAAACCATTCACAACTGCCATCTTCGTTGCATGGAAGTTGGAGGAGGAGAACAAGAAGAAGAGAAAAACTAAGTTCCACACGCTGCTATTTTTCAAGTGGCTAAAGCTGGCAGCAGGAGTTGCAGTGTACACCAGCACCAGCGAAACGACACTTACGCGTGCAGCGACCGAGAAGCTAAATTAATTCCACTACACAGCACTAATTTAGTGATAATGATGCTTGGCGCAGGGAAACGCGCCCAAGAATTCAAACGTCAAGCTGTACGTCCGTTCGGGGGAAAAGTGTACGGTTCGTGCTGTTTCACTGCCTGCCACACTGTCTCAAGCTTTCCCGTAGCAGTGGCTTTAATGAATCTCATTGTACCGGGAGGGGAAATCGCCTATCGTCTCGGCTACGGCCACTGGAAGTCATTAGCTAATTTGACCTACAACGTACCGTACCTCGACCAGTACTCGGTGGACGGTTAATGGTCGAAATGACATTTTTATGGCGTATTGAACATCGTGTAAGCAGTGGAAAGGACATAGAACTATTACACCCAGCTGACACAGTCCCTTGGGCAGAAGAGAGCCCTTTCTCTGTGTCGCAGAAAGCATAGGATGAAATTTTATGACTAGTTATTTCTTTTTCCTGCAAAGTAGCATGCACCTTACGCCTTCCGGAGAAAGTGGAGCGATGCTTTCTCATTAAAATGTCACTAAACACCGAATGAAAGTTTGACGCTAAGCGCATGTTATGCACATCGTTATGTGCTGTGCAGAGAAGCTTTCTTCGTTCTATTTTTGTGTGTGTGCATTCCTAGCGTCATGTGCTTTGTTTCGTTCTTTTTCTGACAAGTAAGAAAATAGTTTTCAGCTTGTTAACATGGTTTTCTTGCCCTCTCTAAAGTGGATGTTGATGTTAGAGGACGAAAGAATTCGTTCACAGTTCAAACCGCTTTTTCGTTTCAACAGGCAAACGTGACTGTTGTTTTCTATTCACCAAAAAAAGCGCTGCGTATAACCAATATGCGAATAACAATTGAGAAACTTTCCCGATATTGAATTTTCAGCAAATTTATTGTATTGGTTTTTTGTTGTTGCTTTTTCACAGTTCACACTATAAATGGAAGAAAAACAATCTCGTACCGAGTTCATGGTTGAAGTGAATGTTCTTTCAGCAGAACCCCATCTGTAACAATTGTAAGAACAGACACATACACTCTACGAACGATGTGGCACCAATGGAACGGGGCAGTTTCGAAACAGTGCAATGGCATTGAAGAGGGTTACACTTCGAGAAACAAATTTGAAACTGCTGAAGAAACTGCAACCATCCATGCAACGCTGAGCACATATAAAATGGTGCACTTTACTTACGCCATGCAACATTGATGGCAATTAGTTATGCTCTCTTGATTCTATCACAAGGGATGTGTTTTATGCATCTTTGGAGTGTGTTGAAAAACAAAAAAGTTGCAATTTATTTCTTTTTTTGGTATGATATACTTCTTGAGTAGACTGTAGACTTCTTAAGAGAGCACACCATCGGAACCAAACATGACTTTATGTTCGTTAAATGAAATTAAACGTGGTTCAAATGTTGATCCATACCATTATAAAATATAAATGGATATTGAATTAAAGGTAACATAACAAACATTAGACGAAATGAGTAAGTGTTCAGTTGAGTTTTACCTCAAATTAAAGTCTTGATTTTAAAAATATTTTTCCTATAAAACCATCACAACATTTACCATCATTTTCCCATCACAGGCTGATCAAACTGTAGTAAACATTAAAAAGTAATAACAAACTATCTACCACCGATCGGCAAGCTCCTTTTTCATAATCAGAAACAAATTAAATCGCCATCACGCTAAACAACCCCATCCCTGCCACGGTATGGTATCGATTACCGATCAACGGTTATCCCTGGTTGCCCCGGTAGAACGCCGGACAGCCCGTTGAACCATTCCCACCGTACACCGTAACTTTCATCAAACTATGATTACGTTCATGGCAGTAACAATGCCCACCGGGGCAGACGACCCCGATATTCTCTTCCGTTGTGAACCTACGGCTGCGGAAGAAAAATAGTACCGTTTTTGTGACATTGCACTTTGCAGCGGGGTAAAAGAGAAGCCGACCAGGCCTTTGATGCAAACCATCAACTAGACCACGGTGCTACAGTGAAGTACGGCTGAAGTGTAGGGACGGGAATGACGTCTGATTGGAACGCTCTTCTAGTATGTGAGAAGTGAGAAACTCATTTCCTTCCTATCCTATTTCCTTCTCCGCGCGCACACCGACCGATCTATACATAGACATTCGTTCACACATTTGCAACAAGTGAATAGAGTGGATTTTGTGAGGCGAATGAAGTATGAAAAGTTAAAAGAACACGATAGTGGTATGAGCTCAACGAAGGAAGATTGATTGCTGGAAAAGCTTACGCTACCTCAGCCTCACAGGTGACATGAGCGTATGGTAATCACCACCGGGTGGCCGTTAATGAAGATCGTAAATGTTCGATGCTTTTACTTGCAACTGGTTTTCGGTGTAAAGGACTATGTTGCATGATTTGTTACACTTAACAGGTATGTGCAACAAGTGTAGTGAAAATGATGTCAAGTAAAATTTTAATGTTGAAATAGTGCAAATTTTTAAAACATTATCTTATCGTTTTTCGATAACTAAATCTTGTGAACTACGTCAAGCTTGTGTTTTAAATTTAAAAGTCCTCTTAAATTGAAATAATAAAACAATATTATGAACCTTGGAATTCTATCCTCGGCTTTCTTATTTCATACGGACAGCCTTGTGCTTTCTTTTCCGTAATTTAACGTCTTGGAAGAAATGACCAGTATAACTTACTAATACAGCCGGACTCTTGTGCCGCCATCGTTGTCTTGAATCCTTGAAACATCTTCGAGTCATTTTTAATATTCTTCACCAAACACGATCCTCAACTTAACACAACAAAAGGTGGCTGAATTCAAACATTAGAGCACCGGTGTTCGTAATGTTTGCTATTTTGGACGATTCGACACGCGCTGACATTGAGCATATCTTGCCCCGAGTGTTGGCAGGTGTTTGCAAAAATGAAAGGATAACGCTGCCCAGTAATCAACGAAAGAAAATGAACTCCACAGGCTGGTTCGGTGTCAATGAAGTTGTTAGTTAGTTGTGTTATAAGCTACTCATCGTGAGCAATAAAATGCTTTCCAAAAGCTTTAAGCATTGCCTTAAAGTTGCTCACAAAGAGCACGTATAAAAACACTCGTTTGTTCAAATATGAATGTGTGTTTGATTGTACAGAAGAGTGAATGTAAAGTTGTATCGAACGTAGCTCCTTGATAGCGGTGTAAATTATTCTGTAGTGAATCGTTTTACATCCACACAGTTTCGTCCTGCCGATTAGTTTATCTTTCTGTCCGTTGTAGAGCCGGCCTCGATTTACGACGAGCCTCGATCAACTCGCCCCGAGCAATGAAATCATATGAAATGCATAGAATTTTTCATTTGCAGGGTCCCATTTCACCACTGGACACTGCGTGGTGATGATTGTTCTCGTACCATTTTCCTGCCTCAGCTGGATATTCCACATGTGTCGAGGAGTGTTCGAGGAATCAGCTTGCATCAGTTCCCATTGGCTAAGACGTGCGATGGAGCGAACGAGTAGGCTGAGCTCATGATTTGGTATTCTGTTTCCATTACCTGGCGGACAGTGGTACGGGCGGTGTTTTATAGCCGAAGGCTATGCCACTATTGAGTGGTTTAAGGTTTCCCTTAAGTGTCATTAAACGAGTCCGTTGATTGGCATTTATGTCAATTGCTGGAAGTTATAGGGCGAAATGAATCGGTCAGTTTACTCTGCAGGTCGGTAGTAACGCGGTGCGATAAACGGGAATGAATGTTTGATTTCAAGGGAATGTGTTAAAGTTTACGGGGGTTTTTAGCGTGGAGTTGAATAACAATAATGAAACGTTTTTGTGGAAACAAGTAAACTCCTTTGGAATAATTGAGTTTTTATATCAAACGGATTATTTTATTCTTTCACTCGCTTCATGTCATTAGTACAAACGTCCCATTAGCGGTCTTTGTTTAATCATCTTTAAGTGCTTTTTTCGTTGATTGCCCTTGGCATCATTGCAAATAATGAAATTGTTAATCAGTGCCGATCGGAAATTGACACTCATCACGCGTGCTGCGTGCTGGAATAAATTAGGCCAGTCGTTCATTAGTGCACTAATAATAATTACTCATACTGCACACACAGCTGCAGTGAGCGTTTCAGCGGGCCAGCGTTAATTTCCGTGCTGCGTCACTTTACGGAAGCGTGCATTGGGAAGTTTGTTTTTTTTTTCCTCACTCAATTTAACAAGCTTGTACCCATTTCCGGTTCCATACGCTGGTTTACATTTTTAATTACGTTGTTGCGCCTTTTCTCTGTCATCACTGGCAATCTCTGTCATTACGTTGATGGGAAATCATAAAGCAGCTAACAATCGTGCATTCAAACGATAATGGAAGTGACTTGTACAAATGCATAGCTATTGTTGATTCAGTAGATGAATAATTGAAATTTAAGGGTGTTTTCCCATTACTCTGCTTGACAAAACAACAATGTTGATACTGTTCTTGAAGAATAAACATTCACCGATTCACGATTAAAATAATTGTTTAACAGTCGGATGGCTTATACGAAGCAACTGAATCATGAAATTACGATAAACAGAAAAACATATTCCACCGCCTCCACGCTCGCTTCTGATGGACTGTGGTCCAAAACAGAACGCACCGTTTAGGCAGTTGTGAGACACAGTTTTAACACGCCACACCGGTTGGCCCCGGCGCAGCTTATCGCGACCAACTTTCCCACCAGCAATCGGATTACGCGAAACCTGCAAAAACTGGATCCGTTTAGGCTGGTGAATGTCACCACAAATCGGCAAACATGTGATACGTGTCCCGCCTGCCAGGAGAGCCGCATTGTCCGACGGTCACTCGCAAGCGGCGTCGTTCGCTGTGCTCGGGCGGGTATAACCTGCGGGTATCGGGGCAACTGATATGCTCTCCCACCGATTGGGCTGGCTTAGACCCAGCAGCAAGTGTCTTGGTCCGACGAACGACCCATCAACCCACAACCGCGCAAACCGGCCTGGCATGGATGGTGTAAGCGTAAAATTATTATCACACACTTCAGGCTACAACCATACCAGTTGTTACCGAAATGGTTTTATATCTGTGTTTGCCGAAACGCATCGCGCAAAAGTATTAATTCACTCGAACGTGTGTATAGCGCCAAGCACACTGTTAGCGTGCGTTTGCTATGGCTGCCGCCGCAAACCCCCGGCGCACTCACCGTACATTCGACGAAACGAATCCGTCCAGCCGGGACATTAGTTGCGTTTGGCAGCCGAAAACTGATTTTCTCGCACGAGTGGGTTAAGCGGTTTTGCGCGAACGTGTGTAGCCCGCGCCATGGACAAACATAAATCCTGGCGGCGGCATAAATAAGCGATGGAGTGGTTGGCTCGCATGCTACGCGTGTAGCAAACGATTCCTTGTAATGAGGCGTACGGTAATTAACATGTGTATGGAAAATAATCGACTTGGTGGTACAGATGCTTCGTGGTTAAACGTGACGCACAAGGTCGTTTGCGCTTGCGTACGTCGTTCAGCAGCGTATGATTAATTTAGTTTTTAAACATTAAATTCAACATTAAAGCAACACAGTTTTGATTAAACCTCACTCACACACTCTAAAATTCCCCATTATGGAAGCTTCCACAATATTTCGCTTTCATCGCTTGTATGCCTGCACGAACGATGTTAGTGACATTTTGAGATGAAAAACACACGAAGAGTAATTTCCCTTTCCCCTGTAGCTCGGCCGGATTAATAGCAATACTGCCAACAAAGCCGTTACCTTACAGGCTGATCCTTTGTATGTATGGCTAAGCGGTTGGAGCGGTGGGCAAGGTGTAGCTCCACCTACGAGAGAAATTCTCATAAAACCGTTGATCAAAAGGTGAGCTAACTACGAATGCCCTTTGGCACGGTTTGCCGGGTGAGTCGGTGGCGTCAATCAGGGCATATTATTTCGCTTGCCGTTGAGTGATACGGTCCCATACACGAACACACATACACACGCAGCTGGTGGTCAATTGTGGGTGGAATTTGCTCTAACAAACTTCTCCAATCTTCTGTGCCCCTTGTTTGCTTTGTTTTACCAACAATAACACTATTTTATGAGCGCATAAGCACACGCATGCACAAGCGCACGGTTTTGGGCAGCATTTGTTGGGCGTGAGTGTTTTCTAAACATTTATCCAGACAAAACATATCTCGGCGGGGCTTTAATTGCTTCTTGTAATTTGTCTCTTTGGCCGGTTTGGTGTGTGTATTAGAGTGATGCATTGTTAAAAGATACGCAGAAACGAAATGACAGTTAATTTTGCTCAATATAAATTGAAGTTTTCTTTGTTTTTCAATATAAAATTGTTTATTTTTATATTGAGTTTTTTTTATATTTAAACACCGTTTCTGTACATTAAACGTCAGTTAGAATCTTGACCGATAGATCAAATTATTGTGTTACTTTATGTGTGGAATACAATTAAACGTCTTAAAAATTTGTCAAATAAAATTAGCTGCTGAATTGTGATGTTATTGTGTATAACGGTAATGAAAACCATTGTGCCGTTGTCTTTAGCTAATGCAAGCTTTAAATCTTCGTTTTTACCAACAGAATATATAACATTATTATAGCTTTCAATAATTGAGGCTTGGTCTTAAAAATCAACTATTACAATAATGAAGAAAAGAATCACAATAATTAACTATTCATTTTGACCTTTACAAAGCCATCACGAAGACTCCTGATCTAGAACATAGCCAAGTAATGTTATCATCATCTGATAACTTTCTTCCGACAGATCTCACTTTCACCAGTAGTTTCAACTTAAGGCTCGTGTTCGTTCCCGATTGTAGCACATCACTACTATTGTTCCGATTGTGGCCCATCACTACCTTCGCGGATCGCTACAAATTGTTCGACGGGTCATCGATCGTTTCGTCATCACGCACACCATTAAAAAATATGCATTATAAATAAAGCGGCAAAGCCAAATTCTCTCACTCTCTCTTTGTCATTCAAATCCTCAGCAAGCAACACGCTTCGCGCATCTCAACAGCAACTCCTTGGCAAACACAAGTGGCACAGAACTCCAAGCAAAACCACCCAGCTTGGTACCACAAAAAAGCACACAATCGGCTCTTTTCAGAGCCACCGATTCTTTATTAAGAACATCTGTAAAAAATACAAAACACAACGTAGGGTTCCGTACCAAACATTTGGTGCCGACAAACCAGGATTAGATATCCTGAAAAATTGTGTGCGTTCTGTGGCCACCGTGTGTGTTCCAAGTGTAAAGTTGTACACCGGTTTGTTTCATTCGCGGTCGTTTAAGTTCATTCGCGGCGCGTTGCGCTTCTCAAAGCGACACATAGTGTGTATGTGTGCGCTCGCGAATAATTGTGTACCACTCAGTGTACAAAACGCGTAACACAAAGTGTGTGTTCTGTGCGCGTCATTCTCAAACTCATTCGCGGCGCGTAGCGCTTCTCAAAGCGACACATAGTGTGTATGTGTGCGCTCGCGAATACTCGTGTACCACTCAGTGTACAAAACGCGTACCACAAAGTGTGTGTTCTGTGCGCGTCATTCTCAAACTCATTCGCGGCGCGAAGCGCTTCTCAAAGCGACACATAGTGTGTATATGTGCGCTCGCGAATAATTGTGTACCACTCAGTGTACAAAACGCGTACCACAAAGTGTGTGTTCTGTGCGCGTCATTCTCAAACTCATTCGCGGCGCGTAGCGCTTCTCAAAGCGACACATAGTGTGTATGTGTGCGCTCGCGAATACTCGTGTACCACTCAGTGTACAAAACGCGTACCACAAAGTGTGTGTTCTGTGCGCGTCATTCTCAAACTCATTCGCGGCGCGAAGCGCTTCTCAAAGCGACACATAGTGTGTATGTGTGCGCTCGCGAATAATTGTGTACCACTCAGTGTACAAAACGCGTACCACAAAGTGTGTGTTCTGTGCGCGTCATTCTCAAACTCATTCGCGGCGCGTAGCGCTTCTCAAAGCGACACATAGTGTGTATGTGTGCGCTCGCGAATACTCGTGTACCACCCACGGTGCAATACGCGTACCACAAAGTGTGTGTTCTGTGCGCGTCATTCTCAAACTCATTCGCGGTACGTAGCGCTTCACAAGCGACACACAGTGTGTGTGTGTGTGCTCGCGAATAATCGTGTACCACTCAGTGTACAAAAGGCGCTTCACAATTCGTGTGATCCATGCGCATTATCCTTGGTGCGCTATCTCGCGGCGCATATTCTTCGCAAGACAATCAATAATTGTCTGTGCATTTCGCAAAATTTTGTGTACCTCCTCCGAGTACAAAAGTAAAGTGATTTTTTTCTCAAGCAACCGTGTTTGCTCAGTGAACATTAAAAATGACAAAAGCAGACAAGCTTAAGTCAAGGCAAGCCAAACGGCAAAGCCTCATTGTGTCTATGCAGCGGCTTGCGCAGTTTGCAAAAGACTATACTCCTCAACAACAACAGCAAATACCCGACCGACTTGATCGGTTGTCGAAAATTTGGGAATGTTTCCAAATGGTGCAGGAAGACTGCGAGGAATGGGACGATTCCGAAAATGCTACCAGCGAAAACGAAGCGTTATTGTCACAAGCAGAGGAGCTTTACTTCGAAACAAAGGCCGCGTTAACAAGGTACATTCCGGAAACAGCAGATCAGGTAAAAGAAGAGGTTACCCGCCCAGCAAACGTAAGTGTTAAACTACCTATCATTTCATTACCTGAATTTTGTGGTGAGCTCACAGAGTGGCTATCCTTTTATGACACCTTTGTTTCACTTGTTCATAATTCTGAAGAAATTTCCAACATCCAAAAATTTCATTACTTGCGTGCGTCCCTCAAAGGGGAAGCTGCCGGAATAATACAACCAATTCCTATTACAGCAGAAAACTATCAGGTGGCTTGGAAAGCTCTTTTGAATCGATATTCCAATAAAGTACATCTTCGTAAAATGCACACACGTGCATTGTTCGAGCTTCCAAAGCTAACCAATAGTCACGCCCCAGACTTGCGACAATTGGCTAACCAATTTCAGCTACACATCGATATCTTAAAACAATTAGAGGAGAGCATTCCTGACAACAGCACAATTTTTGTGGAACTTCTTGCTACCAAATTGGATAAAGCAACATTACAAGCATGGGAAGAACACAATTCCCAAGACATCTAGCCAACTCATCCAAATATGACAAACTTCTTGTTGAAAAGAGCTCAAACAATTGAAGCATTAGCGTTGCAGACAGGTAACCGCCCAACCACATCTCATTCGAAAATGGGTATACCTAACCATAAATTTTCCAAGAAAATGAGCACTAACACAATTAGTGTGAAACAGGACAACACACACACTTGTCCTGCATGCAAAAAAGATGGTCACACGTTGCATCAGTGTCAATCCTTTATCGCTATGCCATGTAAGACGCGTCAAGCGTTTGTATCACGAAACAAACTTTGTATCAATTGCTTGAGAAGTGGACATTTCTTTCAACAATGCCCTTCTAAGTACTCTTGCCGAATTTGTAAAAGGAAGCATCATTCTATTTTACACTATGAAACGCAAACAAATAATAACCCTGAATCAGAAAGCACCACATCTGAATCAAATATCATGGCAACTTTGCATACAATTAGTTCTGAGCACAGTCCCCAAAACGTGCTTCTCGCAACTGTACTACTACAAGTGGTCGACAAATATGGCCAAAAACATTTTGCACGAGCCTTATTGGACAATGGTTCACAGCCAAACGCAATTAGTGAAAGATTGTGTCAGCAGTTACATTTAACTCGAAAAAATGTTAACGTTTCCATTGTCGGAGTTGATGGTACAAAAACAAGCGCAAGGTATCAAATACAAGCGGAAGTACAATCGCGAATAAATAATTTCGCAACAACAATGAACTTTCTAGTTTTGAAAAAGGTTGCTAGTGACACACCAATTACACCAGTACCAGCTCATTTTTGGAATGTACCTGCTTCATATCAACTTGCTGATCCTCACTTCAGCACACCAGGGCGCATTGACATGATCATTGGGGCAGGACATTTTTATTCATTGCTAGGTCCAGGAAGACAAAAATTACCAAACAACAACCAACTTGTTGAAACTGTGTTTGGATGGATTATGACCGGCAATATTCCATCCAAAAATCAAAACGAAGTTACATGTCACGTAGTAACCATGCATCCCACCATTGAAGAACAAATAGAACGATTTTGGAAGATAGATGAACTTCACAATTCAAGTTATAGTCTCAACGAAAGAGAATGCGAAAACCATTTCAAAGAAACAGTCTCCCGCGACCACAATGGTCGATATATAGTTGAGATGCCAAAACATCCTGATATCACTCAAATGCTTGGTGATTCTAAAAACACAGCTATGCGCAGATTTCAACTACTTGAAAAACGATTAGAAAGCGATACGCATCTCAAGGCTCAATATCACAAGTTTATGCATGAATATATAACGTTGGGGCACATGACTCTAGTCCCAAGAGAACGGGAAGATTGTTCAGGAGCATTTTATCTTCCCCACCATCCTGTGCTGAAGGATTCTAGCTCTACCACCAAGGTCAGAGTTGTGTTTGACGGCTCTGCCAAAACCAGTACCGGTAAATCACTGAACGATGCCTTACTAGTAGGGCCGGTGGTACAGGAAGAATTATTGACATTAATTATCAGATTTCGAAAATATGAAATAGCACTCATAGCTGACATCGAAAAGATGTATCGGCAGGTTACTATGAATCCAACTGATCGACACCTACAGAGAATTTTGTGGAGATTTGACAGCTCTCAGCCCATTCGAACTTATGAGTTAGGAACCGTAACCTACGGCCTAGCTCCTTCAGCCTTCCTAGCAACGCGCACTCTAATACAACTTGCCAATGATGAAGGTGATACGTATCTCAAAGCTCGTTCCGTGATTAAAGAAAACGTTTACGTAGATGATTTGCTAGCAGGAGCAAATAACATCCCAGAAACAATTGAACTACGCAATCAGCTGAATGCTTTGCTACAGAAGGGTGGCTTTCTCCTTCGCAAATGGTGTTCCAACGCTCCAGCAGTATTAGCTGACCTACCACCTGAACTTGTTGCCACCCATTCTTCCGTCAATTTTGATCCAGATGAAAGTATCAAACCTTGGGCATATGCTGGGAGCCTATGTCAGACAAATTTCGTATCAACATAAACATTAATATAATCAAGAGCCCTTATACCAAACGAAAGGTTCTATCAACCATAGCACAACTATATGATCCACTTGGATTGATTACCCCTATAACTATACGAGCTAAAATACTAATGCAACAATTGTGGCTATTGAACTTGGATTGGGATTCAACAATTTCCCCATCATTACAAAATTCATGGGCAGAATTTCTCGAGCAAATCCCTACACTTACTAACTTTCGAATTGACCGTTTTGCTTTTCAACCACACTATGAACAAATTGAAATCCATTGTTTTTCCGACGCTTCTGAAAGTGCTTACGGTGCGTGTGTGTATGTACGCACAGAAGACAAACACGGTTCCGCACGCGTAAATTTACTAACATCAAAATCGCGAGTTGCTCCATTGAAACCTTTAACCATTCCACGACTTGAATTATCTGCTGCATTACTTGGAGCTAGACTATTCAAAAAGGTACAACATGCATTAGATATTCCACTTGACACATGCTATTTCTGGTCGGACTCTACTGTTACTCTTGGTTGGCTAAAAGCTACTCCTAGAACATGGAAAACTTTCGTAGCTAATCGAGTAGCTGAAATACAAGAACTAACTCATGGCTTCCAATGGCAGCATGTTTCTGGCAAGGAAAACCCAGCTGATATGATATCTAGAGGAGTAGCGGTGAATGAATTCCTCAGTAGTGATCTATGGCGGCATGGTCCTTCCTGGCTTCGTGAACCCAAAGGCTCTTGGCCCTTGCAAACCCCGGATAACAACATAACCGTAGAGGACGAACGAAAGGTATCTATCCTAACAACTCAAGTGACTGAAATAAATCCAATATTTCAACGTTTTTCTACACTACAACCATTACTTCGTATTTTTGGTTTCTGTTTGCGATTCATTAACAACACTCGCAAATCAAATAAAAGAATATCGCTTAATGTTCTACTGGTAAAGGAGATACAACATGCTAAACGAGCCCTATGCAAAATGGTACAAGCTACTGAATTCTCTGTTGAACTACAAGCCTTAAAAAGAAATGAAGGGTTAGCTAAGGTTTCTTCTATTCGACTTCTTAATCCATTTATTGATAACGATGGATTAATACGCGTTGGTGGCCGGTTGCGCCATTCTGATCTGAGCCACGATGCTAAGCATCCCATCCTCATGCCAGCTTTCCATCCTTTCACTCGCCTTCTAATCATGGATCATCATCTGAAAACGATGCACGGCGGAGTGAGCATGACATTATCATCTATTCGTGAAGAAATATGGCCATTGAACGGCATGAGAGCCGTTAGAAGTGTAACTCGAACTTGTTTTAATTGTGTAAGAGCTAATCCCACCCCAATAATCCAACCTATTGGTCAATTACCAATATCACGTGTAACAATAAATGAAGTTTTCTCCTGCGTTGGTGTGGATTATTGTGGTCCACTTTATTTGCGTCCATCTCATCGCAAGGCTGCATCTCCAAAAGCATATGTATGCGTATTTGTTTGTATGAGCACCAAGGCTGTACATTTAGAACTCGCAGGTGACTTGAGTACCACCACTTTTTTGATGGCCTTGGATCGATTCGTATCACGACGAGGAAAACCGAAAAACATATACTCAGATAATGGTACCAACTTTATTGGTGCAAAGAATGCATTGCATGAAATTTATCAATTCCTTCATAAAGATAATAACAAAATAACTAATCATTTGTCTAACGAAAACATTCAGTGGCATCTAATACCACCACGTGCTCCTAATTTCGGTGGACTTTGGGAAGCCGCAGTTAAGGTAGCTAAAACTCATCTAGTTCGGCAGCTTGGCACAGCTCAACTTTCATACGAATCCATGTGTACTCTATTAACAAAAATTGAAGGATGTATGAATTCAAGACCACTATTACCACTATCACAAGATCCAAATGATTTATCACCTTTAACACCAGCACACTTTTTATTACTCAAGGATCCCCAGGCATTGCCTGAAGCCGATTTACAGCATATACCAACTAACCGACTATCCCACTATCAATTGATACAGAAGTTATCTCAAAACTTCTGGCTTAGATGGACCAAGGAGTATTTAACATCATTGCATAACCAACGTAACATCAGCCGTAAACAACATAAACTTTCCATAGGCGACTTGGTAATCATGAAAGACGATCAACTACCTCCATTGAAGTGGCCTTTGGCACGCATTGTATCATTGCATTTAGGAACTGATGCTGTGGCACGAGTAGCTACCCTTCGGACCGCTTCTGGAATCATGAAAAGACCAGTCTCCAAGATATGTGCCTTAGAGTGCCAGACCGAGGAATAAGTTTTGGGAATTGTTCCCAAAGGTGGCCGGTATGTTCGTTCCCGATTGTAGCACATCACTACTATTGTTCCGATTGTGGCCCATCACTACCTTCGCGGATCGCTACAAATTGTTCGACGGGTCATCGATCGTTTCGTCATCACGCACACCATTAAAAAATATGCATTATAAATAAAGCGGCAAAGCCAAATTCTCTCACTCTCTCTTTGTCATTCAAATCCTCAGCAAGCAACACGCTTCGCGCATCTCAACAGCAACTCCTTGGCAAACACAAGTGGCACAGAACTCCAAGCAAAACCACCCAGCTTGGTACCACAAAAAAGCACACAATCGGCTCTTTTCAGAGCCACCGATTCTTTATTAAGAACATCTGTAAAAAATACAAAACACAACGTAGGGTTCCGTACCAAACAGCTCGTATATTGTCTTTTGTACAGTTGTATGAAAATCACAACCACATTAGTTTAGTACGTCCTTCCGATAAATTATCTGATATATTAGATGAAACACACATACTCAGATTATTGTAATCACAAAGAACAGATGTGGATGTACAGGCTGAATTTAAAATAATTTGAGGTCATGTTCTGAATGACGGCACAGAGAGATATGAATTAACAAACGAAATGCATACCCCTGCTTGTATCGCATAAATAATTCTGATCACTGTTACAACATCTCAGCACATGGTCCTTTTCCTAGCATATCGTTGCTTTGTTCTGTATCCTTTCACTACCAGTAAATTTGTACCTTTACCTTCACATTCACTGCGGTACAACAAAGGAATAGTGAAACTTCTTATCCCCCACATTGGCGCATTTGCAATGGATGCATTTGCACCGCTGCATAGTGAATCGGCTACGATTGCAAATACCTTCATATCCTGCTCATACTGCACACGAAAGTACTCCATCGCTCGCTGTTAAGGGCAATTGCACCGAATCGACTCCCCGAATTCTGCCTGGAAATTGATAAACTTTCCGAGCAAAGGTGGTGGCTTTTTTTGTTGGCAACTTTACAGCTTACACATCCATCTGAATTCTGACTTTGGAAACGCACACACACACAACACACAGTGCAACATTTCACTCGAACCGATTCCGATACCGACGATTTGCCATTGTGATTGCATCGAACTGTTGCGCTTACAATCGAACACTGGCGTGTGCACTGTGCGCACCTGT